>NC_041217.1:111831177-111900388 GCF_002837175.3 Physeter macrocephalus
GGCATGTGGGATCTTCCCGGACCGGGGCACGAACCCGCCTCCCCCGCATCGGCAGGCGGACTCTCAACCACTGCGCCACCAGGGAAGCCCATCAACTTTTAAAATGATAGGAAATTCATTAATAAGTTTGGTCACTCCTCATAAGAAAACATGAATGTAAAACTGTGAGTTGGTAAACTGAGAATTTATTTTTAGTTTGGAACAAGTGCTATCAATTTAATTTATGGTTAATTAGAAAAAGGTAATGCTTACATATGGTGCTATATCTTCAGTAGATTTGCAAACAAAAAAGGATTTTTGCTTATGATAGAAAACGAAAATGCCCATAGTGACTCTAACTTTTTTTTTTTCATTTTGAGGGTAAAAAGATGGATCACTTTGGGAGAAACACTTGTGGCTAACAATACAAGTTTTAACACCTTTCCTGTGATTACCTATACCTCTGGCACAAAAATGCTTTCTGACCCTATGGGTCTTTGCCATGGTTTAAGCCAGTTGGGACTTTTCAGAATGGTGGATAATCAATTTATCCTGATTAAGTGTAGTTCCCATCTTAAATTATGCAAAATGTAAAGACCCATGGGTTAAAACTGAGGTAGAACTGAAACTCTTAGGCATTCTAGCAGTTAAGCCGTGGAGGGTTGTGGAGACTGTGCTATGGGAATGTGATTCTTAGTTGAACTGCTTTGAATAATTCTCCTTGCTTAGAAGCTAATGATGATGCATGCTGCTCAAGTCCAAAGAAGAAAAATAGTTTAATGATTTAGATTATGAACATCAATATGAGAAAACCTGAAATGTAAAGCCCCTTCAGTCGATAACAGGACAGTTTTGTAAACCACTTAAGGCTGTGATAAAATCCTACTTGACTGGCCCACGAGCAGATGTGACAAGTTGAATTTATTTCCTCTCTTACCAGGAAGCTTTGCAGGAAACTCTTAACATATGGTGCTTTTCGCTTCCATCTAGAGCTATAAATGTTATTGGAAAAGGATGTTCCCAAGAGCAGCGAGTTTCTGACGTCTGCCAAATGGAGTCCAAATGATCCTTCTGTGGTTCTGAATTCCCTGAGTTCTTAGGAATTGGCAACCAAGGGTCTCTGATCTAAACACAGCTCAGTAATTTAATTATTTTATTATAGGTTTGTGGAAGCTCTTTCAGACCAGTGACTTAGCATCTGTATTGTATCTAGCTATACAGGAAGCACAAGTTAGAAGGGTGTAAATATTTTGTTTCTTAACTGCTTTTGTTTGAAAACTTGGAAATCATTTCACACAGAAACCAGGCACCACAAACTGAATACAAAAGAAAGTGAAATTGAGATAAGTCAAATTTGCAGAAACTTTTCTCATGTTTAGAGCTTTTCACATCATATGTAGATGCACAGTCTACCACTACATAGTGATGCAGTAGTAAATGCTCACAGTGATTAGCAATCATACAAAAATGAAAGATTGCCAAGTAAAAATCGTTGACTATCTTATATATCATCTTATGTAAGACTCCACAAAGTGCTGAACACACACCAGAGGGCACATCCTTATTTAATGCCTTTTTGGAGCATTTAATTTGAATAAATTAGAAGGAGAACGTTTAAAAACAAAATTAAATAAGTTAATAACTAAACTAGTAAGCAATACAAAACCTGCTAAAATTTCATTTTAAAGTTCTTATTTTTGTTAAATTCTTAATATTTAAGAATCAATAAACATCCTAAAATTATTACTAATGTTCACTTAGAATACTCTTATTTAAATAATGATTTTAATTTCATCTCTTCTTCAATGTGATATAATCATCAAGCTCATTTTATCACTATGTTGTTAAATAAATTTCTAAATTAACACATTTCCCCAAAGTTCTGAGAAAATATTATTCTTTTCTATTGACATTCACTCTTTTCAGGAGACTAATTTTAATTATTGTGAGCATTCAAGTTATTTTGGAAAAACAGGTCACCTATAGCAATGCCAAAGAAAGAGAACACAATTCTAGATGTCATTTAAATTTCATCTTATATATGCCATTAAGCAGATAGTTAAATTAATACTGAGACTTTTTGTATATGCAATATGCTTTATTATTAATATAAACACACAACCATACCATAATTTACTTACTTTCTCAAATGTTTATTTTTCAAAATTGTTTTGTTTTGTTTTAAATGAAAAAGGACATTTATAGGACACCTACCATAGTAGATATCATGACTTCACTAATTTAACTTTTTTTCTTCCAGTTTTTGGTATTTTAATTGGTCTTAAAACTAATTATAGGTTTTCAAAATATCCAGGAGAAAAATCACATTAAAAAAGATTCAGTTGTTTGATATCCATCATGCCATGATTAAATAATCAAAAACAATTTGATGGTTGACTGTAATTATGATGTTGCAAAAACCTAAATATTAACTCATAAAATTCTCTTGTTTAAAGGGAAAAATAATTTACAAAACTGAGTGTGGTTGAAACCAGCTTTAAAAAAACAAAGAGCTGTTTTCTAGACTCATCAACATTTTAGAATTAGAAGGAGATTCAGTTGTCATTTAACACAAACCCCCAATTTTTTATATAATGCAAACTAACCCAGAAATTATAAAACAACATAGATTTTTGAGAGCTGCAAGGACTATTAAGAAATTATGGAATAAATGTAAGTCATGGCACATCTGGTTGTTTCATCCAGACAAGTGTCCTGAATGGACCAAATTGTTACTGTCCAGAGCCCCTTATCTTGACTCCTAAGAAGTTGTTTCATTCACATTTTCACATACGTTGAGTAAGGACAATTGGAATAAAAGGAATTGAGCTTTTATGTTGGAAGGGCAAGGTTAACAAGTCCAATGCTCTCTATCAGTAAGTGAGGCCTAGAGAAGTAACACCAATTCCCAATTAGTTTTGATGTACTTTTTAATTGTGTGTTCCAATTCAATGGGGTAATTTGCCCACTCCAGATTTTGTCACCCAGGCAAACACAGAGAGTTCAATGGAATATAAAAGTCAATTCAAGGAGGAAATTGGAACTTCACTGAAAAACAAATTTACCACTCATTATTTCCATGAGTGTGAATAAATAATAATGACATTTCTTTAAACATATAAGGTTTCCAAGACTGCTGATGAATAAAGGATATTTGATTTTCTGTAAAACAGATCATAAAATAGTATCTGACTAATTAGTACTTTGGCTTGCTAAGTTACGTACCAGTCACTTTTCACGTATTATTTGCCTCTTCCCAGTCTTATGCTTCACATTACTATTTTTCTTGCTTTCAGGTTTCCTCTGGTTTTCCATCACATTTCATTTTTGCTAAACTCTCTCTGACATTTCCTCTTATTATAATAAATGTTCTAGACACTAAAAGGGATCAACAGTGAGAGTACAATGCTAAGAACTTGAAGATGTACCTCTGAGAGTTTAACAGTTATTTGATTTGTTCTTGATCTGTAATATTGACATATACACAAACTATAAAGCAGATAACATTAAAAAATGAGGTTAAGTGAAGAAAATTTTTTTCACTATCCAGAAGAGAGAAAGAAATATTAATTAGGTAGGAGAATGTTTAAGAGCAGGTAAAGGAAAGAGCTAACATGAATATTCCAGTTACTAAGGATAATTTATCAGATCTCACGATGACCCTGAAAAGTCAACTCATTCACCACCATTTTCTACTTCTTACTCTCTGAATTTTTCTGTTTACCCAGATTATGATGACATTTGGAAAGTTGTCTGTCTTAAGTCACTTTATTTTGAAATTGTTACCCTTTCGTGTCACATATCATAGCTCTGACATCTGGCAATCACTACCCAAGCTAAGACAGCAACCTTCTCCAGCTTTATAGCACTGACATATAAACCCAATTTAGTATAGCTCAAATGCAGTAACCTTTTAAAGCAGTCTTAAAACCCTCAAGATTTGAACCTCAGAATACAAGGAAAATATGTTTCTTACCATTAGCTTATGGTGTCCATGACTATTTCTGAATCTACTCTTCATTTTGTAGACAGGCAGCCCCACTAGATTGGTCAGAAGAAACCTTCTATCCCAGTACAAGAGAGATGGGAATTTGCACCCTCCTCTGCAATCTGCCACCACCTTGACAGATGGAGATACACAGACCTACTTCACTGTTCCCCTGTCCTAAAATGAGAAAAAATTAAAAAACAAAAAACAAAAAACTAAGAGTGGTGTCTATACTGTGTCTGTTATTTTAACATGAGGCAAGTCCATAACGTTACACTTAAATACCTTCTTTTAACTTTTATTTTCTCTGCTTTCAAGTAATTAAGGTAAAGTTTATGCACTCAGATAATCATGCCTCAAAATTGATACTGCTTCTTCTTATCAAATACAGATAGACAATTATATTTATAAAATGTGAGAATATAATTAAACACATATTCATTTTTGAACTAGGAATAAGTCAGCTATATCAATTAACACATGCCCACAGGTTCTAAGCATTAAAGAAATACTGAAGCTTTGTAAACCCAAGGCAGTGACAAAACTCTAACTCTGTCTCAGGGCACCAAACTTGAAGGAACCCTGGCCTTGGAATCAGATAGTTCTCTCTTCTGCCATTTACTCTCTTTGTGACCTCAGGTAAAGTACTAAACCGCTCTGGTCTACAGTTTCATTATCTTTAACAGGAAAATAACTCTGGTTTTCTGTGAGGATTAAAGAAATTCTTGTTTATAAAAGTGGCCTTGTTTATGAAAGTATAAACTCATCTACAAATTTGAAAGATTGTTGCAGACAATAACTGTCAATGTATCAGGCCTATCAGATACGTAGTCCTTGTGATGGAATTTGCAAAGGCACTTAGAAGGTTAGCTTTATTTTTTTATTGAAAATCGTTGATTTACAATATTGTGTTAATTTCAGGTGTACAGAAAAGTGATTCAGTTATACACATATATATGTTTATATCTATACTCTTTTTTTCATTCTTTTCCATTATAGGTTATTACAAGCTATTGAATATAGTTGCTTGTGCTATACAGTAAATCCTTGTTGTTTACAAAGTTGGCTTTAAAACAAACAAGCAAACAAAAAAAAACCAACTACAACAATAACAAACTTTGGTTAAGATCATTCCCACCCCAAATCTTCAGAGTATTATCATATGCCTTTTGTTCCTCTTCTAATACGATCTGGAATGAAACTAAAATAAACTCTGACCACAAACTCCTATTATTAGAAGTCTCTCATCCCCTCACTTCTAATGAAGTCTGTTCCTCAGTCGCATTATTACCCCTCCCCTTCCCATCCCTTGATAGCTCACTATTGTCTCAGTTCATCAGTCCCTTTCCTGGCCTCATTTGCTTGCCTAACCAGCCTTGATACTAGGGTCACTAGGCCACTTTATTAGATTTTCACACTCTCTTGCCCCAGAGCTGCCATTCCAATCCCCAGGAATGGGTAAATACCATCATTTGCCTTCTCAGCTCCCAGTCCCAGGCTGCAAAACATTGCCTAAGAAAGTCACAAAGCCAGGTTGACTTGTTCCACTACAGTTCCAAGCTATCCAAAGTGAGTTGGGCCCTCACTACTGCTTGACAGTACTTGTTCTCATCAATGATTTACAGTCCTCTGTATTCCCAATAGTGTTAATTCCAAGATTTCTTATGTGATTTCTCCTAGTTCTCCTGGTTTCTAGAGAAAGTCAAGGTCAAAGCTTGATTCCTCCTCTTTCCTTCTCTCCAACAAAAAGCTCAACTTTTCATTCTGATCTCATAGACGACTGTTCTCCTCTCCCATGTTAACTCTTTCCCTAAGTCTTTATCACATCATTTTGTCTACATATCCCCATAACCAGTTTTTTCCTTGTCTAGGAACTCTCTGGATTTGCTATTTTGTTTCTTTTCTTGACATTTTTTCTTGACTGGAGAGGGTAGTTTACACTTTATTGTTTCCTCTTTTTTGCCACCTACTCACCCCTTGTGATCTGCCTTCTGTTCCAGTGATGACTTTTCCACCCTCCCTCTTTTCTCTGTAAAGTAATTTACATTACTGGCACTGCACTGTCTTGAAATTCTCCACTATGTTCCCTCCAAAACCATCCTCTTCCAGGTCACATTTCATTTCAGTGCTTCCCCGATATCTTCTCAGATGCCCAGGATTCAGACATCAGTGCCAGGCTTGCCTCCCCACTCTTCTCTGCACACTATGGCCAATAGATGACATGTTCTACTGCTACCATGTCTGCGATATTTCTCACATTTATACTCTATCCAAAATTACTTTTTCCAGAACTACTGAAACAGATTAATACAACTTTCTCTTAACCCCTTTTCTTTCAAGTCTTTTCCCTGACAACATACTTGCATCCTGAGATTTTCAAGTTCTTCAATCTGTCTCAAAATTTAGTCTCAGCTCTTCCTACCTTTATCCTATTAAAAGGAATTCCTTGCTCTTCTCCTTATAAAACCTGAGATGCCCAGCCAATTACCTCTACCCAGAGGTGGGAAGTAGGGGAGTGGGGGAAGGGACCAGGATAAATTATGTTATGTGGCTTTTGCCCCTCCAAAACAAATAATGCTGATACATAGGACATCTAGTTAAAAAGAATACAAAGTGCTTGGGTACATGGATGTTTTCAGGTTCCCAAAATTCATCATCTGTATAGGTATGGTCTATGCATTTTTTGTTTGTTTGTTTATATACTGCATTACCTGTATGTATAATTTACTTTGATTTTTTAAAGTATGTATAATATACTTTTATGCATTTAGAATATACTTCAATAGAAATTTCTAAAAAAACAGCAACAAGGACAGACTTAACTGAGCAAGGAAGAGGAAAAGATGGAAACATATAGTCTGAGTAACAGGTTTCATAGGATTAAAAAAAAAACTAAGCAAAACTTGTTATTGGGATTCACTAATTTATTATTTTAAGGCTCTGTCTCCCTGAGTCCTTTCAAACATCTTGTGCCCAAAGAAGAAATAGAATCTCCACAATATCAAGATTACCCATAGTCTAGGAGAAACTTTGTATCTGGCTATTACTTTTGACTGCACTTTAGACAGGACAGTTAGTAGAGACATTTGCAACAAAAAGCATATCTGAATTTATAACATCATATGTTTCCAAAAATCTAGAAATGACTTTTGCCATTGGATGGCAAGACTCATGTTGCTAGTACATTCATTTTCTTCACTTAGGGGTGGGATATTAGTACTATTCTTGAATTAAAAAAAAAAAGTCTCAGTGTTATCTAAGCAGCATACTTCAGTACTTAAGTGCAGGTTTGAAGGTCAAATCAAACAGACCTGAGTATTGATTCCAGCTTAGCTACTTACTCGATATGTGACCTGGGAATATAGCCTGAACTCCATGAGTTTCAGTTTCTACATTTGTAAAACGAACACAACAACTACCATGCAGAAATGTACTGAGGATAAGAAAGGACATTTGTAATTTGAATAACATGACACTGGAAACAATGCACGCATTTAATGAATAGTTGTTTTCATCTCTTATGTAGAGTAAGGAGGACAAACTAGAAAAACTTTACAGTTTCCTCCAATTCTTTCTAAACTTTCCATGTTGCCATTACAGAGGTTCTCTTTTCCATAACAGCAGGCCTTCCTTACAGGTCCTGAGGAAATAGTAAAATGCGAGATAGTCAATCTGATTGATGGAATCCTAATGATGTCATAGTATCAGTAGACATTTGGGGAGCTAAAGTTTGGGCATTAGCTTATCTCAAAGAATAAACTACTCCCCATTTTAGCATCCTCAAATCAGCATGTGAAATTGGTTTGTGCTTCAATTTCAGAGTTGTTTTCCAGAGGACTTTTTTCCTAATTTCTCCTTTGTTTTCACATTTTATGATATCCATTCTACTCCTTATTGATAGATTAGATAATAGGTATTATATACATTAGAATGAAAACAATCTTGGGAAACTGTTTCTGTATTAGCCCACTTAATTTACAAGGAAATGCAAATGCAAGAGAATACAGAATGTCGACTGTAATGGATGCTGTGATGTGTTACCCAAATCCTTCAGGAATGAGACACTCATTATCCCAGATATCAGGAATGTCAGCTGCTGACCTGTCGTGGCTGAGTCCTTTGCTGGTCTCACAAAAGTTTACAGTTCCCTCCCCAGAGGTAGCCTGCTAATAGATTCAAGGTTCTGTGGTCTGGCCGCCTCTCCTGAATTTAAGACAAATTTAAAGGGCCATCCCAGCTTCAGTGATTCCCATGCAATTGCCTAAGCCTCTCTTGTAATATTTCCCTCCGCCCAATCTTGCCTCCTTTGTCTTAGCAGGTATTGCTCCCTATAAATGAAACATCTACATGCAACTCTCTATTTCAGAGTCTGTTTCCTGGGAAACCTGTTCTAGCACATCCATTATAATCAAATATTGAAAATAATTGGGAAGACATTTTCAACAAATAGGTTTAAAATCAAACACTCTGCCCAAGCTTGCAGTCCAAAGTCATTCTCCCAAATGTTTTGAAGTCACTCTCCTGCATATGACCAGACTTATATTACCTCAGTCAACTGCTGCAGATACAGGAAGAGAAGGAATGCAGAATCCAGGGCATCTGTGAAACAAGGATCCTATCTGGGTTTTATACAGCACCTAATAAAACCTGGAAGACCTGTGAATAATAGGGAATTTGACCCTCTCCATTTGTAAAAAGGTTGACTGTTCAATTTGCCTGTGGATGAAGTGTGGATCATACTGAGAATGCTATATAACCTCACAAACTCCATGTTGAGATGTGATCACAAGAAAGTGACACGTTCCTGGGAATCCCATAGAGGCCAAAGGAAAGTGGCTGCAGCTAATTAAGTATCATGAGTAACTGGAATATTTGATAAATGAATTAGTGTTTATTCTCCCTTCTGGTCATTCTGAACCTAAACACACCTGGTGAGGTGACTACCTTTCTATTGTCAGATACCTACTCAGCCAGGGCCCAGGGTGCTAACAGTTGGTGCTTATACCAGAAAGAGAAAAGTGTCAGCTAAAGAATGATCCAACCAGTTAACATAACTCCTCTTACCTATACATAAGTACACAGGTGAGAACTTAGCTCAGCAAGAACTACTTGAGAGTAATAGTCTAATAATACAATGTAGAGAAGCATGAGACATAAAGTAAATGTCTAGCTGTTATCAAAATATTTGGACTCAGTACCCTTTATATTAACACACCATTGAGAAATCTAAAGAGCTTTTGTTATGTGAGTTATACATATTAATATTTACCATATGAGGGATTAAAACTGAGAAACTTTAAAAACATATTTACTTATTTTAAATTACAATAATAAACACAGCACATAATATACATAATACTTTTATTTGAAAATTTTTTCCAAAGCAAAAAAATTGGTGAGAAGAGTGGCATATCTGGTTTTGTATTTAATCTTTTGCAATATGTTGTTTAGAAGCATGTGAAGACAATCTGGCCTCATGTAGATACATAGATGGAAAAAAAGGAAGGGCTATTTTAATAGATAACTGTGGATGTTCTTTAATAGTGTATCATAACTTGATATGATAGTTTCTTAAGGCTACTTGCAATGCGGAATCTGAAAACATATCATAAATATAAAAATCATCAATATAAAAATACTTGACTATATTAAAACTATTTGACTAACTTGCATTTTGGATGGATATTTTACCCAGGCATGATCTTATAATATCATACATTGGAAGTTTGTAAAATATTGACTTATAGAGTAACACAAATATTCCAAATGTTGACACGCTTATGTGTCAATAAGCGTGTCAACACAATAAAAAAAATCACACTTATGAATACTCCCACCCATCTCATGAGAAAAATATTTAAGTATTGGGAAGCTACCCAAATTAAACATTTTCCCAAATTCTAATTCTTAAAATTAGAATTTTAAATTTCTTTTTGACTTGAAAGCTCAGATCCTATCATTGACAACAAATGTCACATTTTTTCCTTGAAGTGACAAGTTTAGCTGGTTCATTTTCAATGAAATATCTGCCAAATACTTGAGCGTGAATAACCAAGCTTGTCTGCCAATCGTTCTTTTAAGTAAAAATGATGTTCCATGGAAAATACAGCTAGTTCAGCTCACAATTCAAACAATCATGCAAGTGCTTTTCTCTGAGACAAGAATCATGCTTCAGTGTGTAGCAGAATTTCCTTTTACACCCTTCCCATTTTTTCACATTAAGTATTAAAAGGAGACAGAGTAAAGGGCAAGGTTTCATGAAATTAATAATTCTTACTGCTACATCAACAACATTTTTGAGGGAAATTGACATTGCTTTTTTATTGAGTACCTGTCAGTGAATAATGTGATGACTCGTTATAGTTCCATGTTACTGCCTTCATTTCTGGTAGGGCACCAGCAGTTTTATCCACCAATGCTTTTACATCATCAGTAAAAAAGTTATTGCAGTGGAAACAACAAATAACATCTTAGTATTTATATAAAAATAGTTTTGACCTTGCAGAGTCCTGAAAATGTCTCAGTTACACCCAGGGGATCCTTGGATCACATTTTGAGAACTACTGCTTTAGATCAGACTTAGTCCAAGGGCAAAAACCCCCAGCATTTTGGGTGAACATTTGACATTTGTTAGCATTTCATATCCTACCAGGGCAAAAAGGAGAGTAGAAACTCAAATCCCAAATGTCCTACTTTGTTTTCTTTCTATCCAATCACAAATACAAATATAAGGTTGAAAGTGGAAATGAGTTTAATGGATGTAAACATTTTTTTTTCCCTTGTGGTAGCAGCCTTATAAAATATACCCATTCAGCCCTTTTCATTTATCCCTTCTGAAGATGAAAGTGACCTACCTACACGGCTGGCTCAGTCTTGTCAGCTCTAATGCCCACTGCCTTGCAGTCTTAGATATCTTGAAGAAAAACTATTGCAACAAATCCTTTCACAGAGTGCTTCTGTGTAAAATATCATTTTTTCTTCTCCCAAAAATGTTTCTTTCTATCTAAGGCAAATCTAAGGCTGCAGTGTAAATGTCCCCCTTTTACCTTCTCGTTAGGTCCATGTAAAGCAGCTAGTCAGTATGCTCATTATAAGAGCCAGAAGTATATTTAAACTGATATTAAGTCACCCTTCAGCTTTCCTGCTCCTGCAGCCTAAACAATCCTAGTTATGAACTTTTCTTCTCAGGTTTTATTTTCCTACCCTTTTATCATTTTTGTACTCTTTGCTGGACTCTCTCCAGTTTTGCTGCATTCTTCTTAAAAGTGTTGAGAACAAACCTGGACAAGATCCTTTAATCAGGTCTCCACCAGCGCCAATACAGAGGAAATATCACTTCCCAGACCTGGCTTGTCATACTCCTGCTAATATATCACCGAGTTAGCCTTTTAAATAACAGCACTGTTTTGCAGACTTGTATTCACTCTTAGGTTTCCAATCACTCCAGACTTCTGTTGTAGCTGTGCTTAGGCAGACAGCCCCTATCTTTAATCTCTGCATTTTGTTTCTGGCTTCTGATTTTCACATCTTGCCCTTGCCCTACTTTATTTCTCTGAGTCTTTCCTGCCAATTTCTCTAATTTATCAAGCTCACACTGAACTATTTCTGGCTTCCAAGATGTAAGCAATACCAACCACTTAATGTCATTCACACATGCTCTCGAGTCCATCATTCTAGACATTCATTTAAAAACTTCGGCTTGATTTTGGGCACATTAGTTTCAGTTATACAGAGAGAAGTGCAGTAGCTAAAATGGGCTTTCCAAAGTCACCTCCTTCCCACTTTTTCACTACTCCGAAAGTACAGAGGTGCCCATACCACCAAAAATAGAAATAAGCAAATCTCAGTCTTGTTATACATTAGAAATCCTACCACTGGAAGGAATATCAAGGTAAGGCTAAGCTGCTGTATAAAAGAGACCAAAAAATACAATTGCTTATAGAAAATAGAAATTAATCTTCTCTCTCATCATATACCTTGGGTAACCGGCAGGTTAGAAATAAGAGTCTAGACCCTTTTCCATTCAGAGATGCAGGTTTCTTCCATGCTGTTGCTCTATTATTCCCTAGAATATTGTCCTCATATTCGTGGTTCAAGCGGAGTCATGCTCAGCTTGTCAGAAGAGGAAAATAGCATGAATGTGAGCACACCCATGTCCCAAGGCCCAGATCTAGAAATGGTGTGTAGCACTTCTACCCACCTGCAGGTAGAACTCTTCTACCCAGAGTTCCATCTGCAGGGACCTAGTTACCTGCAGGGGAGGCTGGAAAGCATATTAACATTATTAGAAGAAGATGAAAGAATGGATTTTGCTGGACAATTGTAGCCTCTGCCCCCAACCGTCTGGATTAATTTAAATGGTATTGTCTATTACACCCAGCATGGATTCTGTTGGTGGTCATGAAAAATAACCCTTCTCTCCAGAAGTGATTACCAGCCTTGTTCATGAAGCTGATCATAGCCTTCATTTAAAACGACTCTCCTCCAAGGGCTAAATCTCTACACATACTCTTTCCATGGCATCTTAACCAACCCTTCCCTCCCTTAGCCAGCTGAGTGTACCATAGCTTGTGTTTGCTTGAAAGTCCCTAAAGGTGAGTTAGGGCTCAGATTTGGACTCAGTGTGGTGTGAGAAAGCTTCAAGAATTTGGGCTGTATTTATGCTCCATTGTTCTAGGACTGAAGGGTACAATTTAACTTTTGCTCTTTTAGTTTCATCACCTATAAGAATCACTTCATTTTTTTCTAATGATTTTGAGACCACTAAATGTAAACAAAGGGTTAAAAGTCATGGCAATGTGTTTGTATTACTTAAAAATTCCAATCAGGTAAAGATATAAGGACAGTTTAGACCAGTTATTCCAACCCCATTCTGTTTGCAATGCTCAGAGCCCTGCCTGGAATTGACAAGAGGAATGATGAGGTTTTGGATGGGATGCCAATAAAGTGATGGCTGGTTTTGATTACAAAAATGAGTACATTATTAATAGTCACCAGAAACAGAGGACCACATATTCACATGAGAAATATCAGCCCCACAAGGGACAGGCTGCTGACCACATGGAGGAGCACTGTGGACCACACTCTGAACAACTGCTCTAGAATTACTAAAAATGTATTTTTAAAAATCTCTTAGAAATGCATCTGGCCTATTGTTTGAGCCCTTCCCCAGCTCCCCCCAAAAAAGACTGTGCATGATTACTTTCTGCATGCTAATTCAGCTGTTTTATTTTTTTCCCCCTGTTTTGCCGTTATTTCTTAAAAGTGTTACTCACAATGCCCTAGGTTATAGCAACCCAGTTACATTGGAAAATGGCAGTTTGGGCATACTCTGTTTCTTTCTATCTTCTTCCCCTCTGACTAGCTCACCTAATTACACAGTAAGTCAGTGATTCTATGACACAGGGAGAAAAGTCTTCCTGAGCTAGTCGATTGATGCTTTTATTTCACTCAGGGAAAACTTATCAAAGGAGACAAGGAGCCCTAAATGCAGCAGATATTTGATGCTAGTGGTAAGCTTATATAGTTGCCATAGCAACCTTGTCATTAAGGATGTTTCAGCATTTCCTATTAACCTCTATTTTCAGAGGTTTATAACTTCTTGGTAAAAATTCCCTCCAGGCCAAAATTTGGTATACATGATCTCAGACGTGCCAGGTGTCAGTGAATATATACATATATAGTATCCATTTTCCCAAAGAAAGCTTGGTGAATTTCCAAATGAATCATCTCATCTTTCATAGGCTACAAATTCATTAAATTTAGTGTTAACTTGATTATTTTTAAAAGATTCTTATGGCAGCACAACTAAGCACTTGTAAGATTTAATGTTTGCTATTGTTTTCTTTCCTTTTACCTCACTGGTTGGCATGGTCACAATGATTTGTCTCAAATGTCACTAAGAGAGACACACACTGGCTCAAGATCAGTTCTAAATTCGCCTAAATAGAGGCAATTAGAAGTGGACACTATGGGAATCTGGAGTTCATATTTTACATTTATCAGAATATAGGGAATAAAAAAGAAATCTAGTTGGTTGTGCAGTGTAGGAGTCGGGGTGATGGAAAAGGCAGGGACTAAAATCTGAACCCACCGTCTCCTGAATAATGGGGCTACATTTTCTTGTGATCCCAAGGAAGAACCCGTCTGATTCCTAAGAATTAGAAACCAATTCCTCCTACCCCAGTTTTAGAATTGGGTAACACCCTAGTCCAGGATTTGTTTTGTTTTGTTCAACAGATTTTGTTTTGTTTTGTTTGGTAATTTATTAATAAATTTTCCAATTTTTAAATTTTTTCTTAACTTTTTATTTTGAAGAATTTTAAACCCATAGAAAAATTGTAAGAATAGTAGAAAGAACATTCACCTACCTCTTACATTAAAAAACTGTTAACATTTAAATAAACCATTTGAGTGTTGTTAACATAATTATACCTTAGGCCAAAATATTTCAGCATGTATCTCGTAAGAATAAGGACAGCCTTCTATGTAACCACAAAACAGTGATCAAACTCAGGATATTTAGCATTAATACAATTATCTAAAATCATTCTTATTCCATGTCCTCAATTGTCCCACTTACATTCTTTTTAGCTTTGTTTTCCACCTAGGATCCAATCAAGGATCATGCATCGTACTGAATTGTCATATCTCTGTATTTTCCTTGAATATTTCTCTGATTAATTTTGTCTTTTGTGACGTTGGCATTTTTTAAGAGTTCAGGTCTATTGTATTAGAATGCAGAATGTTCCTCAATTGTTTCCTCATGGTTACATTTGGGCTAATCATTTTTGTCCGGAATACTAGATGGGTGATATTTGTTTCTTTTCAGTATCAAATCAAAAGGAACATGATGCCAATGTGTCCCATTATTCATGACCAATTCATTTCTTAGATTAAGTTTTATAATTATTTAGTCCATTTTGTGTTTTTAATATAAGGTATTAAACCTTCCCTTAGGAATGGTCATTTATTCACTATGTTTACAGCTGTATTTGTGTATTTTTCCCCATGCAATACAATATTCTTGACACCAGGTACATCAATCATTACATGAGTTTTATTTTATGTCAATGGGACAGATTCCCAGGAGTGAAATTACTGTGTCAAAGGGTATGTGCACTTTAATTTTAATAGAGCTTGCTTGATTGTTTTAAGGCTACGTGTCAAAATGTCCACTACTAGTATATGAGAGACTTATTTTACATACCCACCAGTAATAATATTGAAATTCTCAGTTATTTTAATATTTTCTTCTCTGGTAGGTGAAATGATGATACCTCATTACTACTTTATTGTTTTTTTGAACTAATGTGTTTGGGCAGCTTTGTATGTTTATTGGCCATTTTGATTTGCTCATCTATGACTTACCTCTTTACATCATGGCCCTATTTTTCTAAAACAATTTTTATTGCTATGCAGTGAATTTGTAAGAGATCTTTGCATATTAGAGATACTTTCTTCTTTTTTCTGTCATAAACGTTTTTTAATTTCAGTTTTTGCCAATTGAGTTTATGTACGGTATCACTTGTCATTCAAAGATTTTAGGAATATTTTTATATAGTCAAATATGTCTTTTTTCTTTCATTTTATAGTTTCTATATTTCCAGTTTTAGAAAGCAGATCATGCCCATCCCTGGATATTATATGTAATCTACTATATTATCTTGCAGAAAAGTTTTTGTTTTATATTTTTAAGACTTCAATGTAGCTATAATCTAATTTTATGAGGTACAACACAGGGTTTAATTTTATTACCTTCCAGATGAGTGGCCATTTAACAAATTTTTTAATAGCACAATTTACTAAATAATCTTTTTTTCTCCCATCTCAATAGAAATGCCATGCTAATCATGTTAAATTTCCATTTGTACTGAAATCTATTTCTCCATTTTCTCTTTCTTTCCACTGACTCTTCATATGCCTATATCATGTGGATTTGAATACATCTTCTCCCACTTTAAGATATCTATTCTGATATATTGGTGTTTAGCTGGCACTTGTTCTCAATTATTTCCTTAGCTTGGGGTACATGGGTAATATTTTTTAAATTACTGCATATACACAAAAATATTTTTTACCCTAACAGGTGATAATAACGTGTCTGTTCATAGGACTATTGGATTGGATTCCTGGCCTTAGAAATCTGTAAAAAGCTGTAGATAATGTTCTTTCTTATAACTTGCAATATTGCAGACAAGAAGTCTAAGGACAATCGGATTCTTTTTCCTTTATCAGAAACGTATCCTTTCTCTCCAGAAATATGTAACCTGTTCTCATTATTTTTAGAATTAAAAAAAAAAATTAGCTGTGCATGTCTATCCATGTGTCTTTTCTAATCATTCCTTCCTGAAGCACAGTGAACCCCTTCAATCTAGAAATTCAGTTCTTTTTCCATCTTAAGGAATATCTTTAATGACTTTTAAATTATTACCCATCACCCATTTGTTACTTTTTAACTTATCTTTTTTGGAATTTGGATTAATCTTATGCCAAGTTTCCTGGATCTATCCTCCAAGTCTCATATCCCACCTACCTCATTGCCTTTATTTTTCTTTTTTTAAGTTCGCCTTCTTTTTGTTCAGACTTTTAAAATTAAAATTTATTCTATTTGTTTTTCCAAGTCACATCTCAGCCATGGCCATACTCTTCTTGAACAAATCATTCAGATTGGAAATTATGATTTTATGTCCAGCAACCTAATCCATGTGTGCGTGTGTGTGTGCATATGTACACTTTCATGTTACATTTGCATCTTCTAAGGTGTTCTTACTGTTCTTCTTTGTCAGTTCACGCCTATGTCCCCGACAACAGTTCTGAACCAATGGGTTTAACTGAATCAATGTGGCTTAACAGTTCTGACTGATATTATCTCAGATTGCTGAGCACAACAGTTCTGAACCAATGGGTTTAACTGAATCAATGTGGCTTAACAGTTCTGACTGATATTATCTCAGATTGCTGAGCACAACAGTTCTGAACCAATGGGTTTAACTGAATCAATGTGGCTTAACAGTTCTGACTGATATTATCTCAGATTGCTGAGCACCTAGACATAGTATGATTGATTTTCTTTCTAGACTGATTGGTAATTGGTCTGATTTTTATAGGATCCTAATTAGCAGCACACACCAAAGTGAGAGAAAAGAAGTAGTCTTTATATAGGCCAGCCATATAGCACCAGACAGGCCTCAGGTGCAAGAACATATGATCCACCCGTTCATCTGCTTCTTGGCTTCTTGAAAGTAGGTACCATGTACATTACAGTGAGACCAAACTTGAACTTCTCCTGAGAGAGCTACACTCCTCTGTGAGCCAAATCATTCTAACTATGCAGTGCTATATTCCTTTTTCGTTGGGTTCTCTGATTTGGATCTCCAGGTTCTTACCAACCCCGAATGAATAAAACCCCATATAAATCCTATCTATTGGAATTACAGTGGATTCTAACAAAAACAAATAGATTAAAATTAATAGAGGGGGTTAAGCAAGGTAGCCTTAGATAGGCTACAAAGTGCTGAATTCCTCCTATCTGATTTTTTTACAACTGTTTGTTTTAATTCTACTAATGTTTACCTTAAGTTTTACAAGGACATGCTTAAATTTATATTTAATTTATCACTGGAGTCAGTTTTAAAATTTTTCACTTTCTTTGGTAAATGTGAAGTTATTGAGGTGTTTCTAACTCTCCAACACACCTTCTCAACAACACACTTGTTTCTCGTTTGAAATCATAAACTCTGTGACTTTTAGGTTTGTTTCAAACTTCAAAGAAAAACTATTACCAATTTTTAATCAGATTCAAAATACTATTACATTTTATCTCAATATAGTTAACATATTTTATTGCTCAACCTGTCAGTTATTTTCAGCCACAATGTTTTCATTATAATTTGATTCATATTTTCTCAGTTTGGAATAGATATTCTGGCAGTTTAATAGTTTATCCTGAAAAGAACACAAACTGGATGGCATAGGATTAAAACCTTGCACATCAAGGAATTGCTTTTTCCTGTCTACATAATTGAATGACAAATTGACTGGATATATAATTCTTGGATCAAAACATTTTTCTTCAGAACACTAGAGTCATTGATCCATTTTCTTCTATCCTGTAGGGCTGCAGAAATGTGGAGGCATGTCTGATTTTTCTTTTCTTACACAGAAGAAAAGGGCTTTTTTGCCCCCTTCATGCTTGCAGAATTCTCCTAAATCTTTGAAGTTTTCAATTTCACTAGGCCATTTCTAAGTGTGATTTTATTTTTAAATTTGGCTGGAATGTGGCATGTACTCTTGTTTTTTAGAGCAAACAATCTCTTTAGAATTGAGAATAATGTCTTCCCTTTTATTTGCGTGTGTTGCTTCTATCTATTCTGTTCCTTCTTTCTAAAATGTTTTATTATGTACAGCTTGGACTTTCTGAGTCTGCCCTTTATGCACTTACACATTTCCTTCTGTTTTGTTCTTATCTATTCATTTCCAGTGTGTCCTGTAAATGTTTCCTAAATTCTTCTCACAGCTTTTATTTTCTAGGATGTACAATCTTCCAGAAAACAGTCTTGTCTATCCTCACAATATAGCTGTTTCTGATGGCTTTTCTTGCCCTCTGGTTTTGAATTTTTTTTGTTGCAAAATTTCCAGATTAATAAAAAAAATTGACATTCAGATATATCTGAGAGTATATGACGAAGCATTGCAGTCTGAAGCCTGAAAACATCTACGTTTCCATTGTGTTGCTTGAAATCTTGAACTGATAGATGAAGCGCCTTGTTGGTCCATGAAGAAATTTTGGGGTTGGGGGTTAGGCAAGGAACCTAAGGGTCTGAGGATTTGGTAGAAAGGAGGCAGCCTGCTAGCAGAGAACTGCTTATTTCTGAATGTTACATAACTTAGAAAACATTTCTTTTTTTGTTTAGGCCACTGCTCTTTTCGACTCCCTTTAAAGGTCTCTATATGGATTATAGAGCCAACCTGCTCAAGTTTAAATGACAGCCTTGTTTCTTAACTAATTTTGTGGACTTTAGGCAAATTACTCAGGGTCTATGTGCCTCAGTTTACTCATCCATAAAATGGGGGTACTAATAGTACCTATTTCATGATTTGTTAGGATTAAATAAATTACTAAGTCAAGCTCCTGGCAGGCAGTGATCACTGTATAAGTATGTCTATCATTATCTTTAGCTTTAGCATAGAACTTATCTCTGTCTCACACATTGTGGATTACTACAGAAAAGCTGCCAGAATGGCTGCTTCTTTGTTGTGCATGTTTGCAAAAGACTCTTCTTATCATTATGCCCACTGACTTTTTGGAGTAGACTACACTGACCGAAAGTCTGGGTCATGTCTCTATTAAGGTCTAAAAGCTTCAAAAGACAGTTTAGCTGGTGTGCTTCTGGACAGGCCCTTACCTGGTATTATCGCCAGTTCACCTCCATTTTTGATGGCAATATAACAAAGGATCTCTAGGGTCTTCTACTTATTATCCAGACTGTACAGTTTTCCTATAGAGTGGGATCTATGTGTTAATATCTCCCTTTGAAATGAAAGGAGAACTCTTTTTCTACTTATATCACATCTGACACCAAATATGTGGATTTTCCATAGCAAGTGATTCTCGGCTGGGTGTTCTACAATTTCATTCAATTCTGATCCTAACTACCCCAAGTTAGTACAGACTCCAGAGGTAAGGGTTCAGTTCCATAGGACTTTTCCCACACTTCAGATGCCAATTACAAGTTATGGGTTCCCTGGTTACCTACACTTCTGTCCAACTTGGCTACAAATCAGGAGTTCTCACAATCCCCTCACTAAGACATTATTTTATTATAAGTGCTTTTTATTTATCTTGCATTTTTGTGTCATACTGAGGTATCCTAATCATGACTCAAACTTACTACCTCTGATTACTGACACATCACTTCCTTTAGGTTTTTCCCCAAATTTCTGGTAAAATTTTGACTGTACCTAAGATCAACATTAATTAATCCTTAGTCTTATAACCTTAACCATGTACCTCTGGAAACTGGCAATAGCTTTTAACTATTAAACTAGATTAAGTACCAAGTAGCATTGTTGTTTAATACCTATAGGCTTTCTAAAAATAAGTCTTAAGATACTGGATGTCGAGGAAAATTGGGAAGAAAGGTAATTCAGTTTGCAACTCAAGAGTGAGGTAAGAGATTGAAAGCTTTTCTTAAGTTAATCAAATCATCTATTACTGGATAAATTTAATTCTCTGGCTAATATATCTATCCTAGAAAAATTTTCTCTCCTAATTGTGCAACTCTGACTTCAGGCTTTTGGGGATCAATGCCTTTCTGTTTTCTGGCCTTATTCTAGTAATCATTGTGTTCTGAGCTGGCCCATCTCTGTTTATTTGTACCTTTGATCTAATAGTTGGACAGTGATGGTAAAAATAATTCTTGTCTCAGACATGGAGTAATAAGTTTAATCTGGGAGGCAACTGAATGCTGAACTGTAAGTCAAAGCCTCAGACTACAACACCCACAAATGTATTAAAGGATCGACCTACATGTGTTAGTCCTAGATGATGTCATATTTAAAGACTCATTATCAAACTAGCAAACATGGATTTGATTCTTTTTTTTTTGGAGTTAAGGTTCATTTATTATTTATTTATTTATTTATTTATTTATTTAAATCAGGGTATAGTTGTTTTACAATGCTGTGTTAGTTTCTGTTGTACAATGAAGTGAATCAGCTATACGTATACCTATATGCCCTCCCTCTTGAACCTCCCTCCCACACACCCTATTCCATCTGTCTAGGTCACCACAGAGCACCGAGCTGAGCTCCCTTTGCTACACAGCAGGTTCCCACTAGCTATCTGTTTTACACATGGCAGTGCACTTACGTCAAACCCAATCTTTCAATTTATTCCACCCACCACCATGTCCATATGTCCATTCCCTGTGTCTGCGTCTCTATTCCTGCCCTGTAGATAGGTTCAATTGTACCATTTTTCTAGATTCCACATATATGCATTAATATATGATATTTGTTTTTCTCTTTCTGGCTTACTTCACTCTGAATGACAGACTCTAGGTCCATCCATGTCTCTACAAATGACCCAATTTCATTCCTTTTTATGGCTGAGTAATATTCCATTGTATATATGTACCACATCTTCTTTATCTAGTCATCTGTCGATGGACATTTAGGTTGTTTCCATGTCCTGGCTATTGTAAATAGTGCTGCAGTGAGCACTGGGGTGCATGTGTCTTTGCGAATTATGGTTTTCTCAGGGCACATGACCAGTAGTGGGATTGCTGGGTCATATGGTAATTCTATTTTTAGTTTTTTAAGGAATCTCCATACTGTTCTCCGTAGTGGCTATATCAATTTATGTTCCCACCAACAGCGTAAGAGGGTTCCCTTTTCTCCACATCCTCTTCAGCATTTATCATTTGTAGATATTTTGATGATGGCCATTCTGACCAGTGTGAGGTGATACCTTGTTGTAGTTTTGATCTGCATTTCTCTAATAATTAGTGATGTTGAGCATCTTTTCATGTGCCTCTTGGCCATCTGTATGTCTTCTTTGGAGAGATGTCTATTTAGGTCTCTGCCTATTTTTTTGACTGGGTTGTTTGTTTTTTTGATATTGAGCTTCATGAGCTGTTCGTATATTCTGGAGATTAATCCCTTGTCAGTTGCTTCATTTGAAAATATTTTCTCCCATACTGAGGGTTGTCTTTTCATCTCGTTTATGGTTTCCTTTGCTGTGCAAAATATTTTAAGTTTAATTAGGTCCCATTTGTTTATTTTTTTTATTTTCACTACTCTAGGAGGTGGGTCAGAAAAGATCTTTCTGTGATTAATGTCAAAGAGTTCTCTCCCTATGTTTTCCTCTAAGAGTTTTATAGTGTCCAGTCTTACATTTAGGTTTTTAATCCATTTTGAGTTTATTTTTGTGTATGGTGTTAGGGAGTGTTCTAATTTCATTCTTTTACATGTAGCTAGCTGTCCAGTTTTCCCAACACCAATTATTGAAGAGACTGTCTTTTCTACATTTTATATTCTTGCCTCCTTTGTCATAGATTAGGGGACCATAGGTGTGTGGTTTATCCCTGGGCTTTCTATCCTGTACCATTGATCTATATTTCTGTTTTTGTGCCAGCACCGTTCTGTCTTGATTACTATATCTTTGTAGTGTAGTCTGGAGTTGGGGAGCCTGATACCTCCAGCTCTGTTTTTCTTTCTCAAGATTGCTTTGGCTATTCTGGGTCTTTTGTGTTTCCATAAAAATTGTAAAATTTTTTGTTCTAATTCTGTGAAAAATGCCATTGGTAATTTGATAGGGATTGCATTAAATCTGTAGATTGTTTTGGGGAGTATAGTCATTTTCATAATATTGATTTCTTCCAATCCAAGAACATGGTATATCTCTCCATCTGTTTGTGTCATCTTTTATTTCTTTCATCAGTATTTTATAGTTTTCTGCAAACAGGTCTTTGGCCTCCTTAGGTTGGTTTACTCCTAGATATTTTATTCTTTTAGTTGAATGGTAAATGGGATTGTTTTCTTAATTTCTCTTTCTGATCTTTCATCATTAGTGTATAGGAATGCAAGAGATTTCTGTGCATTAATTTTGTATCCTGCAACTTTACCAAATTCATTGATTAGCTTTAGTAGTTTTCTGGTGGCATCCTTAGGATTTTCTATGCATAGTATAATGTCATCTGCAAACACTGACAGTTTTACTTCTTCTTTTCCAATTTGTATTCCTTTTATTTCTTTTTCTTCTCTGATTGCCATGGCTAGGACTTCCAAAACTATGTTGAATAAGAATAGTGAGAGTGGGCATCCTTGTCTTTTTCCTAACCTTAGAGGAAATGCTTTTAGTTTTTCACCATTGAGGATGACATTTGCTCTGGCTTGTTGTATATGACATTTATTATGCTGAGGTAGATTCTCTCTATGCCCACTTTCTGGAGAGTTTTTATCATAAATCGGTATTGAATTTTGTCAAAAGCTTTTCCTGAATGAGATGGTCATATGGTTTTTATTGTTTAATTTGCTAATATGATGTATCATATTGATTGATTTGCATATACTGAAGAATCCTTGCATCCCTTGGATAAATCCCACTTGATTATGGTTGTATGATCCTTTTAATGTGTTGTTGGACTATGTTTGCTAGTATTTTGTTGAGGATTTTTATGTCTATATTCATCAGTGATATTGGTTTATAATTTTCTTTTTTTTGTGATATCTTTGTCTGGTTTTGATATCAGGGTGATGGTGACCTCATAGAATGAGTTTGGGAGTGTTCCTTCCTCTGCAATTTTTTGGGAGAGTTTGAGAAGGTCTTTTTTTTGTGATATCTTTGTCTGGTTTTGATATCAGGGTGATGGTGACCTCATAGAATGAGTTTGGGAGTGTTCCTTCCTCTGCAATTTTTTGGAAGAATTTGAGAAGGATATGTCTCAGCTCTTCTCTAAATGTTTGATAGAATTCACCTGTGAATCCATCAGGTCCTGGATTTTTGTTTGTTAGAAGATATTTAATTGCAGTTTCAATTTCATTACTTGTGATTGGTTTATTTGTATTTTTTATTTCTTTCTGGTTCAGTCTTGGAAGTTTGTACCTTTCTAAATATTTGTCCGATGTATCATATTGATTGATTTGCATATACTGAAGAATCCTTGCATCCCTTGGATAAATCCCACTTGATTATGGTTGTATGATCCTTTTAATGTGTTGTTGGACTATCTGAGCCTGCGCATCCGGAGCCTGTGCTCCGCAACGGGAGAGGCCACAAAAGAGGGAGGCCAGCATACCACAAAAATAAATAAATAAATAAATAAATAAATATTTGTCCATGTCTTCCAGGTTGTCCATTTTATTGGCTTATAGTTGCTTATAGCAGTCTCTATGATCCTTTGTATTTCTGCAGCGTCAGTTGTAATTTCTCCTTTTTGATTTCTAATTTTGTTGATTTGAATCCTCTCCCTTTTTTTTCTTGATGAGTCTGGCTAAAGGTTTATCAATTTTGTTTATCTACTCAAAGAACCAGCTTTTAGTTTCATTGATTTTTGCTATTGTTTTCTTCATTTCTATTTCATTTATTTCTTCCCTGATTTTTATGATTTCCTTCCTGCTACTAACTTTGGGTTTTGTTTGTTCTTCTTTCTCTAGTTGCTTTAGGTATAAGGTTAGGTTTTTTATTTGAGATTTTTCTTGTTTCTTGAAGTAGGATTGAATTGCTATAAACTTCCCTCTTAGAACTGCTTTTGCTGCATCCCATAGGTTTTGGGTCATCATGTTTTTGTTGTCATTTTTTTCTATGCATTTTTTGATTTCCTCTTTGATTTCTTCAGTGATCTCCTGGTTATCTAGTAAAGTATTGTTTAGTCTCTATGTGTTTGTGTTTTTTACTGTAATTGATTTCTAATATCACAGCATTGTGGTCAGAAAAGATCCTTGATATGATTTCAGTTTTCTTAACTTTACTGAGGCTTGATTTATGGCCCAAAATGTGATCTTTCTTGGAGAATGTTCCATGTGCACTTGAGAAGAAAGTGTAATCTGCTGGTTCTGGATAGAATGTCCTACAAATATCTATTAAGTCTATTTGGTCTATTGTGTCATTTAAAGCTTGAGTTTCCTTATTTATTTTCTGTCTGGGTGATCTGTCCATTGGTGAAAGTGGCATGTTAAAGTCCTCCACTTTTATTGTGTCACTGTGAATTCTCCTTTTATGGCTGTTAGCATTTGCCTTACGTATTGAGGTGCTCCTATGTTGGGTGCAGAAATATTTATAATTGTTATGTCTTCTTGGATTGATACCTTGATCATTATATAGTATCCTTCCTTGTCTCATGTAACAGTCTTTATTTTAAAGTCTACCTTGTCTGATATGAGTGTTGCTACTTCAGATATCTTTTGATTTCCATTTGCATGGAATATGTATTTCCATCCCCTTACTTTCAGTCTGTATATTTCTCTGTGTCTGAAGTGGGTCTCTTATAAAAAGCATATATATGGGTCTTGTTTTTGTATCCATTCAGCCAGTCTGTGTCTTTTGGTTGGAGCATTTAATCTATTTATATTTAAGGTAATTATCGATATGTATGTTCCTATTACCATTCTGCATAAGATGAGAGAAGTATAGAAATTGGACTAATGAATATGAGGATTCTATTTTTAGGCAACATATCACAAAATCACTCTTTTAGAACTGTCCATGTTTTCTGCTGCCTAACTCATCTGTGAGCTTTGTTTACAGGCTACAGTCTGAACTTAATGAAGTTTATTCTTAATCAAAAAGAATTATGATGTTATAAATGTATCATTTATTGAGTTCTACTCTGACTATGAAATATATGTTTTTTATATCATGCTATGGTACCTAGATCTTAATTTCCTCCTTTGGGTATAAGTATGCAGTATCTAATATTTAGTAGGTACTAAAAAAAAGAGTTTTTTGTTATATGGCTAGATTAAATACAAGGTGCATTCTATAATAAGACATTAAAATTCAGGAGAAAGAGAATTGATATTTGTCTAATAATAATATTTTCCAAGAACTATACTGGATACATTAAATAGTGTTTTATTTAATTCTTACAACTAGCCTAAAGAGAAAAGCTATTCTGCAAATTTAATAGATGAGATGAAGAATCAGGGACTTCCCTGGTGGTCCAGGAGGTAAGACTCCAC
Organism: Physeter macrocephalus; assembly: GCF_002837175.3. Classification (NCBI taxonomy): domain Eukaryota; kingdom Metazoa; phylum Chordata; class Mammalia; order Artiodactyla; family Physeteridae; genus Physeter; species Physeter macrocephalus. The sequence continues at coordinate 111,856,829 of NC_041217.1, forward strand.
ACTCCCAACGCAGGGGGCCCGGGTTCAAGCCATGGTTGGGGGACTAGATCCTGCATGCATGCCACCACTAAGAGTCCTCATGCCACAATTAAGAAGCCTGCATGCTGCAGTTGAAGATCCTGCATGCCACAGCTAGGACTTGGTGCAGCCAAAATAAATACATAAATATTAAAAAAAAAAAAAAAAGCAACAAAGAGGTGGTCAGCAAGTAAATGGTTGTGTCAGGATTGAACTCTAGGCCAGAAGCCAAAATTTGGGTAATTTTCCAATGAATTGAAAGGAAATATAACCAAGCTTACCAGTTGTGATGGCTAATTTTATATTAAAAATTATTTCTAGATGTGTCTGTGAGGGTGTCTCTGGATTAAATTAGTATCTTAATCAGTGAACCCAGTAAAGCAGTCTGCTCAGTATGGGAGAGTATCATGCAATCCATTGAGGTCCTAAAAAGAAATTAAAAGATGGAAGAAGAAAATATTCATCCCTTTCTGCATGATTGCTTGATTTGGAACATTGATCTTCTCCTGTCCTTTACGCTCCTGGTTCTCAGGCCTTTGCACTTGGACTGATTTAGGCCACCAGCCTTCTTGGGTCTCCAGCTTCTGGATGTCAGATCATGGGATTTCTCAGCCTCCATAATTTCATGAGCCAATTCCTGATAATAAATCTATCTATCTATCTATTCTATCTATCTATCTATCCATCTATCTATCTATCTATCTACCTATCCTATTGATTTTGTTTCTGCAGGGAAGCCTGACTAATAACCACCCTTAAAAATTTTACTAACAAAGAAATAAATTTTTTTAATAGTGAAAGAAAGTGATTTCTGCACGTGTACATGTGTTGGTTTCCAAAATATCCTAGCTGCAGTTGCTGGTTTTATGCTTTGGCATATAAGGCAGTAGCTATGAAATTCCTGGGCTCTAAGTGCCACCTCAAAATTTTCCATCCACCACATCATTAGCCCTCATTAAGAACAACATATAGATCATAGCTGGAAACCATACAGGGATACTAGGGATCTTGAAGTTTAGAAATTCTAAAGAAGAATTTTAAAACTTGACCTGAGTTAATAACCATTATCTACTGATTAATAGATAATTAAGTTAATAATTTAGTAATAATGTTTTTAGCTTCTCTTGACTGTGGAAGGCAATGTGATGTTCCTAAATGAGCCCTACAAAGTTCTGATTTTCTGGATTCAAGTCTCAGTTCTACCTAATTTAATTGCCAACTAATCTCAAGTAAGTTGTTTAATCTCTCAGAGTCTCAACTTCCTCATTGGTAAAATGAAGAAAACATTTGCCTGAATGAGTTATACTTATATACAGCATTACTGTGGATGAAATCTTAATTTCTTTAGTCCTTGCTACATTTGAATCTATTCCTGTGTTGTTTCTATGTCTTGTCCTCCCTTCTACAAAGAGTAATTTGTTTATTTCTAGAAGATAGCACCTGGGACTTCCCTGGTGGTGCAGTGGTTAAGAATCCACCTGCCAATGCAGGGGAAATAGGTTTGAGCCCTTGTCCAGGAAGATCCTACATGCCGCAGAGCAATTAAGCCCATGTGTCACAACTACTGAACCTGTGCACCACAACTACTGAGCCCACGCGCTGCAACTACTGAAGCCCACGTGCCTAGAGCCCATGCTCTGCAACAAGAGAAGCCACCACAGTGAGAAGCCCGTGCACTACAACAGAGTAGCCCCTGATCGCCACAACTAGAGAAAACCTGCACACAGCAATGAAGATCCAACACATCCAAAAATAAATAAACAAACAAATAAATAAATAAATTTATTTAAAAAATAAAAAAAATAAAAGATAGAAGCTTCCTCCCTGGAAGTTGTAGAATCAACACACTTAAGGTTTTCTTATTCAGCAGAAGAGAATGGGGAAGAGATTTTAAAAATGGTATAGCTTATGTTTTTCTTCATTTTTAAACTAACAAATATGAATATAATCCTTTAATTTGCTTTATTATTTAGTGATTTATTTTAAATATCATTATGTTGTGAACTTGGTGTCTCTATATTCAGCTCCATGGCAAGAATGTATTATTCGAACTATGAGAAAGAGCTCATTGTGATTGTGTCCCTTGTATAACCCAAACAACTGATATATACTTGCAGTATTGTTTCAGAATATTTTAGTATTTTCCAGGTACTCTTTTTCCCATCTAAATTATTTTAAATATTTTTTATAAAATTCCAAGACTGATTTTTTATTATACTTTCAAATCAGTTCTTCCTACCACCCACCTTAGACTGCATCTCCAAATTTCTCATGAAAGGTAAATTGGAAAAAGGATTCCATATGTAGAAACCTTAAGTAATTAACTTTCTTTAAGGAGTATTTTTTATCTGTCCCAAACGTATGTAAGCCTAATTGATTTGGTAAGGTTTGGGCTAACAGGAATGAGGAGTCCTTCTTGCTCTCTTTCTCCACAAATCATCTAAACCTATTAATAGTGCTTCTTAAATATGAATGTAAACCCACCCCACTGGAACAATTTAAATTCTGCACACTATTGCCACTTATTTTATTAAAACAGTAGACTCTTAATTGGTCTTGACTTCAGTCATGTCTCTCTTCAATCAGTGTAATCTTTTTAAAACACAAATATGATGATTTTACTACCCTGTTCAGTGGCTCCCCTATAAACTCAGGGTTAAATATACCTTAGCATGAGGTCTAAACCTCTCTATAGACCTTGAATTTCTTTCCATTTCCTTTATAACCTCTTCCTCTTTTCTTCCTTTCAAAACTTATGCCCTGACCAGAAATACTAAATACTGTCAGTTCTTATACCATAATGTGATCTTCACTCCTCTGGAAAATATCTCATGCCTATCTCTCCCCTTGCACTGTGTGATGCCTACTTCTTGAGGATGATTTCATTTAGATTTTACCTCCTTTGGGTGAATTTCTTGAGTGGCCTAGGCTGATTGGTTTCTCATCCTTGTGCACCATGTGCATACCCACTCCGTACTGCTTGTTTATCCTTCCGTCTACCCACAGAACTATAAGGTCTCTGTCACATTCCTTATTGTATCTCCAGTCCTGAGAATGATGCTCAGTAGATATCCACCATTTGCTCTCTCAATCCTCTCAAAGCTCTTAAAACCTTGCCATATATTCTGGAGATTGATCCATATGGACTGTATCAATGGGCTTTCTTACCATGGGTTTCAGTTGGCTTCTGCTAGAGATGCTGTGGCATGAGATCAGAAAAGAGTAAAGATGAGGTTTGGAGGTTCTTCCTAACTAGTCACCTTGGCTCCATTGCATCCCTCCACTAAAGGCCATAGCTCATCTCAGCTCTCTTTCCAGGATCTGGCAACCATTCCTTCCCATTTCTCCTTCAGATCTAGAGATGGTAAAGAATAAGTATTTATTTAATGAATTGAAATAAAATCACTTCATTTAAAATTTTTCCCCCTCTGGTGGATATGTTTCCTAGAGTAAAGAAAGAAAATGAGTTTTCTCAGGTCTGACTGCCCATTAATTGGCCACTATATACAGCAATATTGTATACTTAGATTGTATACAAATGAACATTTCATATTTTAATAATCACTTATTTCAATATATAGTAGAAAAACTTAACTAGCATATCAAACCCATGGTTTGTAGATATTATAGAATAATATACATTTTTCTTACAGAATACAATTGAGTGAAAACTTTATAAATTAAAAAAAAATCCTAATTAAATAACATTTACTTTGCTCTCAAAACTAAGTCTGGGAACAATGATAGCAACAACAAAGTTTTGTTACTCTCTGGAATTTGGAAAATACTGGCATAAAGAATTTTGAGGCTGCTTCTTACTCATGCAGAAAAGGCTGTGATTGATAATGTCTGCCACAAACACTGGAAGGAGAAAACATTCACGCTCCAGGTGAATGTCATGTCTAGAGTCTCACCCTTCTTTTACCTTGGTCATCTGAGAAGAGAATTTCTAGTTTTAACAACTTGCTTCATCTGTTCTACTGGATCTGGATATCCTAAAATAACATTGCCAGGTACAAGGGTGGAAGAAGGTACATTTCTACTTTTGACAGAAATCCATCTGTTCCTATTTCTCCAGAAGTTGAGCTGAAACTCATTCAACTGCCCCAAAAGGAACAAGTACTCTCCTGAATTATTAGACCCCAGCAGAATAACAAAGATCTTGAAAGAATCATCAATGTTATTATTGTAATTGTGTGAGCAGAAAAAGTGATGCTTCCATCTTTGGAGTCAATGACAATTGAAGATATTGTATGTTCATAATTTTGACTCTGGTTAAAAATCTATAGATTGTTAGAATAAATATTACAGGATTATGGAATGGGAGAAACTTGTGGGCAGCTAAATTTTAAAACTGAATAATTAAAAGCTATTTCTATGGCTATTCTCCTGAGTGATGACTAGGTTTATAACTACAGGCACGCCATACTAGGAGTGAAACATTCAGTAGGTCCAATTCCACAAAGAAAAATATTTTATTTACTTGTTTATGTATAATTTATACATCACCTGCCTCCAAAACATATGTTACACCAAAAAAAAAAAGTAACAATAATGTACTCTTGATTGTTTTTGTAAGCACAGTTAAAAGCTCTATTAATTAATTATACTTAGTATTTCCATCCCATTTAGTTTGGCTATGATCACCCAAAGAGTACCACAGCATAATGGATCCTAGAATACTTCCAGACACATAAAATGATAGAATAAAATGCTTAAAGTTAAAAAGCAACAACAATAACAAAACAACTTTGGGAACTGATTGGTCCAATTAGCATAGGTGCATTGATTCAATTCACTCAGTAATTCCAAATAACCTGTTTGTACATAGAAATAAGCATTCGCAGACAAATACCTTAAGAACTCAAAGGGTTAAAATAGAGCTGTAGGTGGGAGAGGAAGGATGAATATGGATCCAAAATATCAGAACTATCCCCTATTAAGTGATTGTCTGGTTTCTTACTCTGGTCTAACCTGTTTAAGAGACTGGAATCAGCCACAGCTATTCCCATTTTAAAAGATAGGAGCTTAGTTGCTTAATGCTCATTACTCTATATAGAAATCCATTTCTCTCTTTGCTGTCTCTTTAGAAAATCTTTGTTTAATAATGCTCAGTAAATTAGGCCTCCATAGGCTTGGCTTTATCCCACCCTGCCAGTTTCTCTTCCTTTTTGTACCTCTGTAAAATAACTGCTTAGAGTCTCTGATTTGAAATGTTAATTAAGGTGGGCCTGGCCTCAGGTTACAGTGTATATCCCCTTTTACATGCAAAGGAGATATGCTAACTAGGTTACTAAGAATCTGGGGGCCAAGAGGGAGGCTTCCAGAAGACAACAAAAGTCTATGAAGAATGGGGCACTTCCCAGCAACTCTCAGGAGGCAATCGGTAAGACAGTGTTGGCTGAAATGAGTTATCTAGCACACAGAAGGGTCTGCTGTTGATTTGGCCTTTTTTCTTTTCCTTTCGTAATCTCTTAATGTTGAGTTTATATCCAGTTATTATAGATATAATATGATTTAATTCATGTTCAAAAAAGCCTGATACGTGAGTAATCCTATCTACTGATTTTAAAACAGATAAATAACATTGAATCTACTTGAATTCAAGACAATGATCTCAAGATTTTAAGGTTTCTGAGTGGGATATTCGTTTCAAATCTTCTGGGCCACCGTGAAAACCTAAACATGATGCCTATGTTGATCTGAAAAGAGAACATCTGTATGTCTGTGTGTGCTGTGAGAGTGAGTGTGTGGGCATGAATGAGTATGTGCGAAAATAGTGTGTATGGGAGTGTGAATGCATTTTGTATACAGTTCTTCTAGCAAGCAAGAGTTAGAAAGGCAGAATCTACATTTAAAAGCAAGGACACGGTAGATGTTAACTTTAAATCATCTAAGATGTAGCACAAAGAAATAAATTAATATTGTTGTGTAAAAAGTACCTTAAATTAGTCTCCAGAGACATGAATTACAAAACACATGCAAAAGTTGCACCTTTAATTACTGTGGTGGAACCTTTGAGATTTTGAAACCTTTATTTGTATAAATCACTTTCATAGTTATTACGGAAAGTTTTTTCAAACTCTTTTGATTATAATGTTGTAGATGAGAAATGTTAGTTTCATTATTCTCATACTTGAGATATTTAAAGTTCTCCTGTCTATTAGCATGGGCACATTTCATCTGCTGAGCTGTAGTGGACAGTCATTCCAGCACATACAAAAAAAGGGAGTATTTAGCAAGAAACATTTTCTTGTGGAGGTCAATCTTAACTCTCTTTTTCTTTTCTTCCCAAAACAACAGTCTCTCTTCCTTGCTTTATAGCAGGAGTTCATTATGTGTGAACTATACACCCTTCAATAGCCACAGATGTTCTGCAATCGTTCAGTTTTTGAATATAGCGGTCAATCATGTATTTTAGGCGCTCTCCTTAATTCTTGAAGGTTGACTAGTTCTCCCCTTCATGTTAAAGTCATAAAGGGTAAAACACTTGAGTGAGTTGAGCAGTTGGTATTTTAGGGCATATGTTTGAACAAAAAGACAACGTAAAACACCCAGTGACAGAGGAGAGCTTGTGTTTTTCACTCCTCTTCCCACCCCTTAAGAATAACTTGGTCTAGATAAATAAGTAAATAAGGTATGTGGTGGGAGTGGGGGGAGGGTTTTTCTAAAAGAAGGTGAAGGAGAGCTAGGATGCTTATGACATTGGCAGCTGACACATTATACTGATACCCTCAAAATGCTGTTTTAAAAAATCCATTTAGTTTAAATATGAAATTTCAGCCCGCAAGCAAGAAAAAGAGCCCCTTTTTGGAATTTATTAAATGTGACTTTTTAAAAAAAGACAAATTAGTGCAATTTGGAGACAGGTAAGTGATATTTTTTGACACCCAAAGAAATGAAAACTAGTTTCTGATTGAGATTTAGAATTATTTTCTTTGAAAGTCTATTAAAAAAAATTCCCTTCTTACTGCATTATTTAATTAATATAATGTTTTATGCAGCTAGCACGATTCTTTGCTTTATTTCCTGGCTACTGCTGATGCTGCCATGTAATACTTTCAACCAAGTTAGGGGAAATGAAATTCAGCCCAGCCTAATTAGCTTGTGACTGTTGGAGCTTTCTTTTGCTATTCTCCAAAACCAAAGTATAGTAAATTTAAACAAATAGGTAAAAAATTCAGAAATTATCCTCCATTTCTTTCACTTATAAATATTATATCAATGCTACTTTGTAAAATACCTTTAGCCAAATTCAATAATTCTTTATTATTTATTTATTGAAGTATAGATGATTTACAATGTTGTTTTAGTTTCTGGTGTATAGCAAAGTGATTCAGTTATACATATATATATATATTCTTTTTCATATCCTTTTTCATTAGAGGTTATTACAAAATATTAAATATAGTTCCCTGTGCTATACAAGTAGGACCTTATTGTTTATCTATTTTATATATAGTAGTTTGTACCTGCTAATTTCAAACTTCTAATTTATTCCTTCCCCCGCTTCCCCTTTGGTGACCATAAGTCTGATTTCTAATTTTGTGAGGCTGTTTCTGCTTTGTAAATAAGTCCATTTGAATCATATTTTAGATTCCACTTATAAGTGACACAATAATTCTTTATTTGATACATCATAAAATAAAGTCAGTCATGACAATTGTCACTTTCTTTTTGGAAGTTATAGAAAAATCCTATTCCAAAGTAGGCCATACTTCCAGAATGTATAAGCTTACTTTCCCCTCCATGGCTGACTCGTTAGGCTATTACTTTCCCAGTTGCTGATAATAATGATCCTGCCAGACTATTCCACTTCACAAAAAATATTTAAATAAAGTTCCTTCAAGCACAAATGAGATGCAGCATATTTACATTTTTATTTGATGAAGCCTACTCCTGTTATCTTTGTTCTTAATTTGGTCTCAAAAGAATTAGCAGTAAGAGGAAAAATAGTCTGTAAATATGTATGAAATCAAATACAGAGGGTAAGCTAAAAGGTATTGACTGCCAACAGAGTTTAGCTGCAGGAGGCAAAATTTTCTCCATAGTTTTCTTCTTGGCTGGAAACACATTGCCTTCTATCTAGATTATTTAATCCTCAAAATGCACATCAAAGCTTCTCATCAGGTGGTGCATGTCTTTATATGCAGTTGAATGTCAAAGACCTAGCTTAAAGATTTTTGAAAAATGTAAAAACATAATGGATCCCAGATAATAACACAGCAGTGGAGCTTCTGTCCTGTTCCTTCCAGCAAAGTACCAGCATCAGAGGCTGTGGCTAATCTCTGTGGCAAGGGGAAGAGCACATTCTGCTGCCCGAGAATGTGTGTCATCTCTCCAACCGCTAGAAACGAAATGCTTATACTGGGTTCCAGACCAAAATTAGCTTGTTAACAATCCCAATCTCACTCTACACCTGTGGCTGACGAGAACTCTGAGCCATAAATTCTGTCCTGCTTTCATGCCCAATTAGGCAATGGAAAAACTTATGCAAAAATATGTGAGGCATTTTCTGTCCTATGCGAAGCTAGATGCAGGCTTCAGCACTAGCTCTCCCCTTATAGGTCTCATTTTTCAATCTTTGGCAAGGACAAATTGCTTGTAATGATTACATCAACTTCTTTAAATGATTATATCATTGTGAGTTTAGTTTAAAAGCCCTTTAACACATTTATTTTGCATTTCAAAAGTTAGCTTTTGTCTTAGAGAGACAGTGAAGCATATGGAAAGAGACAAAAGCACCTGTATTAGATGGAATACGCCATACACAAGGGACTAGGGGAGGGGGGTTTAGAAGGTCACATGCTAGGTGTAATAGAAACTGCCTGAAATAGTTCCATACTGGTCTCAGAGTTGTATTCTTTTACACTCAAGATGTTTAGGTGAATAAGAGCTAAGCCCTTGTCTTTTTATTGAACGATATTATAAGAGGTTAACTCACAGTCAACATTTTCACCCATATTATCATCATCATCCAATATCTCTCCACCTCTTAAAAGAAAATGTCTGGATGTTTGCTCACATTTCAGGATTTTCTCTGGTTTGTAGTTTGCCCACAGAACAATTTCTTACAGATTTTTAAAATAGAGAAAAGAGAATTAGAATCTCTGAGGAACACCAGCTATCAAGAACCTCCCTTTAATTATGCTACCCCAAACCCCTTATCATTATCTGTCCGGCAACTAGACATTTCCACCTACCTCTGGTGAGAGATCATGATAGAGCATTAATTCAAGACTCCTAGTGATCTGGGACACCATAACACCACATGGCAGTTGTATTAAGTGTATTATTTAAGTCTGTAAAGTATTTGGGGATGCATTTTGGCATAAAGACACTACATAAACAGAATCATGTGACAGAAATGGGCCATGAGGTTTCAGGTGCAATTTTAAGCAATGGCTCTGCATTTTGGTCAACCACCACCTTTTTTCTCCCCCATTTTCCTCACTTGGCTGCCTAATTTCATTCTAACCCTTACCAGGAAAGGGAAACAGGCCCATTTTGAGGGTCCCTGATGTTTTGGATGCTGTGATGGTTTACAGCAAAAAAGTGTTTCCACAGTGCTATGGTCTTTCTCCCTCCAGACATTATTACACAAATGACAGAAAGAAGAATGCTTAGGAAGTCCTGTGTATGACAGACACCAACATTCTCACACTGGTGGCTATTTGCATCTCCACCCAGCTTGAAAATGTTGTCTGTTGTGTCAACACAGCTTCCTTACTTGTAAAAAATGCTTCTCTCTGTTGGAGGGCTCAGAAAGATATTCTTCACACAAAATCCCCTTACAGAACCTCCAGTCCCTTTGGGGCATATTCTGCTGGTTTATGGTAGTGATGAACTGTCATCGGTTCCTCCTTGGTCTGTGAGATTGGGACCCATAGAAATGGTTGTGACCGCTACTTTTCTCTTTGGGGATTTGCCCTTTTTTCATTTGGTTGGAGATTGAGACTGAGCTTTGTTACAGAGAATTATCCTGTGGCAGTGGGTTGGGGAGATAAGTCTTTGTTGAGACATAAAACACATACAGACAAAAGTGTGAAAAATTGAAATGACAAGGTTGCAGGGGTGTTGTTTCTGAAGTTCGGTCAAATGTTCAGACACAGGAAGTAAGGTTCTCTAGCTTGTTGCTGTATACTCGGGTGAATCTCTATTCCATGTTCCCAGAATGCAGGTACTATGACTGTATCATCGGTCCATATCCACACATTCACACCATGTCCAGTCCTTACGTTATCTTAATGTCTACAAATAACCACTGTCTGCTTTGATTTTGGTTCGATAGAGAAATAAGATGGATACCATCTTATAAGAAGCTGGGAAGAGGAATCAAGTGAAAGCCAAGCTTCTTGTTATCTATTATTGTAATAGTTACATGATTGTATTTTATATGGTTAACATACATCAGTTCTCTGTAGAAGAACAGAGATAATATTTGTATCTGACTTTTTGTTTAGTTTCATTTAATTCAATAATACCTCTACATTTTTAAGCCTCAGGTTTAAGATTTCTGAAGTCCACATGAAATGAATTTATTTGCTATGCAGAATGTGTTAAATACTAAAATATGACAACAACAACAAAAACAACCTATGAAAAAGGCATTCAACATCTCCATCTTCGAGAGCAGTATTTAGTATCTGCTTTACCTACTGATGTATCTTAGAGGCTTTTAGAAAAGAACCTGTTAAGTAATATAACTGACCTTTTAGAAATCTTTTAGAAAGTTGTGGTTTTATTATTCCTTCCCTACCTGTGAATAACTTTGTTTTCCTTTGTAAACATCCTTTGAATCCTGTTTATTGTGATTTCAAGATTCTGGTAATTCTAAGAGCCAATAATGATAAGGGCTATGGATGTAACATTTTTTATTTGGTATATTTTATGAAAGCAGGGTTTTTTAAAAACAAGGTTAACATATAGCAGCTCTTCTGGAAATTTGGAATTTTATTTTAACACAAAAATTCAAATGAAAAACTGATGAGTGTTAAATGAAAAATTAAATAGGAAACCATAAACTGACACAACACACTGGAACTGTTTTGTTTTGTTTTGTTTTTTTGCAACAAGGCAAATAATCAAATTACATCAAAATAGTAATAAACATATGCAATTTCTAGTAGAAATGTAAAACTAGCAAATAAAAATAACTATTAAGACAAAGGCCGTTGTAAGGCATTTTGTTACACTAACATTTTCCAATAAATTTTAGTATTTTCTATAACCTTTCTATTCTTATATTTGTTCAAATTTCAATATTTTTTAGTTGACAGAAATTATATTTAAAACAATTTTGCCCCCCGAAACTGATGGTCTGAAATCTGAGATCTAGCTTCTTATCCTGGCTTTGTTTTTATGGCTAACTAGTAACCTCTCCAGACTTAGTTTTTCTCTCCTTCAACCTTAGAAGTTTAAAATTAGATTTTCTAAGCTCTTTTTCATTCCCATAGTCTACGACCGTTCTCTAACTTTTTTTGTTAGCTTCAATCTTTTTTTGTAAGGGTGTTGTCACCTTAAATCCTAGTGTAAGAGATTCTGCAATCTATTAGCAGCACTTTGTCTCTTATTTACTCTCATAATAAAATGACATTACATTGTTACCAAATCATCTCAAATTGGTGTTAAAGAGGAAAAGCTCTATATTGATTACAATCAGAGTGTGAAAAAAATGAGACGTTTATTTCTTTTGTGTGTGTTTTAAGGATTGCCATTAATGTTATATCATAATATCTACTTCAAAATATGCTAAATAATCAACAAAGTAACTTTTTGTGACATTTAAGTCTAATATTTTAATTAAAAGTTATGGTAAGTCCTTATTCACGACTCAAATTTTTCTAGTAAGACTTTTTTGTTGTATACTTAAAATCATTTTTTATTATTGAGTTATATATTACATAGTTTACTTTGTAGTTATATATGGTTGGTTGAACATGAAAATAAGTGAAATAACTAAGTCAATACAAACTGGAGAAATGAAAACTATTCACTCTTGATTGAACAATATTTATTATTGAAGAACTACTATTAGCATTCCTGCTAGAAACTAGTAATAAAAACAGTTCACAATGAATCAAACGTTTTACAGGCACTATTTTATTTAATTCACAAAGCTACCTCATGAGCTATTACTAAAATTCCATTATGCAGATAAGTTAGCTAAAACACCAAGAGGTTAAATTACCTATCCAGGGTCATGCAACTGAGGGCGGTGCCCAAAATACATTTGTGGCCAGTGCTCTGAATCACATTCTTCTGTTACAACCTCATATAGTTTTAAAGGGTCTGCATTCACTAAAGTAGATAGGACTTTCCCAACTATCTAAAAAAAAAAAATGTTTCAAGTTCTCTAATAGAGGCCTGGATACATTTGGGGAAGTTAAAGGAAGGAGACATCTTTGTGGATTTGAGTTTGGTTTTTCTTTTGTTTGTTTGTTTTTAGCATAGGAGTCGGAGGCATTTTTAAGGCAAAATAAATACTCACTTCCTTGAGAAAATCCCACTGTGGGTTGACAGATATCTTCACAACATAACTTGCTCTATTTCCAAGTGTGCTGACAGGACCAGGCAATGTGGATAATTGCAGATTAGAGTAGACTCCAGTGAACTTGCCGGCCGCCTGATTATGCCAGCAACAGGAATTCTAGCTGCTTCTGTCTTACTACCTGGCAGCATTTACTAGTTCCTGGCTAAGATGGTAAACTTAAGTTTTGCCCAGAATTTGTGTCATGAGGGATAATCCGGGGATGTCCCACAGTGGGGTTAGCTGACAAGATTAAAATGTTCTTCCTTTCTCCATTTCCCTCAGTTGCTTTTTCATGAATCTGTTGAAAGATCACACAGTTTTGTTTCGTAAGCCAAAATGTCTTTTAAACTGTGTTTTTCCTGTATATTTCTGGCTGGCACAATTCCTGTGGAACTTCCTTGTTCTTTTTGGACAATTACCCAAAATTAAATTTGAAACCATAATTGCTTATGGGAACCTTCTTTTCTGTTATTTTGAGGCATCACATGATTCTTCTGTTTTGTTGCTTTATGATATTCAAATTGAGTAAAGAAAATAAACCTCAAATTGGACATATTTTCATTTGGTTATATTCTACTTTTAGTACTATATATAAATGGATTTTTAGACTATTAATGTTTCCTTTCCTTAGCCATGGAAAGTAAATTTTCTATTTTTCTTTCATTCAGTTATTTTGTAAAGTCATATAGAAGCTTAGCTCCTGGTCATAATTTCTGCAGAGGGCAAGTTCTAGTCCTGTGTTGTGTCAGAATAAAGTTGGTGGGATTGTGAGAACAGACAGCTGTACAGAGAGACAATACCCGAACTTCAGGCTTTTCACTGGAGACTTACATTGAGCTGTAGCTGAGAAACCTAATTTGCCCTGAACACGGGGCAGTGGAGTACAATCCTACAGTGTTCAGATTTAATTACTAGGAGGACAATATCACTTCCTTTTTTCTCACACTTCAAGCATGATGAAACAAAACATGTTCAAATAAAAATGTGTGATATAAGTATTAGGTCTCATGCAAAATAGTCACATTTGAAATATGGTCAAATCTCTTTTATAGTAGTATATGTTTCTTGCTTCAAATAATATCTTGCTTCAAACACAGAACTAAATGGATATAACACCTTTACATTTAAAAATGAAAATGCCTTGTCTCCTCTCTGACACATTTATTTTAAATTAGAATAAATTGACCTACCTATGCAAATTCATTCTGGCTCTCTACCACTATATTCGATTTTACCAAAATATACAAATAAACCAATATTGAGGATAGCATAGGTGAATTTGTAAGAAAGATGATCTTATTATTGTGAAGAGAAAATCTGATAAGAAATAATATAGCTTAAGTCTCTTGGACCAGATGAAATAGTTTAAAAAAAAAAAAAGAAAGGAAGAAAAAGAAGTTGCTAACTAATCGACTTGGATTCTTAAAAACAAAACAACAACAACAACAAAAAAGAAATTGTAACTAGAAAGCATATAGAACCTCTGTGAAACTTCAAAAGGTACAGCTGGCTGGAGAATGTGCAGTCCCCTGAGACTGAGGATAAAAACCTATAAATGCACCCTCTAAAGTCTTTTCTCCTGACCTCATGCCATGGTTAAGATAGAAGATTTTTTTATGACTTTGAAACAGAGTTAAGGTGAAAGAATCTGATGAAAACAGATGAGAAGTGGGGACTCTTTCCAGTACTCAAGGGAAGAATCCAAGAGGCCAACTGCTGCCACCCCAGTGTTCTCCCTTCTGCATCTCGAGTTTGTTTCGTGATTATTGTACTTGCACCTTTAATTCCTGCAATTATGCATGCAAATCGGCGAATTCTCACCGCGGAGGTAAAGGGTAAAATGCTAGAGCAGGCACTCCGTGGAGCTTCTCATGTTTAGTTGACAGAGGTTTCTCCTTCAAAGAGACCCTCTCCTCTGCCCTTGTCCAAAATAAGTGCCAGAAAAAAAGTAGCAGAGATTTGTGGGGGGGGAAAAAATTACTGCTGATTTCCAATAGAGGTTACAGACTATTTGGTAACGTTTGCTGTGAGGCTGTCTGTGTGCTCCGTGCCACATGCACGGACACCCTTCACTTCATTCAGAATGCTGTGTTCAGTAGTGAAGTGCTAGCGAAAGAAAAAACTGTTTTTAATCGCCTACTGAACTTTATCTGTCGCCTTTATTTTTCCTTCTTAGCTGTTTTCATTCCGTTCTTCTGACATAGTGCAAACATAACAGTAACCATTTTTTTTTTAGGTTCACTAAAAGGACGCTTTGCTGATCTAAATGATTGAGAGAATGAATAAATTCTTTCAGATCGTAAACGTCTCCCTTAAAAAAAGCAAACCAATTGTCCCAAACTTCAGCTTCTAAAAATTTGCCTCTATTAATTATGTGATGTTCTTAAGCCCCTCTTCTGACTTGCCAGGTCACTGATGTGTGTTCCTACAGGAATTCTGCCTGCCTGCATTCACTTGTTTTCCTCCCACATCTCTTGATTAAATCAATTTTTATGTTAGCAACATGTTATTAGCCCCAAAACAAATGTTATGCTTTTTAAAATCTAATTTTGAAACTACACACTGAGCTATCATGACAGGGGTTCATCATAGAAAGCAAGCAGACGTCTAACGTGGAGATGAAGCGAGAAAGTTAGGCTGTGTTTAACAAGGAGGATGCCTCTTCCACATGCAGACAAGCAAGCGAGAAAATGCAGGGAAGAGTCCAGGGCGTTTGCGCATAGGTACGTGTTGTTACTCACTCTGGCTGGAACTCAGCTGAACTGATACCCTACTACTGCAGCAGATCTTTATACCTGCCAATGATACATTTTTTTTTTCAAGATTTTGAAGCTTAATCAGTAAATAAGCCACATGTTGTCTGAGGATTTGATTTTTATTATGTGACTCATGCCAAGGAAACTTCTCTGAAATTTCCATTTAGACTAAGTGTAACAAGAAGAAAAAGGGGCACAAGGAAAGCAAGATGACTAAACAGGTGAAGCAAAGAAAGACTGACCTTAAAAAAACACAAAAGAGAAAAGAAAGGAAAGGAAAAGAAAAGAAAAGAATGAAAAGTAAAGAAAAGAAAAATCTGGATTTAAACCAGTCTCCTTTCAAATGAGACTGGTGATCGTAGCACTTGAGTGAGCATCAAGACCCATGAGAGAAACAGACTGCCTGCCTTTAATTGTTAACCCTACATTACAGGAGTCTTTGTCATAAAACTAAAAGCTGTTTGACTCAAAGTGCAATCTTTGCACTTGAGATTGCACAGGTTGTGATGAGCCTGGAGACTTAATTAATTTCTTGCATCAATTGAAGGAGATCCTCCAGGTCAGGCTTATGGCATATTGATAGGAAGTAAAAGAAACCTTACACAAAATTAGCCTCCAGTGTGCTGGTTTCCCAGACACCCAGGAAAGCTTGATCTCTGTTCCTGCCTTTCATAATTTCTCACTGTTCAGGAGCAATATCTTTACCATGCATGCCAATGCTGAGTTAAGTGGGAGGGAAGGAAAAAAATCAGTAATGCCAAAGACAGTCTTACAATTACTGTGTTAGGATAATTTTCTGCCATCTCCCCAAAACAATAATAACAGCAACAACAACAAAAACCTTGATCTAAATTGGTGGCCATACTTTCTGAAGTTAAAATGTTGCTTAATTAAATTTGTTTTACATTGTGAAGGGCTGAATTTGCAATTGGTGGTCTGCAGTTTCGAATAGAAATCTTGCCTCTTCTATTTAGTTTTTGTGTTCCTTGGGGTGGGTGTGAGCTATGGCTTAGTTATAAGAGTGATTTGCTTAGCTAAGGCTCATTTTATACTGTTTGTGGCATTTTATTTCACTAAATATAGAATAAATTTGCAGCCTAAGAAATGCTTTTTATATAAGAATAATTACAAAGTACTAAGTGCAAAATCTTAAGACAAAGGATACTGCTGGAAAAGAATTCTGGAGAGACAACGAATGGATGTTGATTTCACTAAGGGAACACAGCCCAGAGTCAGTGTCCCTCACACTGTTCTGTTTCCATCACTCTCCCTTTCTCTTTGGCCGCATGCAGTCTGATCAGCTTTTGTAGCAGTTCTATATGTTCTGAAGGCAGAGGCGGCATGTCAAGGTCTTGTCATCTCTGGTCAGCAGAGTAGTTTGTCAGGAGAGTTTTCAACTATAAAAGCATCAGTAACTCATCAGAATATTTGTTGTTTCTTTTTGACAAAAGAGGCAAGTGTCTTTCAAGAAAAATCTGGGGTTTTCCTTGCCTTCCCTAAAGAACTTGGAGCCTGCTTTGAATAGCGGTATACTCCAGAAAACTTGTGTGCAAAATAGATGTATTGATTCCTGTAGAATCTTGTTATTTGTGACATGCAACAGTGTAAGTCAACATGACTTTGCCTATTTGTTGCCATGTGTGAAACAGAATGTGCAGCTTTCGTTAGTAAGGAGCATATTATGTGCTGAGGCTTAACAGGTCTCATTGGAAACCCATGGAAGCACAATCCACACATAATAATTCAGCAAGAAACATAGTATGCTTAACGGGTAGCTCTCTAAATGGTTAAATAGTGATGTATTGGTTGGATGTTTAAAAATTTTTTCCAGAGCTGAAAATGCATACTCAAGCTTATAAACAAACAAATCAGTTGCTTAAGGGTTTTAAGAAATTTAAATGCAAATAGCACTTTGTAATGATGCCCCAGAGACTGACATTATAGTCAATTTCTTGAAAATGCATCATTGTAAACTTAGTTTTTGCTACTGGTTTCCTTAGTAACTGGAACAACATATTGTTCAGGACATAAAATAATACCCTGTTTCAGCCACCGAGAATCGTGAACTAAAATGTAATTGATTTTGCATGAGGTACAGGATTATCATGTCCACCCCATTTTGGTGAGGTATTACAGCACAAAATGAACGGACTCGGAGCTTTTTTTCAAACCAGCCATTTTGTTTCTAATCATCTCATTGTGAGAATGCTAAAATTGCTAACAGTGTGGAATGTTATCTATACCTTTAAGAGAAACAGATTATTAAATAGAATTCTATAGTTGATATATATTTTCCAAGCATACTGGGATAATGTTTATTTCTCTTTTCTCGTATGCAGAAAGCAAACTAAGATGGAAGTATCTACATTACTGTTAAATAATAGTGATGCTTATTTTGTAGAACACATATATAACCCAATACATACCCATATAGATATTATAAAGTATGCATATAGAGGAAACCCTGGGATCCAGTACAGTTTTACAGTCTGAAATCAGGACAAAGAGTCAGAAAATTTATTTTAATTTCATTTCTGCAGCTGGTCTACTATACTGCCTTAGGCACATTATTAGATCTCCAGTGTCTCAATATCCCTATCTATAAAATGGGAATAATAACACCTGCATCACAGGGGTGTTATGTGAATAATTACTTGATATGTGCAAAGAGCTTTGAGGATATAATATGCTAAATCTTATTATTGTTTTAAACCACATATATAGCAGTGTGTTATAGGCATGAAGTTAGAGAGTAGTTTAATGAGCTTAGAAAACTGGAGGCCCCTGATTTAGGAGAGAAGTATCTGGAGATTTAGCAAAGCTCTGTCTATTTTACTGTTTCTGCGAATAACGTTTTCCTAGAATGATATGGCAATAGCAGAACTGTTGAGTGATTGATTTTTCATGATATCCGCATTAGAAATACTGAATTCCTGAGGAAGTGATATTATGCTCTGGGAACTGCTGCTCTAGGGAAATTTGTTCGTCGATTATTTTCCCCAATCCACCAGGAAATTGACCTCCTTCCTAGCTGCTTTGTGGGAGATATGGGGTCCTGATGAAGAGTTTCCAGATAGAACTCATGTCTATCATAATACCTTGTTAACTACTTTGCCAGCAAGGGATCAGTCTCTCATCACATCAGCCATTGACTGCTTTCTTATAAATTAGCAGCTTGTGCTAGGTTTCTAGTCTATGCCAAAGGAAACACACTGGATATGAGGGTTGTTTTATTAATTCATTCACTCATTCAATACTGAAAGTCTACTATGGACTAGCTAAGATGTTAGGCATGTAGGGTTTACAAAGAAGTATTAAATCATGGTACCCTCCTCTCAGCTCTTTCACAATATAACAGAGGCAGTTACCATGTGTACATACAACTTTGGTATGATGTGGTAAGAGTAACTATCATAAACATTGTACAAACATTGTTCTGAGAGTGGCTAAGATGATCAAAGATGGATTCTAGGAGCAATGGCATTTAAGCTGGACCTCATGGAATGCGAAGAATTTCAAAAGATTGTGAGAAGAAAGGAAAAAGAAAGGTTGTATAGGATACAACATATTACTATATTTCGAGAGCGAAAAGGAATAAAATTCTGATAGATCTCTTGCAATCTAGCTTGGTGATAATATCAGGTATATGTCATCACAGTAGCCAGAGATAAGGGTAGAAACATAACTTTCTGTAATATCCTTTCTCATGAATACTAAAATTGTTTAGTATTCCATGGTTTGTAATAATACATCAATTTATTGATTGATTTTGCTTCATCCCCCACCTTTTCCGTGCATGTCCACTCCAAAAAGGCACCCTTTTCTATATACTACATTATTCCTAGTTCATTAAACATTTGAATGAAAGGAGGCAAAGGCCAGGTTGTGAATGGTCTTGATGTCAGAGTAAGGGCTTGGATTGGTTCAGGGAGAAGCACTTTGTTCCTGGCCGTTGCTCCTTCTGAAAGGAAAGAACAGAAACAGGATGCAGGGAGAAGTGCAGCTTAAAAGCACGATAAACTGTCAGGAAGTTTTTATATTTGTCAAAAGGTGGGCAACAAACTATAATGGAAAAGAGTTATTATAACTCAGACATGGTGTCGAGGGAGACGCAATGGCAGTGTACTCCATAACAGCTGTGCCCTTAGAAGAAATTGGGTATTCATGGGCAGGAACTGAGTTGGTCAAATATGTGGAGAAGTTAAGTTATGAATACATTGAGTACGAGATATTATTAGGGCCCGCAAACAGAGGTGTCTGGCAGATGTCTGAAAATCGAAGATTAAGTTAAGAGAAAATTTAAAAATGGAGATATATGTTTTGATGCCATTTGTATAGCGCTAAGACTCAAAAACCATGGGTTCATTAAGAGAGAACATGGAGAGAGAAAAGGTCAAAAGACCCAAAATAAAACTGACATTTAAGAGATAAGGTAGGAAACAGAACCAAGTAAGAGAAAAATTGAAGTGCTATCTATCAGAGAGATTCCAGAACAAAACTAGGCATAGAATTAGGAAGGCATAGACTTGCAAAATGGACAAGTTGATACCAAAAGCACAGGTAGGAAGAGACTTAGGAAAAGTCATTGAATTTGATGAAAGTTCATTGTTGATATTTAAGGATTTCTTTTGAGCCATTGGTACTGATGTCTGACATTTAAGTGATTAAGGAATAAAAGAATGAGTATTGAAGTGAATGCAGTAACTATAAACCACTCCTTTCAAGGGTTAGCAGTGACAAGTATAGAAAAATAGGAAAACCATCTGAGAAAGCTGTTTGTTGGCAGAGACTAGTGCAAGTATATCTTTGTTAGAATTGCTGCCTGAGATGTTCCACACCTGAATCTATTTCCAGTACAGAAATATATGGCTGCTCTGTCTGGATGCATAGAATTCTATAATAATAACCTCAAGTTCATGATTTCTATGTTTTTGATAGATAAAACCTCAACTTTCTAATGTCTTTGTTCAGAATAAAATAATGTTCAAAAGGAACTACCATTCTGATTCTATAGTCAGTGTTCATGTTCTCACAACATGGTAAAATTTAACAAAATAGATTAATTAATCTAGATACCAAGACATCTGACAAATTAAATCTACCATTAAACTCTCTGAAAAAAATAAGGTATATAATTTTCTAACCTCTTTTTTTATAATCAAAAATCACATTTCAATCACAATATATTTCAGTATATTTCAATATACTGTGATTTTATACCATTGGGTGGCAATCCTCCATGGGTCTTCCATGTGCCTATACATCTTGCAAGTGAGGCACTGGATGCTTGCATACTGCCCTTAGAAAACATAGTGTCTCTCTTCATAGCAAAGGACAGGTTTGCTTTCAGCCTTGGAAGATATAGTGTCTCCCACTGGAGCAAAGGGCAATCACGTTTCTTGACTGATCTATAATATTGGCTCTCCTTCATGTTGCCCTGGGGGGAATGGGGCTTAAGGCAACCAGTGCAAAAATAGTGATACTCTGACTATGGTTATTGCTATAATTAAGAAATTGCACTTTGTCTCTGTTCCAGGAGTCTCATACCTTCTACTCAAGCCCATGAAACAGGGCAGACTAATTAGCTCCCGAGTAGGGTAAATCTCAGACCCTTCCCAGTTTTTGCATATACATTATCGATGCTAATAACATTAACATGAAGTTTAAAAAATTGATAGCATGTATTGTGTACCTAACATGCCAGCTACTATGTTGGAACTCTACATATTCTCGTTCATTCAGTAAACTTATTTAGTGTCTATAATAAGCCACGAATTATTCTAGGCTGGATGTTTAGGAAGTAGTGAACAAAACAAATACCAGTCTTTCCCTCACAAAGTCCAGGGTCCATTTAATCCTCACAACAGCCCCACAAGGTAGGAATATTACTCTGAGAAAATTGGAGGTTAGCAAAATTTAATGATTTATCCAAGTCCATGGCAGTCTTTGGTTGAAACTATGTCCAGACTGACTAGGTCAGTGTTTTTTTTTACCTTACCACGTAATACATTATTAAAATTTTTATTTTCTTATGTATATTTTTAAAATGTACATTATTTTAAACTTACATTTTGTAGAACCTACTTACATATATCTGGCACTTGGATAATATATAATAAAACTGTTTTTAAATTGAATCTTCACAGTGAAGTAAACTTTTTTAGTCAAAATATACACTTGTTTGACATAGGCCCGTCAATATATTCTCCTATACCACCCTTTCCCAAAGCAGAAAGGATTTGGCCATTTATAATAAATTAGAAGTTAAAACTAGACTTTTTTAAAAAGCCCTTTTCTCTTTCTTTCCTCCAATCAGCACTGGAAACTCTGGATTTTGTTTGTTTGTTTTTTAATTGGTGTTGTTATGAAGTTATAGTCACACTTAAAAATAAAGAATATTTTTAAGCAGCTTGATGGGCGGACCCACATTAAGCTTAACAGTTCACTTGTATGAAACATGTTTTCTGCTATTAATTTTTTGACACAGGGATGCAAAAAGAGAGGCTGTATTGCTTAGTAGTAAAGATCACAGGCTCTGAGGTCATCAGCTAGGCATCATATGCCCCTGCCCACTCCACTTACTCAACCTGTGATCTGGGCAAATTACTTTTCTATTCCTCAGTTTTCTTTTCTGGAAATTTGAATAATAGCAGCACTCGTGGATGAGGCTGTTATGTGGCTTAACTGATTTAATGAACTCAATGCAGTTAGCACAGTGCCTGTCACATAGGGCACAGTAAATGTTAGCAAGATTTGTGACATCATACTGGGGACTCACTGAATAAATGTCTCCGTTAGCTCCGTAATTTTTAAAGTTATAATTGTTCAGAGTAACTTGGCTCTGAACTCTGAGCCCCAGAGCAATGGCCCTTGACTTTTCTGACTATTTTTAAGCATAGGGTAGGCATGTCAGTTCAATAATGATGATGCCTTACTTATAAAAGTAAATGTCACCAACCTCCACTGTGAGCATTTAAGCAAGGTGAGTGGTCTGAAAGAGAATAAGGCATCAGAAATTTTGTCTCCTATTCCCAGCTCCATTACTGACTTTCTAGGACAGAGTAAATAAATCACAAATAAATAAATAAACAAATCACTTAACCTTTCTGTATTCCAGTTTCAACAAAATGAGAGTGATAAGCTTGTGCTTTTTAAAGGCACTGAAATCTTTGGCTGAAAGGTGCTACAAGAGTGACAAGTGTTATTAACTTTCCAGTATTTCAGTCTCACTTATTCATACTCTGAATGTTTGCTTTTCATCTTGGGAATTAAATACTTCTTTAACACTGATATGTGGTAACTGCAGGAATTAGTGAAATTCGTCAGCTCCTCATATAAAATCAGAGGACAAATAAGTCAGGCTGTTAATTATGTGAAAGAATAGATTAGGGGAAGGAAGAACAGCTTCAACAGAAATCTCCTGATTGTTGTCCCAAGTTCAGGGTTACAACTTTGGAAGGTGAAAGGGAAGGTGGAGGTTATAGAGATAAAAAGGAGAACCATTCCTGGGTGTTTCTCAGTCATGCTTTCCTTGTTCTCTGCCTAGACTTCTTCGAGACTTTGCATCCTTTGCCCGCACAGTATGTAACCACTTCAATCAGATTCAAGCTGCTGTGTTTTGTATTTTTTAAGTAATTGCTGTTGCTTGATATGTCTCAAAAACCTATTTTATTTCAAAAGCCATAGTCTTTGCCTATTAATTTCCTTCTTTACTTATTATTTGTAAACTCATTTTTGAAAGGGCACTCATCCTTTTATATATGTACATACATATACATTTATATATACTTTTGTTGGTTGTAAGGGTGTTAGAGAGTTAAATAAATCCTTATTATTTTGTTATTAATCACCCGTTATTATTCTTATTTTCTTAATTATTTTTAAATGACGAACATTTGTAAATTTTTGATAAATTATTGAACTACGTGAAGCATTACCATTTTTGCTCCTGTTCATAAAGCAGGCACAAAAGAGTTATGGTTTGTTGGCCAAATGAGATTTGCCACACTTCTCATAAATCTTTTATTTAATGTGTTTTTGTAGGAAATCAATATTACATTGGTGTAAAATACATATAAAATATAGTTCACAATGCATTTTATAAAATAGGCTTTACTAGAAGTACTTTTAGTATACATTTTAATGTGACATTTTTATTTGAATGTAGGGTTATATTTTCAACTATATTCGAATGTGTCTTTTCCTTGGGATCTGCAAACTCCAACAAATTTGTTTGTTTTATATGCATATATATGTGTGTATATATGGATATAAACAAAAATATATACCCTTTTTTTCAACGTTTGCTGCACCTGAATTTTTGTTACATAGTAATTCCCTAAGGAAACACTATAAACACATCAATAGGCCACAGCATGACAATATATAGTCAGGTGTTGTACATGTATTAATATTCTTTGAAAGAAATCTTATAGTACTCATGAATTTAATTTTTTTAAATATAAACTATATAAATATAATGATTAACAATCTGCTGTATTCACTATTCAGGAGATGAGGTATAGTATTTTCCTAATTACATAGACCAGTGTGGGAGGATATGACTGCAAAAAAAGATTAAGCCATTTGTATTTATTCAATGCTGCTTTATAACATTAACTAGAAAACTCAGGCCTGCTATACTGAATGCTGAGGAATTTGATTACGAGAGTAGTAGACTCTGCCAATCTTGACTTGAGACAGCAGACACAACTAATTGTCTATCAGCAGAGATTTAGCTGTATCATGTCTACAATCTTGTTATTGATGGGAACATTTAAAATCTGATGAAAATTACAGTTTAATAATCAGGACTTGGAAAACCCACCTGGCAGATACTTACTTTCTATTTTTTTTTTCCCACTCATTTTTAAGGAAGAGGAAAAGAAGTCGTTTCCCAAACTTAAAATATAGACTTTCCTTAAAAAGAATATTTTGAAATCAGATTTTATAAATATTCTATCAAAGACAGGCTTAAATTTTGTTTCTATTATTGTTCTTTTGCTTTGTTTTGTCTTACAATTTCTATGAACACCATTGATCCTACAGTTTGTACCCTACTGTTAGTGTTGAAGACAGTGGTTCAGTGGTCAGGGTTGTGTTTCTGAAGCTATCGATTTTTTTTTTTTAACTAAAAGATAGTTGATTTACAATGTTGTGTTCATTTCAAGTGTACAGCAAAGTGATTCAGTTATACACACATACATTTTATTTCAGATTCTTTTTCCTTTTAGGTTATTACAAAATATTGAGTATAGTTCCCTGTGCTATACAGTAGGTCCTTGGTTTGTTATCTATTTTATATACAGTAGTGTGGATATGTTAATCCCAAACAAATCCCAAAAGCTATCTTTTGATTGCTGCTCCACTTCCCTCTCTGTCTAGATTCTGCTGCATAATGCTTATTGGATACAGTGCTTTAAAATATTAGCTAAATATAAATATGTCTAATATAGTACATAAATTTAAGTATGATCATTCAGATGTTTTAAAAAGGATGATTTGTGCAGCAGAAACTCTACTAAAGACAAATCTAATATGTGTCCAAAAATAGTATATTTCATTATCTGTTCAGGAAGAAAATAAATATTTCATATTTGAAGGAAAGGATTAAGACCTTCCAAAATAGTATATAATAAATAAGGGTCTGTGGATGAGCTGAGTGCAAAATCAATCACCTCCTGGTTGCCAGGTTTGATGAAGTAGATATTTAATAATTTGGGACATTTACATTCACCCACCACTCAAATGAGCTTTGCAGAGAGTTTCCTAAGATTAGTATGGCACTTCTGTAAGTTGACAGTTCAATGCACAGAAGGAGTCACTTAAATGGTCCTCCATTTTTCCCTGAAGCGAAATTTGCAGTGAGCATATGTAACAGTCTGTACTCCTGCGTGAATACCAATTGGTGTCATTAGGTGCCTGGAGTCTTGAGTTGCATTTTCGAGGCATGATTTTCAGCTGGAGCAGACTCGTATGTACCAATGTCAGATCTTCACTGTGGGTTTCATAGTTTGATATTGTCTAAGTGATTGGTTTTGTTCTGGGAGCTTCCCTGGTATTCTTATCTATTTGGAGAAAGACTAAAGCTTTTCTTTTGTTTGTTTGTTTCGTCTGGGACTGAACTTTTGAGAATCTCTTAGAGTTGGAAATGAAGAATCAGAAGAAACAGCAATACAAAAAGAAGGGTGGAACAAAAAAGCATAAAGTAGTTTCTAAGACTTCATTCAGATGTTCAAAGTACTAATCAGAATGAATTATTCCCAGTAACTGAGAACCATAAAATGTACTCCTGAGAATACCAAGGTTTCTGTTTCCATACCATTTGTCTTTGGGCAATATGTTTGTATATTCTATATCCTTTAAAGATGAATGATGACATAGGTTTAGAATGAGGTCTGTATTTGAGTTCCTGACTTCATATTTGTAACTATGAAACCTTAGATAATCACTTTTCCTTATTTTTACCCAATTTTTCTTATTTCTCTGTGCTAATATATCCACAAATGATAGCTAAATGGTAAAATGTCCCATAAATATAAATTGTCAGAATTAGTATGTTATCGCCTGGTTCCTAGGAAGCCCCAGTAGAGTTTTATTTTTTTACTTTCTAATACATTTTAATTGTTTCTATAATTTCCTACATTTATTTACGGGAAATACCAACCATAAAAAGTACAAAAAGTTAATCTTTGATTAGGCAACTTTTTGGTAATGTAAGAAATATAATTGAGAGATCTTAGAATTTGTGAAATTAAGTTAAGTTCTTTGGCTAATGAAAATATATTAGCCTAATTATATATCTTAAAACAGATAAGAGAAGAAACCATCCTAAGTCTTTCATAGAGAATAGCCACTTTAGCTTGTCTGTACCTTCAATGGATATTTTAAAAAATATGTTTAAGATCTAGAAGACACTGTTCCCTCAAATTACAACTTTTTTTTAAGGTGAAATTTCAGTTTTCAGTTATCCGTAGAGTTATCAGTATATAATGGAAAACTCAAGTTGTCAGCTCATAGGCAATTGTTAAATTTACTGCTAATCATCCACCTGATTCAGATCAGAAGGATGCTATGCTTGTTAATATCTTGTTTTAAGATTTTATTGTGTATCTCAGGAGATTGATGAGGGAAAATGATGTGACTGATATTAGCCTTGTTGTAACATATATATGTTATATATATTTAATATATTTAATATATAACATATAACAACATATATAACGTGTGTATATGTATATATATACACATGTGTTTGTATATATATATATTTTCCTCTTCCAAACGTGATAGGGTCTGAAATGAATTTTGAATTCTTCAAATTTTATGTCCAATCATTTCTTTCCATACTATCATTGTACTAAGTATGTATTTTTAAAATGCTATCAAGTCTTATTTCTATTTGGTTTTCATGCTCTTGTTATAAATTGTATATTGATCAGACATCTAAAATTCTTCAGAATTGAAGGTGATAATTACAAGGTCATGATGCTGGATTTATAATTTTCCATTAGAAAATATGGTCTAGTAATGGGATTCTTCAAGAATTATTTGACTTTTTAAGTATAAGGTAACTTAGGCTATTTTGAGAAAATCTACTATTCACTATTATTTCCTTCATCAAGAAAAGTGAATAATCTGGACAAAGAGTTAAAGTACATGGCCATTGAATTTTAAACTGGATTAAATCTTACTATTGGTTACAAAAGAGAAAAGCTTTTGAAAGGTAGTAAGCTTGCTATATCTTAAAACATGTCCATGAGAAAATTTTATTTGAGAAATAAAATGTGCATTATGAAACTTGTTTGTAATAGATACAAGTTAATTTTTATGACATGAATTGGAGATCTGCAGGAGCTGGGATAATTGATGTCAGATGAATGTGGAAACTCCCTAGAATGAGCTCAGTCCCAGATGAAGTGACGATTGGAAAAATATAAAAGCTGTTGTGATGCATGTACTAGTCCCCTGATGAAAGCCGATTGATTCCAAAAGTTGACATTAAGTCAGTGGGGGAAAAAAATCTATAAAGATCCTTTTACAAAACTTTGAATGGAAGCAGGCTATTTTCTATCCTTAAGGTATGAAGAATGCCATTTGTTTGGGTGGATATTTTGCTACTATTCATTAAAGGAAAGGGTCCAAAGAGCCTTACATTCTCCACCTCCCAACTCTTGTAATTGTATCATATCCCACGATACAAAGTGCAATTTGTTCTTTTGTTTTTTTTTTATTGTATTCTCTTCGTAGGAAAGTAGAAGCATATGCATTTTAGATTATTTTGTTTCATTACACACCAAATTAACATCTCTTCCACTAGCCTGGTTTTGATATTTCATTAATTCTAGGAATAGCAATGGGTAACAGAATGGGGTGCCAAAATGCAGAAGGCAAAGCCAAATCTGTCTCCTACTTTTGTTCTCAACATTGGATCCATTAACTGTGAAAGGAAACATCTCCATTGAATTCAAACAGGAGATTTTTAGCTCTCTATTTATCCAGTCCCATTTACAAAGTCTTTATTGATTCACTGTCACAGATTTGTTCCTATGCTTATAATTCCAATAGACAAATGGGCAGAGGTTATATATATCACAAACTCTCCAACAACTATTTTTATACTCGGAATTAAGGGATCCGAGTGGATCGAAGAATTGATGCTCTGCCTTTCTGATCTTTTGATTTAAAATGTATACCACACTAATTTTTGTGTTATTTCATGTAAGCATATTAGCTTCTTCAACCTGACTAGTTTGACAATGGTTCATGAAGAAAGTCAAAGGCAGTGATGAGAATTGAAGAAAATGTATATCCATTAGACCATCTTTCTCACAAAAAAAGGAAAATCAACAACCAAAAAGACATTCATCATGATCTCAGTTCATTCAAAATCTCTCCAGTGTTTATTCTCAATGCCTTTTTGTCTCTCAGTTTTTAATACTCAAATAACTTCTGAGCTTGTCTTTTATTTATACACTATTCCACCTTTGAAGAGAATTTAGTGTCACTCTCAGAACACTAAAGAGTCTGCTATTGAGTTTGGAAACTCGGCTTACTAAATCTTGTTGACTGTTCACTCTTTTTCACGATTCTCTTTTTGGCTCAGGTCTCAAACCCTATTACAACTTCCAGAAATGGTCCAGTATTATTTTGGGTTACTTTCGTCTTAATAGTATTTTGTTTTAATAGATAATAATAAACAGCATTTCATTGCTAGCACCTGGCAAAATTTTGTTAAATATATATATTACTGCAGTGGTTTGTTAGAAAAGGAATTAGTCTTGAGTTTCTGCAAATTATTGCATCACGACCTTAGTCTTTTCTAAATAATAAAACATATATATTTACTCACATGTCTATATATAATTGAATCATCTCATAGTCTTGCTCAAGTCCCTGTACTGCCAGAAACATTCCATGATATTCTTTTATCCTTAACTCATGACCATGTACTTTATGACCTTCCTTGCTTCACATCTTCACCTCCTTCTTAGGAAAAAAAGAAACCCTTTGTTGAAAGCTGCTGCTGTTCTAAGAGTCAGCTCCCTCCACCTGGGACCTCCCCATTAAAAAAGCCTTTACATTGCCTACAGGCTGCCAATTAGTCGTCTGCCATAACTGTGGCTGCTTTTTTAGAGAAACTTTTTTTGTGTTATCTATTGTGTTAACTTATATGTTAAAGTTATAGGGTTTTGACCCACAAATTTCTAAAACTTTGCTACAGAAAAAGAAATATATCATAACATTATGAAATAAATCTACTTAAAAGGAATATGATATATTTCAACATATAGTAACATCTCATTTATCCAATTTATTTGGTAAAATAAAGTGTCTTCTATAAATAAATTTTCCAGATAACAAAGGCACTCACTATTTATATACCCATTTTTAGTACATAAATTTGATTAAAATGCTATTAAATTTAAAAAAATGTTATTAAATAAATGGCATGTTTTCTTATACTAGCAAAGTATGGCCAACATGATTTAACATTTCCTTAATGACTTGAAGGTCTTTATAAAAATCAATTGTTCTGTTCTGTATTATCCTTGAAACTTCTGCCTTTTGTGCCCTTATATTAAATGCCTGCAGACTGTTGAGGTTTTACTGTTTACTGTTTGTTTTGGTTTTGTGTGGTTCTTCTTTGTTAGCTATCTGTTCTCCTTTGCTAACGTTATGTCAATTCACAAAAGGCCAGAAAGGTCTGTACAAATTAGCACCAAAGATCCATGCTGGGAATTACAATTTGAGAAAACTTTGAGAACACTATTGTCTTTATTTCATCACCTTTTTCTATTTATTTTATTCAGATTCTTCTGTCTTTGTTCCATTCAGAGGGATTACAATAAGAGGGAAGGAACAAAGAAAGTTGTGATTGTACATGAACCATGCTAAACAAGGCAGAAAAACAGCTTCTCTGTCTGGGGGCAAAGAATGGATAGCTAAAGATGTGGTTCCTTACTTGTTTGGCACCACTAGAGGGTACAAATATATTTTCTTAGAAACTTAGAAAACTACCCCTATTGCAAGGTGTCTCCCCATAGAATATAAAGCACTTGAGGACAGAAGCTCTGTCTTTTCACCAACTATTAGATATTTGTGGGCTGATTTACTGACTGGCTGACTGATTGACAAGATGGCAGAAGTATAGGAGTAAAGTATTAATAAGGAGAAAGGCAGATTGGCAAATATCCCTTTGGCAAAAATGAGACCTTAGCTCCTCATTTTCTACATAAGCTACTAAAAGAGTCCTGAAAATGGTTGACAACAAACATGCTCTCTATTTCAGTTAAGAAGTAAGAATATCAAGGCCACTTCCTCCATTTGAGAGGGAAAAAAAATCCCTAAAATTTGGATAAAATGTCAATCAAAACTGTTTTTTCTGTGTATGCTATGGTAACATGAACCATATTGCTCTATTGTTTTTTTATTTTTAAACACAACTAGATTTGGTAGTTTGGCAGTATTTTTTTTTTTTTCCTTCTTTTCTTTACTTTTTTTTTTTTTTTTTCCTTTAACAAAGACAGCACCTTCAAACTCTTTTCATAGAAAGGCCGGAAATCCTGCCAGGTTAAAAAAAAAAAAATGTTATTGAAAATCTTTCTCCCCTTATAGGCCCATTTTGACAGGAAATCTTTGAGAGGCAACAGCAATGAAGTACCCAGAGATTTCATCTGTCTTCTTTTGCTTCAGGAAATGCTGAGCACAAGGCTCTCTATTAGGCAAATAGAAGGAGTACCAAATCCCCTTAACAATCATCTTCAGCCTGCTCCTGGGTTGACAGCTCTCTGTGTCCTAGACTGTCAGACAGGCCCACGATCATATTACTGGGACCACTGTAAAAGTTTCTGACAGCATCACAAAAAACATTATATTGTCTCTGTTGGTTATCTGGCACCATAAATCTTGCATGGGCTAATCAGAATAAAATTTACTATACCAGGAAGGCATTAATTTGCAGTACTTTTGCTTTTTTTTCTCCATGGTTTTGACATAAAGTTTCTGTCTGTGTGTTTACCTCTGTCATCTTGTGTGACTGGTTAAATTTCAGCAGTCATTAGCTGCTATATTATAATATCCAATAGGATGACAGTGTTTTGTTTTGACAGACGTCAAATCTAAATTTTAAATAATACTTTCAGAAATCAAAATGCAAGCTTGTAGCAATACTACAGAAGTCTAAGCAGATGTACTTTAAAAAATGATTAAGATTAGGTAAAATGGGTAAAAGTTCATAATGAAAATTTTTTAAAAAATCTTTTATTTCATAGATTTAGTCAGACATATTTCTTTTAGTTTACATTTGTTTATCAATTTTCTGTTATTTCATAACTATATTTAATTAACACATTGCCTAGAAACTTTGCACAAATAAAAAAAATAAGCTTGAATTTGGAAGTGTAAATCAATTTGTGAATAATTTTAACAAAAATTTTTTATAAAGTTCTATGTATGTTTATCATATACTGTGTGTGAATTAAACATATTGTAGATCTACACATCAATTAAATAATAACCTATCTCCAAGAAAATAGAGGCAAGGGAAAGGAGATATAATTTCAAAAGTATTCCCTAGAGTAAATTAGATGGAAATTGTGTGATTTTCGGTGCATTTGTGATGAGAAAACAAGTTGAAAAAGGATGATTGCTGTTGTTTAACAGTAGGCTTCATGTAATTCACATCATCTAGGCTTATATTTTGGCAATTAACATTCAAAAACAGTAATCAGAACAATAGATGCAAACGGATTAATAAGAATAGTACTCTGAAAGCAAGCAATGAAAAGGGTTTCCTAATCGGCCCCTCAATCCCTAGTCTTATGCTCCACAAGCCCAGCCATCAAACAGCTGTTCCTGCATGATATTCTTAAAAGGCAAGATATATTAAGTTACTCCTTTATCTAAAACACTTCAAAAATTTCTGATCCATAAAATGAACACACACACTTCTCACAATGGCTTATAAGACTCTCCTTTATCTGGCTCATGCCTTTCTCTCTGTGCTCATCATCTCAACATAATTATCTCAATTATCATGGTTTATTCACTAAAGTTTACCAAATCCCTCCTGAGTACAGTGATTCGAATATATTGTTATTAACTAAATGGTTAATATAAGTAGATTGCAGGTATAATGAATATTTTGGTTGCCCTTTTAGTATTCATGCTTCCATTTCTCCTTCCTCAAAGACTTTCTTTCTTTTTTTTTTTTTTATAAATTTATTTATTTATTTTTGGCTGCATTGGATCTTTGTTGCTGTGCGCGTCTTTCTCTAGTTGTGGCGAGTGGAGGCTACTCTTCGTTGCGTTGCATGGGCTTCTCATTGCAGTGGCTTCTCTTGTTGCGGAGCTCAGGCCCTAGCCTTGTGAGCTTCAGTAGTCATGGCACGTGGGCTCAGTAGTTGTGGTGCAAGGGCTTAGTTGCTACACAGCATGTGGGATCTTCCCGGACCAGGGCTCAAACCCAGGTCGCCTGCATTGGCAGGCGGATTCTTAACCACTGCGCCACCAGGGAAGCCCTCAAAGACTTTCAAATTTGTTCAGGTACCCTCTCTTCCCCCACACAGTCTTTGGGATACACTGGAAGTTTTTCCCTGGTTACAGAGGCAGGTTTCGCTCATCTATGCAAATTAGAGCACCCCTCTCAGATTAGGAGTGGGCCTGTGATGTGACAAGACATTGGGTCTTTGTTGCTGTGCGCGTCTTTCTCTAGTTGTGGCGAGTGGAGGCTACTCTTCGTTGCGTTGCATGGGCTTCTCATTGCAGTGGCTTCTCTTGTTGCGGAGCTCAGGCCCTAGCCTTGTGAGCTTCAGTAGTCATGGCACGTGGGCTCAGTAGTTGTGGTGCAAGGGCTTAGTTGCTACACAGCATGTGGGATCTTCCCGGACCAGGGCTCAAACCCAGGTCGCCTGCATTGGCAGGCGGATTCTTAACCACTGCGCCACCAGGGAAGCCCTCAAAGACTTTCAAATTTGTTCAGGTACCCTCTCTTCCCCCACACAGTCTTTGGGATACACTGGAAGTTTTTCCCTGGTTACAGAGGCAGGTTTCGCTCATCTATGCAAATTAGAGCACCCCTCTCAGATTAGGAGTGGGCCTGTGATGTGACAAGAGATTTTTTGGGCCAGTGAAATACGAGGAGAGGTTTGTTGGGGGGAATTTCTTTTTTGTACTGCTTAAAGTGCTCCCAAGAGTGACTGACTTTCTGCTCTTCCTAGTGCTTCTGACTCTGATTACTATCTTTATTTGCAAAATGGTTCAAGAGTCAGATAGAGTGGAACATTCTACAATGCAGAATGATGAACATTAGATGTTGCTTTTAGAGTTAAGCCCATGCTTAAAAATCATGAATTTTTATATGATTTCTGAATATTTGAAAATAACTAAAGAATTTTCAAAATCATATATTAGAAAATTTGAAATATAAACTATAATTAATATTAATAAATGCCCTTTCACCTACAAAACTGAATAAAATTATACTTCTTCAGCATAATTAAAAAGTGTCAGCAGTTAACTTTCACTTCAGGAAGGTGAATGTGGCATGAGTATCATTTCTTTTCATTCACCCATGTCTCTGCTGTAATGCTAGTGGAGGAATGATAAAAGACACCATCCAACTACAACAAAAAGAATGCAAAGGCTGACAGCCCCGAGGTGAATTTTCAATATATTTCAGGAAGGTGGGAGGCTAATGGAAGCTATGACTGATAAAGCAGAGAGGGAATGCTGAAACCTGGAGTACACTCAGAGAAATAGCGCTGGGGTGCATACATGGTGCCCCCAGAACCCAGAACCCCAGCCAGGCTTCAGGCACAAGAGGGTTACTGTGAAAGAGAGAATGTAGTAGCCAGATTTGGGGCTGAGATGGGGTTTAATGGGGTTTAATTAAAGATCCATTTATAAAACAAATGAATCCTTTACTTCTTTCCCCCCAGGTCTGTATCTCTTTCTCTCACACACAGAGAGACACATAATTTGTTTGGTGAAAATGAATCACTGATGATAGCTGATCAGCCTGAGAGTCAAACACTCCAAGTACCACAGTGCCATGGTCACTGTCCACCCACAGCCCTGGTAGTGCAACATGCCAGTGGACAAGCTGCCCGCTGTGCACAGTATTTCCAAACATGCTTACAGTTGCTTCTTTCTTAAATATACATTTATTTTACCAGAACTACCAGTCATTTGAAGAAAACCTGTAGTGTAAAGAGAGAGACCAAAATAAAAATGGGAAAATGTACCCCAAAGGAAAAATAATTTTCTTCTGTTAAAATTCTCTCTCAGATAGGAAATGTAAAAAAATAATGTCTCACATACTCTGAGAAAGTTAAGGTACTACATCCATAAAAGAAAAATAAATTACTATGAAAAAAGATACACAAGACAAAAAGAACCCTTCGAAACTAAAACTGACTAACTCCCAAAAGAAATCCACAAAATTGCAAAAATATAAAGCAAGAAAGTCAATTAAAATTTAAAATGAAAAGACAAGACAATGGGAAATACAGAGATATGAATGTTCTATCCGATACTAGGCCTAGTATCCAAGTATTAGGAGTTCTAGAATTTGAAAAAAAATAAATAAATAGAAGGAAATCAATTATCATACAAACAGTAAATGAAACTATCTCAAAACAGAAGAAATGCAAGGCCCAGAGAATGTTGATCATGGGAAAAATTATAAATATAAACAAATAATAACTTTAAACAAATTAAAAATAAACTAAATATATCATTGTAAAAATTCAGGATACCAAAAATAAAGAGAAACCTCTGAAAATTTCCAGAAAGAAGGAAGAAAAAGGAAGGAAATGAAATATTTCTTTAATTTAAAAAAGGACAAAAATCAGACTGGTATCAGACATCATCAAGTAATATCTGATGCTAAAATATCATGGAGAAATGCCTTTAAAATTATAAGGAAAATTAATTTTAAACCTAGAAATTCAATATTGAATGAAATTATCAAATCACATATAAGGACAAAAGAAAGACTTTTAAGTACCTTTGTGTCCCATGAATAATTTCTTAGAAAGTTAATGCTAGATGTTCTACAGCATAGTAAGGAATTAAGTGAAGAATGAAGTCATGAGTCCAATAAAAGGCAGATCTAAATCAACTTTTTATGAGGGGTTATCTCAGGTGGTGGATAGCTAATAGTCCTAGATTAATTAGTACAAGGAAGGCTTCAAGGGAAAAGTCGCCATGGAGAAACAAATTGGCAGGGAGGAGAGGAGGGATTAGTAAACTTATAGTGTGCACACTTAAGGACATGATGAACAGAGGAAAAAAAAAGAAAGAAAAGGTAAAATATATTTGTTGGTAGGGGTGGGTAAAAGGATCAGAAACTTCAGAAATATCAAAATATTAAACAAGAAACACAATGCACATCACCTATCGATGCAAAGAACAATATTTACCACTATGCCCCAACACCTAGAGCGGTGTTTAGCACAAAGGAAACATGCTGTTTAAGAACTTGGGTAAGGAAGAAAAAGAGGGAGAGAGGGAGGGGAGAAGGACAGAGGAATGGAGGAAGGGAAGGGTCATGATAATGAGAACGCCGTACATTGATTTTCAACTCAAATTCAATTTATGGGCAAAATACAATAACCATAAAGTTACTAAATTATACGTAAAATTTACCAACCTAAACAATGTAAAAGTACATAAACAGATAGATTCTAAGAGTTTAAGGGACATTTAAGAACAGTGAGATCCTTATATTATATTGTCAGACATCAAGATATTCTCCCTTTAGTTGACAAAATAAGTAAAGATAATACAAGTATATAACTTTAAAACATAGTGAAAACTCAAAATACTGATCTGAATACTCTAAATTTTTATGTGTCATAGTAGGAATGTGATAGATAATGTTTACATTTTAAAGATCTGGAACAGTACAATCAGCAAATTATATAAAAGTACGAAAACAACCAGAAGTCTAAAAAACAAAAATGATTAAAAGAGGTAACCTAGGGAGTAGACCTGGGTGTGAAGAGAGGTGGGCAAAGAACTGTTGTTTCTCATTAAATCTTCTAAATTATTATATGTTTTACCCATATGCACATAAGTTTGTTTTTTTAAAGTTAGGTGAAAGCTCTATTTTAGTTTTCTACACGGATTTCAGTAATGAGAAATTCTAGTTAAATACCTCTTTTTCTATTTTACCTTTTTAAATTAGCAATTGCTATGCTACACTTCAAATTAAAAGTAACTAAGCATTAGGAAATTACTATATGGGTTCGGACTTTTGGTTGTAAGCAAAAGAGATTGAGGTTGGATGAATAAACATAGAAGGAATTTATTGGAAGAACACTGGACTGATAAACTAATGTATTCAAAGAAAAATGTGATATACCTGGCCTAAGAAATGTCAGAAGTTACAATATCTCAGAGGGTGTGAGGAACTCACTGAGTCTGTTTGAACATTTCTATTAGAAAAACTTAGCTCCACCTCCCTGCCATCCCTGTATCATTTTACTCTTGATTCACAGTCTTGGGAGATGAAAGTATGAATGGACTACATTGAATCATATGTGTATCCATTGGGGAGGGTGAGATGGGGTGAGGGAGATAAAATAATGGTTGCACCAGGGCTGTGTGTTACGGGGAAGTAAAACTAAAGTAACATAACAAAAGTAAAGTAAAATTGGTTTCATTACCAAAAGATGGTGACAAGATTCTGCATAGGCAAAAACAATTGTTCATCACATTAACCTTAAATTTTAATTGTCCTACTTCAAGGGCTTTGTCCATGGTGAAACATACAGAATGTTTTCTGAGCTAAGAAACCAACTGACCAACCAAAAACTACTGTGTACATAATACAAAAATAGAAAAGCATCCTGCCAGTTCTACCTCCAAAACACATCTCCCATCTCTTCACTTCCCTGTGTCTCTGGAGTCCACCATCATTTTTCATCTCATCTTATAAAACAACCCACTAATTTTTCCTCCCTGCTTATACTCTTGGCCTAACCCCCTTATGCTACATTGTCTACAAAGTTACTGGAATTATAATTTTAAAACAAAGATCACATCTCTCTCCTCAATTACCTTATCTTTTCCCTTAGAGAAATAGCCAGACTCTTTAGCCCCACACTTTTCTTCCCTCCCACCTCTGCACCTTTCTCACTTCTGGCCTCCTGTATTTTCAGCTCCATCTGCCCAGAATGCAGTTCTTCCAAAGCTTCCTGTGAGTGGCTCATTCTCACCCTTCTGCATAAAGTATTCCCCATTCCCAGGTACTCTCTGCTACATGACCCCATGTATTTCATTCATAGTACCTGTTTTCTTTCTTACTAACTTGCATCCTGTCTCCCTAGGCCCCATAAGAGCTACAAACTGGAAGACATCCCGAGCCTTCTCATGCTTGTTGACCATTGAATCTCCAGTGCTTATAATTGAGCCTGCCATTTACTATGTACACAAAAAACAAAACAAAACCAAAGAAACTTATTGAACAACAAATGAATGTGCAAACTCAGTCAAAAAGTGAAGAAGTTTATCTTCAAACTGCAAACCTGTGCTTATTAATAAATAACAAAAAGCAGTCAACCGTGTGTTAATGAATTGACCTGTAATGCTTTGGATGCCACACTGTTGATATTATCCACTTTCTATACATACCAAATCTTGAATTTTGGGAACTACATTTCCCAAAAGCCCTTGCCAGCAGTATTCCAGGTTAGTTCATCTAAAGAGGACCACTCACAAGAGATCTGGAAGTAAGAACACAGTCAGAAGCCATATTATTGCTTCTCTGGCTGTGGTTGACAGATGTGTGAATTTTCACACGTGTAATTTTACAGCAGCTTCTGTGTGTTTAGATCTGAATCTGCCTCATTTCAGGAAGCAACTGTGATCATCACTGGCAATTTCATGAAGCTCCTGCAGTTTTCCAACTCTCTGAATGCTTAGTTGCAAATTGAGAATTATCAGCATCTTCACCTGACTCATACTCTTCAGTCATTCTAGTACTTTTTGTTTTAAATTTCTATTTTAAAACAATTTCAAACTTCCAGAAAGTTGTAAAAATAGTATAGCAAACACCTATACACTCTTTACATAGAGTTCTCTTTCAAGCTTCACCAATATCCCCAGTAATGCCTTTTTTTGGCAAAACAAACAAACAAACAAACAAACAAACAAAATATATATATATATATGCTTTGCATCTGGTTATCTTTCCAGTCTCTTTCAATCTGGAGCAGGGCCTCAGTCTTTCATTTCCATGACCTTGATGTTTTTGAAGATTATTGGGCAACAATTGTGTATAGAATGTTCCTCAATTAGATTTGTCTGATGTTTCTTCATGATTAGACCTGGGTTATGCAATTTTGGCAGGAATAGCACAGAAATGACGCAGTGTTCTTCTCATTACATTCTATCTGGTAGCCTTCACTGTTGATTTGTCCCATTACTGGTGGTTTAAATTTTGGTCACTAGACTAAGATTGTGAATACCATGATTCTCCACTGTATTTTTTTTTACCTTGTTAAATAAGTGTTTTCTGTAGAAATATTTGACAGTAGATTACTACCCCTTTCCCATTGCACTTTCACCCAATAGTTTTAGAATTCATTGATATTCCTTGTCTAAATAAGTACTATGATGATTGCAAAATGGTGATTTTTCTAATTCAATCATTCCTTCTACATTTATTAGTGGACATTACTATAAGAAACAGCTTTTTATTCTCCTCATTTATTTAGCCATATGGATTCAAGGATTTCTATTTTATTCAGTGGATTAAAATCCATTACAGTCGTCCCTTGGTATCCAAGGTGGATTGGTTTCAGGACCCTCTGCAGAAACCAGAATCCATGGATGCTCAAGTCCCTTATATAAAATGGCATAGTATTTGCATATAACCTAGGTATATCCTCTGTACATTTTTAATCATCTCTAGATTACTTATACTACCTAATATGTAATGCTATGTAATTAGTTTTTTGTTTTTTTGTTTTTTTGGCCATACTGAGCAGCTTGTAGGATCTCAGTTCCCCAACCAGGGATTGAACCTGGGCCCTTGGCAGTGAAAGCTTGGAGTCTTAAATACTGAACCACCAGGGAATTCCCATAAATCGTTTTATATACAACGTAAATGCTTTGTAGATAGTTGACAGTGCATGGCAAATTCACGTTTTGATTTTTGGAATTTTCTGGAATTTTTTTTTCAAATATTTTCAATCCACAGTTGGTTGAATCCATGGATTCAGAACCTGTGGATATGGAGGGCTAACTGTACTATTATTATTTTCTTTTGTGCTTATACGTCTTAGATTTTGCCAGTGGTAGGCCCTTCAATTTAGTTTTTTCTCCATTTGACTTGCCTTCAAAACTTGTTCATTCTTTGATTATTTCATTACTTTTTATATACTTCATTATTTCCAGGGACGTATTGTACTTTTCCAAATCCAGCCCTAGAATCTGCCATTTCTCCAGGAGCCCAAGTTTATTTTAGTGAAGAGTTGTAATTAGGAACCAAGATTTGAGTGCCGGAAGTGCTCATTGCTTCAGGGGTGTTGCTGCATCCAGAGCCATGAATTGGACTGAGCTTTGAAGTCTATATATGTGTATGTATATACACATCATGCCACACACACACTCACACACCCACACGCACTTTATATTTTTACATATCTGTCAATCATCTCTCCATTATTTATTTACCTATCATCTATCTACCATCTATTTATATATCTATCTCTCCCTCTGTCTTAAAAACCATGAGTTTACCCCAATATCTCCAATTTCAATCTAACACTACAGGTTTTACTTCAGCTTTCTTCATTTCAATATTTGTACCTTCCTCTCCCTTCAGCGAGAAACCTGCTCCCATTATTCTCAATACATTTACTTAGTTGCTCAGTTCCCACACTGTAGCTAATTACTGGGACTGCCAGACTGTACTTACTGCCTTGCTGCAAAACATCAACTTTGTGTAGGCTGCCATTACTGACTGCTCCTTGGACATTCCTGCCATCCTACTCCAACATGCTGTCTTCACATGAACCTTGTGCAAACTATCCTTACTGGCAGCCATCAGACTATGCTAACTTCCTGTAACATGATACCATCCTCCAACATGTAAACATCACTGCCCTTGCCTAATACCTTTTACAGGAAGAAGCAAAGAGGCAGACAGTCTCTAGTGCATGCTTATAACTCTAATATTCTGCGGAATAGTAGATTCTGCGGAACACATCAAGAGTGGGTTTTGGTTCCTTAACCAAAAGCTAACCATTATACTTTACTATATAAATGTCTGTGCAAAAACTTTCTAGTGTATTGTGATTTTATTTACAAAATAAGTAAAACTGTTTGTTCATGAACGTCAAAATTAGAAAAAAATATAGCTCCATAAAAGGAAAAAATTATGACTAAAATTATAATCTGAAAATGGAAAATTTATGAAATTTTAAATTTATAATATTTGAATAATTCTGATTATAAGTATTGCTATTACTAACCTAGCAGATATTCAAAACACTTTGGTATGCATTTTTCACTCAAAGTACTCAGTTAAAGCTTAGGATTTTGTCCTGCTAAGCTGATTCAAGGTCATTTGCTATATAAGAAAATGTCAGACTGTTTTAACTGTTAAAGATATATCAAATATATCAAGTGCTAGCAAATATCAGATGGCAAATTTTTGATTATTATTTTACTGAATAACTTTTTTTTTATCATTGAATGAATGCTTAATTTTATATTTGTTTCCAGGGAATGGTGTCTAGAATTAAAGTTTCTGCAAAAAGCAGAATGTGACTACATTAAAGAACATGTTCATTATCTGCATGTCAGAACAGAATTTAACTAGCTTGAGGCACAAGCTATACTATGTGTGAAAGAAAGCCTTTTCCTAATCCTGCACTTATAACCTTCTATCTGTTCTTCTTGTGCCACATGGCAGGTGAAAAATGAAACCTTAGAAAAAACAAACTTATGCTTTGAAATATTTCTGCTAAGTGATGTTTTTTTCATCTGAAATATTTGCTCTCAAGGAAAATGGCCCCCAGCAATGCCTCCATATCTCTCTCCCATGGTTTTAAAATCCTTGGGATTTTAAAGTGATAAAATTAGAAAAAAATCTAGGCACCCCATTGATATAGTGATTTGAGTCTTGTTCTTTATAAAATAAAATACAGAAATGAATTAAAGCTTCAGAAAAAGTACTTTTAGCTTTCTCAGTTGTACTATGTATAAAACAAATTGAGAACTACAAAAATGCTTGACTTAACATGTACTGTCTCATTTTTTACTTGAATTTATTGTTAGTTTACCTGTTGCTAAATACCATCATGAGCATAAAGTCAAAAAAAAAAATCTCAGTGCCAAATTTCAGTTAGTATAATTCCAAGTGTTTAGGAGCTACAGAATGAAAATAAATAATGAAAATAAATAAGCTGAGGAAATCTGAGTTCTTCAATTCAATAAATATCAATACCTATGTACCTTGATAGGTATTAAAATAACTATGAGATGAATCTGGAAATAGTATAATCTGGCGCCTCAAATGTTTTCAGTCAATAATTGGAGATTATTGGAAGTCAGTGTAACACAAGCTAGCAACTTTTATAAGTGTCACAAAATTTCCTCTCAGTGGCAGAAGTTGTATTTCCTCTCATTGCATCTCTATCTTTGAACTTGGATTGGCACCTTAATATAGAATATATATGGCCACTGGGAAATTTCAGGGCACAAAAAGCACTTAAAACATTTGAGATTTAGGGATGATATTCTAAAATACTGTGGAAGAGTCGTAGAGCAATTCTTCCCAAACCATGCTCAAAGGGGAACGCAGCTGATGCTGGGAGGGAGAAAAAGAGAAAAGTATTTCATGGTCAGTGAATTTGGGAAATGCTGGGTTTATTAAACTTTTTTTAATGAAGTTTTTTTGTTTGTTTTTTTCTGTAGAACTTCTCTCCATATCAGACATTTCCAAGAGAGGACTGTAATATGCTGGGACAGATTTGGGGGAATTCTATGCTAATGAAAAGAGGCAGAAATAGCAGGCAAAACAAGCTAAAATAAAAATTCATTTAACTGCTTTGATTTCCTGTGTTCTTTTTAAACATCTAACTCAAATGTTGCTTGTAGCTGAGCCAGTATCAATCCGTGTTTTCTGTTGCCACGTTTAAACACTGGAAACAAATGCATCAAAATGCTTGGTATATTTTTATCCCTTACAGATGTCCTTGCTCCCTGGTAAAGAAACCATTGGAATGTTGCCATTTTAATTAGGCTTAGCTACCAAAAAGCCTTAATCTGTCATTGAGATGTATATTTGCCTGTTTTATTAGAGCTTGGGGGAGGTGGAAAGGAGGTTTTAAGTTTATAGAAATTATGTAATCATACAAACATTCCAAGAGAAGTTTTATAACTTAGAGTGAATTTGAAATATAATTGATGACTTTGAGGCTGTTGCCAAAATAAAGAACAGTTTTTTATGCTATTTTTAATAACCAGAATTTTATCTATCATTATTAAAGTGATTATTTCTTGGAACAGTGTCAGATCATATAATTTTTCATGTTAAAAAGAATCTCCCAGTCATATACCAGATACTTTTATTAGCATAAATATCACCAGCCATTAATTAAACAGAAATCAGATTGAGAAAACAGCTTTTATAAGAGTGCTATTAGCTTGCTATAAGATAATGTATCTCTGATTTTTAAGTAAATGATGGTAAGAACGTTTGATATTATTTAAACATACCTTTTTCTTGCACGATTTCTTAAGAATAAATTTTGAATATATTGTCAGAATTATCCTGTGTTTACAATTTTTATTTTGGTGCTGCATTTTGATTAATATAATAAATATTTATTTAAAGGTAAAAGAACACGGAAAGGGAAATATGTCATATGGACACATTAAACATATGAAACAAATAAGCCTAATGCCTATTTTGAAGGATGAACATCTATATCAATGCTTTTTAAAAATATATTGTGCTTATGATTTAATCAATGTGCTAATGCCTTGGTTAAGTAAGAGCATGCAGTGGTATAAAGAGCAAGTACCACAGAGCTAGACTGCCTGGAGTGAAACCCTGGCTCCACCACCTACAGGATGTGTGTCCTTGGAGAACCTCCTATCTTCTCTGTGCCTCAGATTCCTCATCTGAAAGATTAGAATAATAGCATCTTCCTCACAGCATTGTTTTGAGGTTTAAATGAGTTAATACTTAAGGTAATATTTAAGTGCTCCAGGCATGAAGGGCCTAGAACAGTGCCTCGTACATGGTTATCATTAACTACAGTTGGTTTGCCTCCACAAACCTAAAATATATTTCAACAGTAGTTAGTCTCACCTTAAAAATTTAATTCAATCTCTTTCCTTTAACTGCTGTAGCTGCCTTTGGCTATTATTAATGAAAGCTCCTATAAGAATTAGTAAGATATTGCAGACAGCAGTCTCTTTAAGATTTTAAATTGTAACTTCACATGAGTGCTGGATCTAAAAGTACCAAAAATATTACCAAAGTTTAATGAAATAAAAATACCATGTCCTATTTCTAAACAAGCTAATAAGGTAATAGCTAGTTTTTCTTCTAAAAATATTAAAGGAAACTGTTATTAGGTCATTGTTTTATATATATATATATTTTAATGTCATAACACAAATACCAAGACACCTTACAATTTTTTTTTGAAGTTTTGAATTTTATTTATTATTTTATACAGCAGGTTCTTATTAGTCATACATTTTATACACATCAGTGTATACATG
>NC_041217.1:111900566-111901255 GCF_002837175.3 Physeter macrocephalus
TCTCTACATCTGTGTCTCAATTTCTGCTCTGCAAACCGGTTCATCTGTACCATTTTTCTATGTTCCACATATATGTGTTAATATACGATATTTGTTTTTCTCTTTCTGACTTACTTCACTCTGTATGACAGTCTCTAGATCCATCCATGTCTCTACAAGTGACCCAATTTTGTTCCTTTTCATGGCTGAGTAATATTCCAGTGTATATATGTACATCTTCTTTATCCATTCGTCTGTCAATGGGTATTTAGGTTACTTCCATTGTAAATAGTGCTGCAATGAACACTGGGGGTGCATGTGTCTTTTTGAATTACGGCTTTCTCTGGATATATGCCCAGTAGTGGGATTGCTGGGTCATATGGTAATTCTATATTTAGTTCTTTAAGGAACCTCCATACTGTTCTCCATAGTGGCTGTATCTATTTACATTCCCAGCAACAGTGCAAGAGGGTTCCCTTTTCTCCACACCCTCTCCAGCATTTGATGTTTGTAGATTTTCTGATAATGCCCATTCTAACTGGTATGAGGTGATACCACATTGCAGTTTTGATTTGCATTTCTCT
Source organism: Physeter macrocephalus (assembly GCF_002837175.3). Classification (NCBI taxonomy): domain Eukaryota; kingdom Metazoa; phylum Chordata; class Mammalia; order Artiodactyla; family Physeteridae; genus Physeter; species Physeter macrocephalus. Next base: position 111,901,130 of record NC_041217.1, read on the forward strand.
AATAATTAGTGATGTTGAGCAGCTTTTCATGTGCTTCTTGGACATCTGTATGTCTTCTTTGGAGAAATGTCTATTTAGGTCTTCTGCCCATTTTTGGATTGGGTTGTTTGTTTTTTTAATATTCAG
>NC_041217.1:111901341-111902338 GCF_002837175.3 Physeter macrocephalus
ATTTTTTGTTCTAGTTCTGTAAAAAATACCATTGGTAATTTGATGGGGATTGCACTGAATCTGTAGATTGCTTTGGGTAGTATAGTCATATTCACAATATTGATTCTTCCAATCCAAGAACATTGTATATCTCTCCATCTGTTGGTATCATCTTTAACTTCTTTCATCAGTTTCTTACAGTTTTCTGCATCTAAGTTTTTTGTCTCCCTGGGTAGGTTTAGTCCTAGGTATTTTAGTCTTTTTCATTGCAATGGTAAATGGGAGTGTTTCCTTAATTTATCTTTCAGATTTCTCATCATTAGAGTATAGGAATTCCATAGAATTCTGTGCATTAATTTTGTATCCTGAAACTTTACCAAATTCATTGATTAGCTCTAGTAGCTTTCTGGTGGCATCTTTAGGATTATCTATGTATAGTATCATGTCATCTGCAGTGACAGTTTTACTTCTTCTTTTCCAATTTAGATTCCTTTTACTTCTTTTTCTTCTCTGATTGCCATGACCAGGACTTCCAAAACTATGTTGAATAATAGTGGCGAGAGTGAACATCCTTGTCTTGTTCCTGATCTTAGAGGAAATGCTTTCAGTTTTTCACCATTGAGAATGATGTTTGCTGTTGGTTTGTCATATACGGTCTTTATTATGTTGAGGTAGGCTCCCCTGTGCCCACTTTCTGTAGAGTTTTTATCATAAATGGGTGTTGAATTTTGTCAAATGCTTTTTCTGCATCTATTGAGATGATCATATGGTTTTTATTCTTCAATTTGTTAATATGGTGTATCATCACATTGATTGATTTGCCTATATTGAAGAATCCTTGCATCCCTGGGATAAATACCACTTGATCATGGTGTATGATCCATTTAATGTGTTGTTAGATTCTGTTTGCTAGTATTTAGTTGAGGTTTTTTGCATCTATATTCATGAGTGATATTGGTCTGTTATTTTCTTTTTTTGCAGTATCTTTGTCTGGTTTTGGTATCAGGGTGATGGTGGC
>NC_041217.1:111902420-111904395 GCF_002837175.3 Physeter macrocephalus
TTGCTTGTAGTAGTCTCTTAGGATGCTTTGTATTTCTGCAGTGTCTGTTGTAACTTCTCCTATTTCATTTCTAATTTTATTGATTTGAGTTCTCTGTGTCCTTTTCTTGATGAGTCCTGCTAATGGTTTATCAATTTTGTTTATCTTCGCAAAGAACCAGCTTTTAGTTTTATTAATCTTTGCTATTGTTTCTTTTTTTCTATTTCATTTGTTTCTGCTCTGATCTTTAGGATTTCTCTCCTTCTACTAACTTTGGGTTTTATTTGTTCTTCTTTCTCTAGTTCCTTTAGGTGTAAGGTTAGATTGTTTATTTGAGATGTTTGTTGTTTCTGGAGGTAGGATTGTATTGCTATTAACTCCCCTCCTAGAACTGCTTTTGCTGCATCTCATAGGTTTTGTATGTCTTGTTGTCATTGTCATTTTTTTCTATGTATTTTTTAATTTCCTTTTTGATTTCTTCAGTGATCTCCTGGTTATTTAGTAACATATTTTTTAGCCTCCATGTGTTTGTGTTTTTTACGTTTTTCTTCCCTGTAATTGATTTCTAATCTCATAGCACTGTGATCAGAAAAGATCCTTGATGTGATTTCAATTTTCTTAAATTTACTGAGGCTTGATTTGTGACCCGAGATATGATCTATCCTGGAGAATGTTCCGTGCGCACTTGAGAAGAAAGTGTAATCTGTTGTTTTTGGATGGAATGTCCTATAAATATCAATTAAATCTAACTGGTCTATGTGTCAGTGAAAGCTTGTGTTTCCTTTTTTTTGGATGAACTGTCCATTGGTGTAAGTGAGGTGTTAAGGTCCCACACTATTATTGTGTTACTGTCGATTTCCTCTTTTATAGTTGTTAGCAATTGCCTTATGTTTTGAGGTGCTCCTATGTTGTGTGCATATGTATTTATAATTGTTATATCTTCTTCTTGGGTTGATCCCTTGATCATTATGTAGTGTCCTTCCTTGTTTCTTGTAACATTCTTTATTTTAAAGTCTTTTTTATCTGATATGTATATTGCTACTCCTTCCTTCTTCTGATTTCCATTTGCATGGAATATCTTTTCCATCCCCTCACTTTCAGTCTGTATGTGTCCCTAGGTCTGAAGTGGGTCTCCTGTAGACAGCATATATATGGGTCTTGTTGTTGTATCCATTCAGTGAGCCTGTGTCTTTTGGTTGGAGCATTTATTCCTTTCATGTTTAAGGTACTTATAGATATGTATGTTCCTATTACCATTTTCTCAATTGTAATGGGTTTGTTTTTGTAGGTCCTTTTCTTCTCTTGTGTTTCTCACTTAGAGGAGTTCCTTTAACATTTGTTGTAGAGCTGGTTTGGTGGTGCTGTATTCTCTTAGCTTTTGCTTGTCTGTAAAGCTTTTGATTTCTCCATCGAATCTAAATGTGATCCTTGCCTGGTAGAGTAATCTTGGTTGTAGGTTCTTCCCTTTGATCACTTTAAATATGTCACGCCACTCCCTTCTGGCTTGTAGAGTTTCTGCTGGGAAATCAGCTGTTAACCTTATGGGAATTCCCTTGTATGTTATATGTCATTTTTCCCTTGCTGCTTTCAATAATTTTTCTTTGTCTTTAATTTTTGCCAATTTGATTACTATGTGTCTTGGTGTGTTTCTCCTTGGGTTTATCCTGTATGGGACTCTCTGCACTTCCTGGACTTGGGTTGCTATTTCCTTTCCCATGTTATGGAAGTTTTCGACTATAATCTCTTCAAATATTTTCTCAGGTCCTTTCTCTCTCTCTTACCCTTCTTGGACCCCTATAATGTGAATGTTGTTGTGTTTAATGTTGTCCCAGAGGTCTCTTAGGCTGTCTTCATTTCTTTTCATTCTTTTGTCTTTATTCTGCTCTGCAGCAGTGAATTCCACCATCTGTCTTCCAAGTCACTTATCTGTTCTTCTGTCTCAGTTATTCTGCTATTGTTTCCTTCTAGTGTATTTTTCATTTCAGTTATTGTATTG
>NC_041217.1:111904425-111962821 GCF_002837175.3 Physeter macrocephalus
GTTGCCTATCTCCACTTCATTTAGTTGTATTTCTGGGGTTTTATCTTGTTCCTTCATCTGGTACATAGCCCTCTCCCTTTTCATCTTGTCTATGTTTCTGTGAATGTGGTTTTTGTTCCACAGGCTGCAGGATTGTAGTTCTTCTTCTTTCTGCTGTCTACTCTCTGGTGGATGAGGCTATCTAAGAGGTTTGTCGGTCACTGTTGTATTGAACAAACAAAACCATTCTAACTTATACTGTCATGAACAAATACCTAATTCTGAAAATACAAAATCTGTATACTACTCCCTTGCCCCTCTCTAAAACAACTTCAGAACACTTAGCATAGTGTCTTTCCCATATTAATTATGTTTGGGGATATGTATGTGTGGGTCTACTCAAAATTGTAAAAGAAATCATTTTAAATTGAAATTTCAGCTTGACATTAACATATAGCACTGGAAGAAGAAGTATTTAAAATATCACCTTTGCCTCTCATTGAAATATGCAGCATTGAGACAGGAGATAGAAGGGCCCCAGGATGAGCAACTGGAATTCATCCCCTGTGGACAGATACTCCAAGATGAAGAGGAAAAGAAGCTAAGCCCTGCCCAGATAAGAGACCACATATTTCTCATTCTTGAGGTCAAGGAGACCTTCCTGACTACACATGTGCAGAAAGATTCCTTGAAGGTCAAAAAGTGAGGGAACACCACCCTCTAGTAGGTGACGTCAACTTATCCATAAGCCTCTTCACTAGAATCCATCTTGGCTAAGAGATGCATGCACATACCAGGGAAGACCGTGAGATAAACCAAATGCCCACTCAGGGCTAAGCAAAGAAAGATGATTGGCCAAAGGAAACCCAGAAGAAATGCCCCATATAAGTGATTCAAATTAACAGGAGGGTGCAACTCTCTCTGAGTCCACCCGTCTGCCTAGTCACACGTAATATTTTCTCCTAATAAACGCTTTACTTGTTTCACTATTTTCCGTCTTTGTGGGAATTCATTTCCACAAGCTAAAGGGCCAGGGCCTTGTCACTGGCCACTGGTCTAGTGGCTATGATTCAGTGCTTTCACTGCTGCAGCCTGATTTCAATCTCTGGCTGGGAACCGACATCCTGCTTCAAACTGCTTCAGGCTGGAGCCACCCTGAGATCAGTATCTGTATGATTTCTGGTGTAAGGCCAAGTTTTCCTGGTGCTTTCCTTATTCCCACCCTAAGTTCCATCAACCTACCCAAGCCTGACCTCATTCTATGCCACAGAACTTATCTTGAATTTCACTTTACTTGTAAACTTCTCTTCCATAGTTCTTGGAATAAGTACCTACTGGGGTATCCTCCCAGCCCGCATGCTAATGGCTGGTCTTTTCTACAAGTGCTGCTCTCCATTAAGGGTGAGTCACCATCAGTTAGGCACTTACTTGGTGACATCCCTCCTGACCATAGCTTATTAGCACAGAGATGTTCATCTGTTCCTTGTTGGAACAGTGATAGTTTTTATTCCTAAGGTGTTGGAACTGAAATGGATGCTTTGATAATGGATGCACCCATACATATAAAGTCAGAATTTTGGGGTGTCACAGTTTCATCATGTGGTATGAAGAGCTGAGAGGAGTCTGTAAGGAAAAGATAGAAACCAACACTGGGAAGAGTAAAGATGAAAAACACAGAGTGCAGGAATAGGCTTCTAATTCCCAGTTTCAGACAGTTTCTGAGGTTTGTCTAGTCATGATTTGGGGATCTGGGATACATCCCTTTCTTGCCAACAATACTCCCATTTTGTTAGTGTTGGAAGAGCCAAGGAGGAATTTTGAGAAAACCATACTCTTTGTAGTCCTAAAAAATTTTCTGTGACTATAACCACGTCTGGCCTGGCACTACCCAAATAAAATCTGAGTTTTACCATAATGGCCAACAGACATGGATACAGGATCAAAATAACAATCCTTAATACCAAAGTATTTAAGATTTATAAAAGGAACATCCATACACGGGTAATCATCAAGATAATTATCAATAGTTAAAAAACAATTTGTTTAATCAAAGTCTCAAGCAGCAGTTTATAAAAATTATAGATAAAAACTTCAAAATCCTTGCACTATCAAAAATACTGCTCACTTTTCAGGTCATTCAAACCCTTTAATTTCATCTTTGAGCAATGTGAGGATTGCCAGATTTAGGAAATAAAAATACAGGACTCAAAGTTTAATTTCAGATTACAAATACTAATTTTTAGTGTAAATATGTCCCATACAATATTGGAGACATATATATACTAAAAAGTTCTTTATTCTTTATCTAAAATTCAAATTTAACTAGGTGTCCTGTATTTAATCTGGCAACCCTAAGTACAGTAAGTAATGTGCAATCATAGGCACAGGAGGAAGAACTTTATTCTTCCAATATACATTTTAAGTGAGTAGACTAGTCACTAGGCAGTTAAATCAGCCAAGATGCAAAATGGCAACTTCTATCAAAATGTTCTTTCAGTGAATTGCACTGATGTGCAATACGTAGATGTGTTACTGTTCTCTTTTCAGGTGCAATTCTTTTTTGTAGGGAGAGTAGGGGAAATGGGAAGACATTATACATGTTAAATTTAGTAAAAATTTACTTTTTTATTTCTGGTATTAATAGCAATACAAAAGCCATTAATTTAAAAGTAGTCTCATTTTTTTGAGACACGTAGTAGCATGGTAAAAAGGGAAGAGCAGAGATAAGAAGAAAAAAGAAAACGGAAAAAGAAATACAAGATAAAGTGATTTTTTTTTCCTAGCTGTCTGTTTGCTTGATAAATCCACATTGGATTAACTCCAAAGCAAGTTTAATCATTTGGGCAGAAATTGGTAATAGTGGCTGAAAAAATTAGAATTTAACCAGTAAGCAGTCACAACAATTGATACTGTTTCTGATTAGAAAAAAAAACTTGGTTATACTGAGATTTATACCATATTCCAAAAGACTTGATCTTGTTTTTTACCCTCTAAAAATGTCCTCTCTTTCCCTGCTCCCTCCCACCTTCCACAAAAGAAAATAACATACAAGCATAAAGTGTGAAAAATAATGTATTCAGGAGGCTTGGCTCAAAAACAGCAGCCAGGAAAGGAAGAAAGCCGATTCTACTGGCTGGGATTTTGGTCTCCTGTTGAAACAGGTAGTGTGGAGTCATGATGGGTGGAAATGTCGTTTATAAAACTCCTCTTAATAAGAACCACTGCTGTAGCAGTTTATCGAGTGTCATTTAGTATGCTAAGTTGTGTTTCAGAGAATGCCATTTATCTGTCTGAATCCATGTAATAACGAACTATGATACTGAGGAATATTAATTAATTCAAGATAAATAAGATCACCACACTTTGAACTCAAGAATGATGTATATACAACAATAACATCATTCAAATTTGAACATAACATACATCATCACAAACATTCTGCTAATAAGGCACTACATTCTCAGAAATAAGTAAGGACTTTTTTCTAAATTGAGCCTGAAGCTCCATAAAGGAAAATTCCAGCATCATGATTTGCTCTCACTCAGTATGTATGGAAATTCTCCTTGTGGTAGCTCTTGGAAAGATCATCTTTTTTATGATTAGAACAGGGAATACAGGTATCTTGCTGACTAAATTGCTCTTTCTGATGTCTGATGTACCCACCCATTATGTCAGACTCTCCAGTACTAATATGTAGGTCCCTTTAAACCAGTAGGTTACACATCAAACTTCAGGTTTGAAGCTCTGGAAGATTCTCTAGGATCACAGGTTAAAATCTCACCAGGTCCAACGCAACCTTTCATTCTTCCAGAAGGGATAAATCAACCAGCACGTACTTCACTGTGTTAGGGTGTTTCAGATGAGAACTTATAAACTTAGACTCCTTTGCTTTGTAATGACATTAAAGATCTCATGGGGTGTTTGTTCTAAGGTTTGGAGACCGTCCTAAAACCTTGAGTAATTTTTGCTCATACTTGAACTCTGCACTATGAGAGGCTTGAACATTCTTACATGTTATTAAGGTTTTGTGTACCCTATTAAGTCATAAAAATTAAATTCACTTTTAGCAAGTACTTGCAGAATTAACATTATCTGGAACTAGGGATTATCGTGTACGTGGTGTGATTTGAATATCACTGTAGTCCTGTTCTCATCTATTGTGTGTCGCATGAGTTTTATACATCCTTCAGCAAAATAGCATGACAATTTGGCCAATGTTTGTGTTTTTAATAAGCCACAGTCTGTTGGTGTGAAATGCAGTTCTGGAGTCACTGCATATAACACATTTAAAGCCTCTGGGCACTTCTTTGTGTCCAAGTCCCCAAAGACTTTTTGAAGACTTTAATAAAGTCACTATCATGGCCCTGTGTCTGATCGAGTCTGCCTGGATTACCCCCTGCATTGCACTATATTATAAACATTTATCTTTTGATTTCAATTCTTCTTTTCATGACTTTTTTTTTTTTACTTTATTGCTTTTAAACCTCCATTTCCCCCATTGTTTATGATTAGTTGATCTGTCTTTCTGGCAAACAAATAAACAAGGAGGAAAGTGAAGGAGCAGTCAGTGAATGTGTGAAAATGGAAAAAGGAAACAAATTCCCATAATCAGCATTCAGATGTTGCCTTTGATGATTTCAGTTTAGAGTTCTTTTTAGAAATATCTGAGTGCTATCTGTAATACTTTGTGTCACATGTTTTTTGCTTCATTTTTTTTTCCTGTTTGATTGAAAGCCACTTAGAGGGTTCATTTTCATCCCATTGTGAAGCCTGATCCTCTGAGATCATTCCATCAGAAAAATGTCCACACACCCACTCACAAATCTCCATAGGGTGTCCTGGTAAAAACACAAAAAGAATTATGGGAAGGTATAGAAAATAAACTCATATTTACAATCTGCATGAAATTACCTGGCAAAATTTATTTTATAGGTTAAAAAACAAACATCCCATCTCTAAAATATCTGAATAATTCCTCCTGGAAAGTCTTTGAAAAACCCCAAATGGAGATGCTTCTTCCATTCTATTCATTTCCTCTCATACATTTGCAGTCCCATGGAAACACCTCCTCTTTTCCCTTCACAAATCATCATAATTAATTCCATAAGCTTCTTCCAGCTTGAGAATTTAATTTTTATTTTAATAGAAGTTAATAGCTTTGTAATAGAGCAAATGCAGGGTGTAGTTCCTATGAATGGAGATGCCACATTTTTATGTACCAAAATGAATCTCCCATTTCTGTGTTTAGTATGACCTATGTTCTCTCTCAGAAATTTTAATGTGATCTCATTCATCACTCAGCTTACTTAGTCTCCTTTGTCTATCTTGTTCATTTTTTCCCCAAATCACTTGCTGATAGAGCTTAATTATTACTATAGTGTTGCCCTGCTTTAGGTTTATATTTTCTTTGAAAAATAGTCTGATTGAGATGGTTAAATAATATATTGTTGTGATTTCATTTAAATGTTGAGTTCTAAGTAAATATAGTGCATTGTAGCATTTTAGAGCTCTATCATATGGATAAACATCAAACAAACACACACACACATGCACACACACACACATACATACACATATACACACACTTCATGAGACAAAAATTTTTTGTGTCTTATTTACTGCTTTATCTCTTGGACATAAATCAATGTCAAGCACATAGCACACAGCCAACAAATATTTGTTGAATAAATGAAATTACGTATTAACCAATTCAGAGGCAATTCTACATATGTATTAACATATTTGAATTTTTTATAATCAAAAAAATGTTTGTCATCAGTTTGATGAGTTAAAACAATACAGGGTAACATTCCAGTTACCTAATTCTCAATGACTAGAGCATTTTGTGCCTTTCAATTCAATCAGTCTCTTGAAGTTCACAGTAGCTTCAAGGTAGACTCTCTCTCCAATTAAAAAATACCATTTATATGTTCATTTAACAATTAGATGTTAAGAGCTGCATGATATAAAACCTTGCAATGCACTAAATATTTATGTACTTTTTTATTAATAATTCTATAATAATTGAGTAGTGGAGAGATCAGATTTGAAGGACTTTGAATGAATATAAAGTCTTAAGGCTTTGTTTAAAAGAAAACTAAAGCAGATAATTTCAGTGTCCTGTCCATAAACTCCTGTAATCTACTGTTTCTCTGTCTCTGGGATTCATTTCCAACTGTGAGAACTCGCTATTCTTTGCCTGAGGGTTTTCTTGGGCCATTGGTGCCTCCTGTGCATGTGTGTGTGTGTTTGTGTGTGTGTGTGTGTGTGTGTGTGTGTGTGTGTGTGTATGTATGGGGTAGGAAAGGTTCAGGACAGAAGTGCCAGGGGATTAATGAGCCATGAACAATTCTAGAAGCCCAAGCCATACTCACCAATGACTGAAGGGCATTGGAGGAAAATTGAGGCAGTAGATGACTATCCCTTCTGGCTCAAACTTTATGTGGGATAAGTCTGAGACACATACCCCACACTGCGCCACAGTTGCCCAGTGGTATTAAGCTTGCCAGGGATAACACCTTTGATTGGCTTCTCTCCTTCCTCTGTATTACTTTTTTACTCCTCTCTAGTGTTTCCTGGTATCACTCAAACAAATAAACTACTTGAACTTGAATCCTAGTCTCAGGATCTGCTTCTGAAGGTTAAATGAAGACAGCTGATACTAAAAGTAGTCCTAGGAAGCCAGTTCTTTTTTTTCTTTTTCTTCTTTTTTTAAATAGGAAGGCAGTTCTTAGAATGTGATTCTGGAATTGGATCTTTCACTAGCTGTGTGAGATAAGGACATCACTGCCATTAATGAGTGGAGTGATGTTTATGCCTGGCATGTTATAGCACAGAAATATTAGACTCCCACCTGTGGTGGGATGAGATACAGATAGAAGGGAATGCTCTGTTTTGTGAATTTTAGAGACACGGTGGAAATGACAATTATAAAAACTCTGTAGGGGTTGTTTTTCGCTACCTGCCGTACGAGCTTGGAAGGAAGAAAATGATAAGCTCAGATAAGCCAGCTATCAGCCTAAAGCATGGTGTGAAATCCAAAAATGTATGGCTGCATTTAAAGACACCCAAATTCTTGTTGTTGGAGGAGAGACTCTTCTGAAAATCATGACCATGATTTGATTAGCAGAGTAGTAGAATTAAAAAAAAAAAAAAAGAAAGAAAAAAGAAAACCCAACCAAGCAACCAACCAGACAAAAAAACAAAGCCTCAGCAAGCTTCCTGTGCTTGGTTAGGGTGCTGGAAAGGACCCTAAAGCCTCAATGGAGACATCTGGGTCAACACAGATGAAAATGCATTGACATGCATGCCTTACTTGCTAACAGAGAACAGCTTTCCCTAGCTTGGAGGCCACACAGAGGCTGCATTTGAGACCATTGCCTCATAGGATCATGCTTGACTTCCTCAAGATCTGTGCCCAGCTGCCTTCACTGCATTTAGACCAGTAACTAAAGACAAGTTTCAGCATGGCCCCATTGGGAAATACTATCTTCATTATGGGAAGAAGTGTGTTATTCAATAAAAGAGCTAAAGGATCTGGTCAATATGTTGCAAATGGCACTGTAATATGCTTGAAAATGGATTCTGGACTAGGAATGGGGAGTGAAGTATAAGTCTGGATGAGAGATATTTATTGATATAAGGACACTGTCCTGTGACACAGGATTTAATGTCTTGGCCAGGACACCTGGGATTGGGGGGGTGGGGTCGGTGCTAACATGAAGCTTAGATAAAAATGATGGCCTACAGTAACAGAGGTGAATATACCTGGCTGCCTTGACCAGTATCCAGGAAGGATTTAAAAGGCTCTGAGAGATGCAGTGTGAAATAATGGATTTATTGTATTAGACCTGAGAACACACCTGCTACATATATTCCCTGGAAAGGCTCAGTCTACACTCCCTTCACTAAGGCAATAAGAAATATGCAAGTGAGGGGGCATTCACTTGGCTGAGAATCTCAGTAGTAGCGGTCTTATAAAGGTAAGAGTGGACTATACGAGGTGCTGCTATGGGTTCTCTAAAGTCAGTGGGGATAGTGGGATTCTGGAACAGCAGAAACCAGGTAAATCATTTAACCATCAGAGTCATGGGAGGTGTAAGTTAAAGGAAAAAATGGCTGCAAAAGCATCCTACCGGCTTTTAAACATAGAACAGGGTCCACTGCATAATTTGTAGGGCCCAGCGTAATGTGAAAATTCTGGCTCCCTGTTCAAAATTATTAAAGTTTTTAGGTGGCAACAGGAGAGTATTTAAACCAATATGGAACCCTTCTGAGCATGGGCCCCTCTTCCATTGCACATCCATGAAGCCAGCCCTGATACAGGGATCTATGGTAATGATAATAGGCCACAGTGTTCCTAGGGCTAAGACAGATGGGAAGTCAACAAAGATACTGTTTGACTCACGTAAACAAAAATATAGCAAGAATAGGTAAGATAAGGCTGGTGTTAACTGCCGCAATGAAAAAATCATAATCCCTTACTAAACTTCCAGACTTCAGTCAATTCTCAGACCAAGAACACTCAGCTCCAGGTCCTGTAGAGTCAAGACTCTGCAAAGCCACAGGCTAAGTGGAGACTGACTGATAACTCAGGTTGGAGTCCTGACACTTTGAATTTGGAGCCTTGGAAGTGGGTGAGGGTGATTAAAATACTAGGACAAATTGTGTGGAAGGAGAAGAGACTATAATTAGTGATGGTGCAAGGAGTCTGCTGTCTGTGGCTGGTGGTTTCTGACGCATCTCAAGATTAATTTATGTCCCATTATGAATAGACTTGGAAAGCCACTTTTGAATCATCACCATTTTGTAAACTCTGCAATTGAGGCCTCATATTGCTTAAATAATAAGTGAAGAATGGATGGCACATCCTTCTGATTTCTTGTATAGTTTTAAAAGTTGATGGAGAGAAATGAGGTCCACCCTCTCCCCATCTAAATGAGCCCCAGGACAAATGACTGAGAGTCCCTTCTTGGTCTGGCTCCTGCCTCCCTTTCCAGTCTTTCTTTGTACGTACGCTTTACCTACCACTCATACGCAGTACAGCAGCAATACTGAATGTCTTCCATCCTTGGGTTACTCCTTCTCTCTTCTCCTGATCTTCCAAACATGCCGTTTCCTCCTTTTGGAATACTCCTTCTCTCTGTCCACTCCACTCCCCGCTTCCACCTACTGCTTAGCCAATACTCACTGCTTAGTTCTCAGATTGAAAGCTTATATCCACAGGCTAGCTTAGATTAATTTAGGTCTTATCCACCACTTTATCGCAGGCTCACATGCTTGACTCATACTTATTTTCGAGAAAAGATAATAAATGTATTCTGTATTTTGATTTTTTCTTCCATTTGAATAGATTTAATTCCAAATTTCATTTTAAACATCTTTTATTTCATCCTTTATAGAAGCTATTTTGAGAAATTATTTTGGGAAATAAAAGGAATCTTAGTACCACCTTTGGTTTACTAAAGATCTTTATCTTCCAACTATTATAATTCTTTGTCCATTCCTTCTGCCTAAATTAAAAATAGGCCTTAAATGCGGAAAAGGCAAAGCATCATAGGAAAGCTTAACTTCTTATTTCTTTAAAAGATTTTATTGACTAATAATATTTATAATTCTTATGGAACTGTTATTTATTAACCACTTCTAACTCCATAAGCCCATCTCATATGTTCCAAAGGAAGAAAAAGGGGCTGAGGAAAAATCTGGAAGATGAATTTTCTTTCCAGTATATTTATTGAAAATATTACAAACCACTGGGGTTGGGAACTAAAATCCCTAGCTCTGTGTTTCGACTTAATATCAGAATCTTCCCTTTAGCCTATTAACTCAGTGTAATTAGTCAAGACAGCAGGAGTTTAGGATGAAGAAAGTTAGTGTGTATGTGTTTGTGTGTGTGTGTGTGTGTGTGTGTGTGTGATTTTCAAATGTGTGTGCACAATTGTTTTCTATGTACACTTTTCTTGTGATAGTGGATTTGGGACATACATGCATTTTTGGTAATACAGAGAGGTATAAAAGATTTCTACTGAGGGGATGTCTTTGCATTTTTTTCCTGCATTACTAGTACTCTCCAGCAGTAATTTCTAAATTGTGCCTTCTTCTGAACGTGATGGCTAGGAATGCCCCTTTTTGGAGATCATTATACAATCCTCTGTATGATGCTTACTCATCTGGAAAATGGAGAAAAACTGTATAACAAATGTGACCAAAAAAAAAAAAATCGCTCAAAGTAAAAATTTAAATTAAAGTGGCCAGCCATTCCCAGGGTTCACCACAGACAAGGAATCATATGCCAAGGGTGTTCACCCTTATGCTCTGGTTACTGGCTTAAGTGAATTTGGGCAATTAACTTAACCTCTCCATGCCCCCATTTCCTTCTTCTGGCATCCTATGACACTGGTAGTGAATTTCCTTGCAGTAATGTGACAATTACCCGATTAGTGACTATTAAACTCTGTGAAGACAGAATGCAAGGAAATGCTTAATAAAATGATAAATAAGGAAAAAATGGACAGTAAAGGGCCTGTAGCCACAACTGGAAAAATTATTAAAGGTTACTTTGAGAGGAACAATGAGAGATGTCTCCTAACACTGTCTAATTGCTGACTGCCTGATCTTATAACTCAGAGCTTGGCCTAAGCTTTTATGGTGCATGACAACTGGGTCTTCCACACCTGCTTCATAGAGAGGCTGCCACCCTAGCCAAGTTCCCAATCACAGAAGCATCTGAACTTTCCCCCTGAGACTCACTTTCATTTCATAGACACCTCTTGTTAAAAAACTAGACTCTTTTTTTTGGTTTTTTTTCTTTTTTTTGCAAAGACAGAACACTAAGTCATTTCTTTCCCCTCCAGAGCAAACTTCCCCTCTTTTCTCTCTAGAATGGTTTTACTTCTGTAGTTCCCTGTAGTTCAAAGGCAGAAATAGAAAATAATGGGATTTGGTTGAAGGGTTATAATACTAAGAATTCCAAAACTTTTCATCCAAGGGCCATTTCTAAAGAGAGCTTTTATCCATTCGTAATTTCAGCTGAGAGCTATTCAGCCTGACTCAGGAGGCACCACATAAAGGCTTTAATATTCACTGGTCTGCCACTGTCCCTTTGCAAGGGCAGAGACAGAGCCTCTGTGTGGTGCTTCTCAGCCCATTTGTGAGAGCATTCATTTGACAGAGGAAGAGCCTGGAGCTAAATTGGGAGGAATTGAAGGCTGTTTCCTTGACCAAATCTACTGTCAGAGCAGGAACTTCCCCATCTCTACCCACTGAAGGAGGCCTTAACATTTATTACTAATGAGGCTCAGCTAGGAAGGTATATTATTGAAGTAGGCTTATTTTCATTTAGGAAGGCAGCATGACAATAAGGAAGAGGAGATGGTGCTTTGTGACCCAAATGTCAGAAGGGATGTGATCACACAATACATACACACATATGCATACACACATATACATACACACACACACATACTCATGCTTCACCACCTCATCTTTTCCGGTTTCAAGGAAACAACGAGATGAATCTCTTTTCTACGGAAGAACCTGAATGTGTCTACAGAGGTTGGGCATGTGCTCTTGTCTATAGTCCATACCTCTGCCTTCCTGGCTATAACCTGGAGTCTGCCAGCCATTATTCAGAATGAATAGGGAAGCTCTGAGCAGTTTTTTCCCATTAGAGCAGGAAAATAATATACAACAGTAACTTTTAGAAATACCCCTGTAGTATCTAATGATTGCCTTAGGAGGGGATAAGAATAATTTATTTCCATGCAGTCCCAAGCCCTTAGGATTGAGCAATGAGGCCTCCCCCAAGTACTTAGAGAACAGGGAAATAAGGTTGCCCTGTGAGAATTAAATGACTTGAAAACAACGCTCAGCAAAATGTTTTCTAGTTCCATGGGAACATACTAGAATATCACTTAATTAGTGAAATGGTCACATCTGCAGTCAGCATATATCATGTAAAAGGAGCAGCCACGTAGCAAGTTGTCTTCAGAGGATCCAGCTGCCTGCAAAATCCAGGGGACAGAAAGAGAGACCAAGAGGTCGTGAGCTTCCTGATCACCAAGCCTCATAAGGTCTGGATGAACCATCCTCAAGACCTTTGGCCACATTCTGTTCTAATTGTGCAGTTACTAAGCAGCCCATTGATTTAATACTTCATCTTACCCGATACTTACGTATGGAAAAAACTCCTGAGTAGGAGACATAAACACCTTAGTCACCAGAGAGAAATATTCCCTATTTACAAATTAATTACTTGGCTATCTAGTTCACCTATTAGTTTCAAATTAGTTCTGATGAGTTTGTCTCTAAGAGTCTAATTATTTATGTGTTTACTTCTAAAATTCTGCTTTCATACCTGTAAGACCAAGAACCATGGTGAATTCACTAAGGTAATGCCACCCAGGGAGGAATCTTGGAGGTCAGCCACTGCATCCTGGTGATTGTTCCTACATGAATGTTTTTTCCCATTTAAATTTCAATAATTCCTAGTTTATACAGGTATGGTAAAGAATCTCTAGAAATTGAAATAATTATCATGTTTCCCTAACATATGAAGCTGATATTGTTGTTTATAAAATTGAGTCTTGGGCTTCCCTGGTGGCGCAGTGGTTGAGAGTCCGCCTGCCGATGCAGGAGACACGGGTTCGTGCCCCGGTCCGGGAAGATCCCACATGCCACGGAGCAGCTGGGCCCGTGAACCGTGGCCGCTGAGCCTGCGTGTCCGGAGCCTGTGCCCCGCAACAGGAGAGGCCACAACAGTGAGAGGCCCGCGTACCGCAAAAATGAGTCTTTTCCTCTGGAATGCACATTTTTTTCATTTCGGAATCTGGTTCCCAGCAATGTGCAGACTGATAACACCTGGTAATTCTCATAGTTAAAGGGCATGAGGTAAAACCAACTCCACTTTAACCAAGTTTGATTGATTAGGACATAAAGCAGGAATTGATTTGTTCTAAATTCTTTCCTATCAAAACACACTCCCTTCAAGTATCCATTCAATATTATTTTCCAAATTCCCACTATGTGCTGGCCATTTGCTGGTCTTTGGAGATACGTTGGTGAACAAGGCAAACCCTCACAGAATTTGTGGTTCAGTAGAAGAGGTAAACATTAGGACAAACATTCCCAAGACAATCCATTGATAGGAACTGCAAGGGTGTTAAGTTCCAGGAAAAACACAAACAACATATTGCATTGAATGTAGTGGGGCTTATCAAGAATAGATTCTCTGACAAAGTAGCATTTAGGCTTGGCCTTAAAGGGTAAGTAGGAACCCATCAGGGGATGACATTGAGGAAGAGCAACCAAACATAGAAAAAAAGAATGAACAGAAATCTTGAGGTCAAAAGGAAATTAGTATGTTCCACGAACTTCAAGGAAGCCAGAGTAGCTGAAAATGAGAACTGTGAGGTGAGAATGGAGGTTTAATGCAATCTGCCTGCATAGCATCCCAGTTCCCATTGTGGATTTTATTTATTCTTTTAGCAACTACCCATTGAGGGCCTACTTTGAACCAAGAACTAACTGTTCTAGGTATTCGCCATATAACAGGGAACAATCTCCTTGGGAGGGAGGCAAACAATAAATAAGCACATTTCTAGTATGTCAAACGTGGTTAATATTGTGAAGAATAATAAAACAGACAAGGGAAATGGAAGCATGAGGGTTGAAGTTTGGGGACTATTTACATAGGGTTTTGAGGGATGGCCTAACTGATAAGTTGGTGTTTGAGCAGAGGAGTGCCATGATTTAATTCCCATTTAAACAGCCCACTCTGGTTTTTGTGTTGAGCAAGATGATGAGGTGTGGGGTGGGGGAGGGAAGGGACACTGGCAAGAAAACCACTTAGGAAGCTATTATCTTCAACTTGAAAGTAATGGGGAATAATTAAAGAGTTCTAAGTCAGGGAGTTATACTTTGTTAAAATATCATGATACATATTCTAATTATAAACCTCAGTTTAACAATTAATTAAAAATACAAATACCTTAGTAAATTTAAATACTGTCCTATCTTAAGCTAATATACTAATTAATTACTGATAAATTTCACTTTGACTTTTCTATTTACCTTTTTTCTTTTTTTTTTTTTTTTTTTTTTCGGTTTCCTCTAACTTGAAGTCATTTGGCCTGGATGCATCTTCCAACTCTTTTCTGGTGTTGGCATAAACTGGGCTAATTCTAGCTCTAAGAGCCCTACTAAAAAAACATTTGGTCTGTGTTTTTCCAGTCTCAATAAATCCCTTGGATCTCTAAGGCTTCCTTGTGTAACAGATAACTGCTGCACTGGAGTATAAGAAAAATCTGACTCATCAATACTGTCAAGAATTCTAATATCACTCATTCTGGGATTTCTTGCTCCCTCTGCTGGATTGTTCAAAATTCCCAGAATCATGGTGCTGCCAGAGAATGGAGAAATTTCCCTTCCATTCTGTCCGCATGTTGTGTAGCTCCTTCCTGAGCTCCCATGGGCAGTTTGCATGGAGATGACACCATTGATGGCATTTAGTTGCTCAACGCCAAACTCAATCATGAGAACACAGCTCAGCAACCAAAGCTTTGGCCCTTTAGTGTTGGCTGCTGCTGCCCTCGCATCTGATATACTGCTAATTCACTGCTGCTGTATGCAAGAGAATTTTTAGCCACAGACTCTCTCAGAAACTAGCAAATTGTAGTCTTCATTTCCAGAGAACCCACAGTCCAGTCTTCCAGGTGTCAGATTCAGATTCTCAGAAACTAAACATCTGGAAAGTCATGTGAGTACCTCTGGAATTAGATACCCCTCAACTAACCAAACCACAACATCTGGCCTGGTTTCAAAGACAAGTATAATAATGACTCTGTATATGTGTAGAACTCCTTTCATTTCGGTTTTCTACTAAACTAGCTAATAAGCTTTGCAAAGGATATGGACAGCATATACATGGACACTCCCCATACCCTCCAGTGACATCTAAACTGCTCACAGTGGCTTGCCTGAAATCTGGTGGTCAGTGCAGCCCACAGTAAGTGAAGATTCAGCTAGGTTCAAGGATTCAGGACTTGAGCTAACTGCCTCTCTTACCACAAGGCAGGCAAAGAAGATATGTCAAGACCTAAATATCTCTCTAGTACCATAATAAGGAAATTCTTGTTCTGTATTTACTTCTGTGTTCTCTTTCTTAAACAGTAGTCAAATTTACAAAATAGTCCTGGCCCCATCTCCCACCCCCAGACAGCATCACCCCTTCCTTCTCCATCTGCTAACAAAGAAGGAAGAGCATTCTAAAACAGAAGGGAAAAAGAAACCCACACACAAATTAATATCTCCATAATTTACCGTGTATCATTAGTATAAGTGTAAAATGATTTCTGGTTTATGACACCTCTTTCCTTTCTTCTTCCCTTCCAGCTAATATGAAAGAACAGAGGCTATTTTACCCACCATACATTCCTGAAGATTTTAAGTTGCCTGGCATACTAGGTCTGTGAGGTACCCTCTCAATTCTCATTTCCAGTTGAGACAAAGCTTTTCCTGGCAACTCTTTATATTCTTTCCACCACCAACTCTTCTGATTAACATCTAAGCTCATAAATTTATTTTTATACTTAATTTTGTTGATTGCCAACCATTTTAGATCTGGGTCACCGTAAAATACTGATGAAAGTATATGCCTTTTAATTTTCAGGACATAAATTGTTAAACATTTCAACTGATGTATTTTTAGAAAAGAATGTGCAAAGACCTTTTCTCAGAAACCAACAAAGTCCTTTAAGTCCACTCAGGAAAAGGAACTATAGGCTACACTAAGTGGAGGATGATAAAGAAAATATCATTTGAGAGGGAGTGGAGAGGGCTTCATTCATGAGATGATTATATTTCAAATATCTACCACTAATACTAGTTATAACTGTAGCTTCAACTTCTAGTCAGCCTCTGTCTTGGTTGGGTTTCTTAGTTTTTGTAAGCAAACATCAAGCTTACCTCAGTTTGACTGACTCTTATAGGTATGGCTCTGCTATCAATTAGTTTAAAAATATCTACACTCCAAGTATTGGTTCTATTTGATGCTCTATATTTATACTTTATTGTGAAAACTATTTGTGATGGATTAGCTGAATAATATGAAATATTTCTTTACTCTGTTCTAATTTTATCCTTGGATCATTTGGGACTGCTATTGAACTGCTACTATGAAACTGTGCCTTAGTATCATGGCAGTTTGAAGAAATGGCATTGAAGGATGTTAATGAATAAATATCCTCACCCTACATTAATTGTAAGGAGATTGTTGTGGCCAGTTTTTCCCTTATCACACACTCTCCTTTTATGAGGCTTTATCAGGGACATTTTTATTGTCAAGTTTCAATAAGAAAAAAGATTGCCTCTCCATTGGTCTTTTTTTTTTTTTTTAACAAACTCTAACTGAATTTTTATGACATGCTGAACACTGACAGGTATAAGCATACACTGATGAACACAAAGAGATGTGGTCCCTAAACTCAAGGAACTTAGAGTTTAATAAGTGAAAGAGGGGCTTCCCTGGTGGCGCAGTGGTTGCGCGTCCGCCTGCCGATGCAGGGGAACCGGGTTCGCGCCCCGGTCTGGGAGGATCCCACATGCCGCGGAGCGGCTGGGCCCGTGGGCCATGGCCGCTGAGCCTGCGCGTCCGGAGCCTGTGCTCCGCAACGGGAGAGGCCACAACAGAGGGAGGCCCGCATACCACAAAAAAAAAAAAAAAAAGTGAGAGAGGCGTGAAATATACTAACCCATAAAAAATGTTGAAATGAAGCTGTAATGTGTTCTGTAAAGAACACAATTGTGCCATTTTCAGGGCACAGAATAAGGGCTTGACCCATTTGTGAGGTCAGAGAAGAAATGAAAGTGGAGATGGGAAGTCATTGAAGATTTTCAGCATGTTGGGAAAGTTTGATATGACTAAATTTATGTTCTGAAAAGAACACACAGCTGCAGTGTGTTTCCCTTTTGGAACAGTCTCCTAGGAAGCACAGACCAAATTTCCAGCCCATTTTTCCCCAAGTCTGTAACACATGATGACATTGATTTCAGTCACTAACTTCATCCCTGACTCAATATTACTCTTCCTTCTCTTGATTTCCCTTTATCTTATTTTTCTTGCTTAACAAATTTTATTTTATTTTTCTGTACATATTTATAATTCATATAATTTTTTTGGTGGGGGGGATATAGAGGTAAGATACTAATAATAAACAAATGAAAGAGAATATGTCCTAGTTCTGAAAACATTGACAACCAATTTGAAGAATGAGAGAAAGAGTATGGAAAAATGGCTCTGAAAAATACAAAAGACAGATAAGAGAATAGGACTTGATAGATTATTTCACAGATAAGAGAATGTAATTTTTAAGCAAAGTTAATTTGAACCAGTCAGCAGCTTTGGGATCTCAAACAAACCCTGTGTCTTTTCAATATAGATAACACTTTTATCTGTTATATCTTTCTCTTTTGTTTCTCTTAATCTTGGGTCTCTTGTTCTTTTACTTTCTAAATTGCTTGCTGTTAGGCAATAAACTCAGCAAAGAAAGAGAACTTGCTTTTATTTATTTATTTTTCTTTAACCCTGCCCCCTTACCCACACCCCTCTTAGCATTCAAAAGCATTCATTCTTTCTCATACATTTGTCTTTGGTAGGGCTGGTCTCTGGGTTTCCAAGCTTTGGCATGTAAAATTGACAATTGCAATTAGTATTTCTTCTCTGTTTTCCCTCTACTCCCCTCCCTTTCAATAGTTAAGAGAAAAAAGAGTATCTTTTGTCTGTGAAAGAGCCAATGTTCCTATATAAAATTCTGATGAACGCTGCCACCAGCTTACACAAAAAATGAGTAGAAAAGAGAGGATCCATATTACATGTTTTTTAAAAAAATTTTCTGATCGTATTTTTATTCCATCCCAATATTTTGGGGATTAAGCAGTAACATATAAACATATAGGCAAATTTTCCTTTCATTAGTTAACCTGTTATAGCTATCAGGTCTAATGAGGTTATCTTTGAAAAAAACAAATGAAAGGAGCACTGCAGAGGCTGAGGGTGAGGTAAAATGATGCTGGGTCTCAGGAGCTGGAGGTTAACCTGCAGGCCAGTGAGAAATACTGAGCACCAGGGGAAAGTGGTTGGAGAGAATTTAGGGTCTTTATGGAAGATTTTCTTTTTTCCCCCGTGAAAGCAACTTTAACCTTGTAAAAGATCTACTTTTGTCTTGTTAACCTGGCTTTGAAGAAGAATGACCCTGAGAGGGAAACAATAGCAGCAGCCAAGTATAAAGGGTAAAAACTCTAGGAGCCTTTTCACCATCTTCAGAGTCTCATTTGGGGCAATAGCAAAGTATATCCACTAAGAAAAAGGCGTGAAGATCAGTAAAACATGTTCCTGCTCTCTCCTCTTCTCAAGATTGAGCTCTGTGTTCAGTTACTCTTTATGAGGGAACTTTCTGTCGCCCTGCTTCAGCTGGAAGGCATTTTTCTTTTTCTTCACTCTTGGAATATTTCCTTCTTTTTCCTTCCTTTTCTTGCTTCCTTCTTCCTTTCCCTCATTGTCTCTATTTTAAAGCTGCTTTAAGAGCCCACCACCTGGCAGCAGCATGGAAAGCCGGCAGGTGAGCTACTTGAGGGTCACAGGGTGGAGACTGCACCTAGTCTGCAGGGCTCTGTAGGGACACTTTGGAAAAGCTTTCACCTGAGCAGAAGCAGGCAGGTGTTCCTGCTGCACTCGATACAGCCTCATTAATAGTTAGAAAGCCTTGGTTGAGGGCTTCCCTGGTGGCTCAGTGGTTGAGAGTCCGCCTGCTGATGTAAGGGACATGGGTTCGTGCCCCGGTCCGGGAAGATCCCACAAGCCGCAGAGCGGCTGGGCCCGTGAGCCATGGCTGCTGGGCTTGCGCGTCCAGAGCCTGTGCCCCGCAACGGCCCAAATACCACACACACACACAAAAAAGCCTTGGTTGAGGTTTAAAACTCTGATATTTAGTTACGTGAACACATACTCTGGACTAGAATTTATCATGATTATTTGATTTAATTTGGGAGATAAATGTATAATATTTGGACTTTTTATATTACAGTTATAATTTTTATTGACCTATAGACATACACATGGATTGTGTGTGTAGAGATCTATCTATCATCTATCTATCTATCTATCTATTTATATCAGGCATCTAGAGCAAGAAGAATATCAGAGCCAATGCCCCTGAAGGACTCACGTGGCCTCCTTTCTAGCACTCCTCCTCCTTCAGGTGTAGCCACTGTCCCAACTTAGAGCACTATGAATTTGTTTGCCTGTCTTATGTTCTTATATCAATGCCTGGCTCCTGGGGCTCAGCATTAGGTTTGTGAGATTTGTACATACTGTTGTGGCAGCTGTAGATTGTCCATTCTCATCGTGTGTCACAGTGACTCTCAAAATGTGTCCCCAGAGCATTAGTATCAGCATCATAGAAACTAATTAGAAATGCAAATTTCTGAGTAAATTCTTGAACGCCCACTTTGACCTGCTGAATGATAAATTTTGGGGGTGGGGCATTGCCTTCTGTGATTTAACAAACCCTCCTGATGATTCTGACTCCCACTAATTTTCAGAAACACTGCTATATAGTATTCCATTCTCTGAATATATTGTGATATATTTATCATCCTACTGCTGATGGACATTTGGGCTGTTTCCGGTGTAAAGTTATTATGAAGACGTATGAATTTTCCAGTACATGCCTTTTGGTGATCATGAAAATGCACTTACTGTATGTGTATACCTAGGAGTATAATTTCTGGGTTATAGGATATGCCTTTGTTCAGTTTTAGTACATATTATCATACAGTTAATCTAAATGGTTACACTAATTTACATTCCCCAGCTGTATACAAGAGTTGCAGTTTTTTAATATAGTCACCAAAAACATACTTGGTATTCATTTTATTTTTAGCCCCCATTCTTTTGGTGGATAGTGTATCTCACTGATGTTTTAATATGCATTTCTCTAATGACTAATGATACTGAGCACTTTGTCATATACTCATTAGCCATTTGTACATCTTCTTTATTGAAGTATACACTCAAATCTTTTCCCATTTTTCTATTAAGCTGTCTATTTTTATCTCATTTTTAGATACAAGTCTTTGTCAGATTGATGCACTGCAAATATCTTTTTCTACTTTGTGGCATGCAAGGCAAAATGGTTTTGATAACAAATATTCCCAAAGTATAAGTATAGATGAAAAGGCTACCTTATAACATGTATTTTTTCAACCTACTTTCTATTTCCTGATTATCCACTAACTTTCTCTTTTAAGGAAACATTATTGCATGGAGTAGCAGAACTTTGTTGCATTATGGACACAGCCGACTAGATGCTGATAAAACCAGACAAAAGGTTATAAGGAATATTTGGTGCAGGTCAGTCTCTCCCAGAAAACTCTAAATACTCTAAGGCTTAGGCATGTGCATCCACATTTTTTCTGTATCTTATAATCACTGTCCCATTTTCTTTTAAATATGGTTCCTAGGTGACTGGCAAGTAGCCCAGTCATAGACCATGGATGATAAAGGAGGCATAACAAATCTGTGGGGAGAGGAAAAGGTTATTCAATAAACAGAGCTGGGGCAACTGGTTGGTTATTTGGATAAAAATCCATTCAGATTTTGATCTCAAGCCATTTATGAAAATATGTTCCAAGTGGAACAAAAAGTTAAATGTAAAAATTCCAACCATGAAGAACTAGAAGATAATATTTGTGAATTTTTTTTTCTTAATGTGAAAGGAAATAACAAAGGGAAAGATACATAGAGATAATTATATGACAATTTGAAACTTTTGAACTTCTAAATCCAAATTGAATTAACAGGAAAAGCAAACTGAGCAAATTATTTTCAAGAACTATGACACAGAGTTCATACTCTTAATCTTAAATTCTTAATATATAAGGATCCTGAACAGTTAGGAAAAACATTATGGACCCAGTAGAAAATGTACAAAAAAATAAGAAAAGTTTATTTAAAAGACATGAAATTCAACTAGCTTTTAAATTAACAGTTGTTTAAAAAATAAACATTTTTTAAAAAGGAAGGGAAGAAAAAGTCCAAACACACATAGTCAAAGAAATAAAAATTAACCTTTTTAAAAATCACATTTCCCATATTGCAGAGTTTATGCTCAAGTGTAGTTTGAGTTAAGAAAGAAAAACTCTCATGGAGAAGCAAAAATAATTTCTATTGTAACAAGGAGAGGAGAGAAAAGAGAGGTGATTCTGCAATTGCTAGGGAGTAGTGAAGAAAGAAAGGAATCTTTAGACAGGCTGCTGGCAGCCCTGAGAGGGTGGCCGTTTAGGCTATCAAAATAAAACAACAATATTTAAAAAAAGAACATAAGAGGAAATAAAATAGCAAATAATTTGAAGAGGATCAGAGATGATGGGTGTCATTAATTAGAACTGAAGTGAAGAATATAGAGCAGTTCACATTTTTACAGGGAGAAAAAAATTTATTTGTTGGGTTCAAAATGATCCAGGCACTGTGGTTAGTGCTAGATCGACAAAGATGAATGCAGCTCACCCCTGCCTTCAAGGAGCTTAGACAGGTTACATGATAATTTGAATAAAATATTGTTGAAGCTGTTACAGTGTTGGCAACTTGAATAGGATTTTATTAAATTTGCCTGGGGGAGGCTTCTCTAGTGGCACAGTGGTTAAGAATCTGCCTGCCAATTCAGGGGACACGGGTTCGAGCCCCGGGCCGGGAAGATCCTACATGCCGCGGAGCAACTAAGCCCGTGTGCCACAACTACTGAGCCTGCGCTCTAGAGCCCGCAAGACACAACTACTGAAGCCCGCACGCCTAGAGCCCGGGCTCCACAACAGCAGAAGCCACTGCAATGAGAAGCCTGCGCACCGCAATGAAGAGCAGCCCCACTCACCGCAACTAGAGAAAGCCCACGTGCAGCAGCGAAGACCCAGTGCAGCCAAAAATAAATAAATAAATAAATTTCTTAAAAAAAAAAAAAAAAAATTCCCTGGGGCACTTCAGCCCAGCACCCTTGGAAACACCAGCTGTTTCTGCTGTGTGTGTGTGTGTGTGTGTGTCTGTGTGTCTGTGTGTTTTAGTTCAACCTAAAAACTGATATTTATAATGCCGACCCTGATTCATATTAAGTGGCAAAACTGAGTTAGTATATTCTGTTAAAGACGACGGGGAAGTACAGGGAATATTTTTTAGAATGATTTGCAGCACAACTAATTTTAAAACAACTCTGGTTCTTACAGAGTTAATCTCCAACTATCTCTGAGTCAATGGAGAGCTCTGCAGAGCTGATAGCTGCATATGCTACTTCAACACATAGGATTGATTGAAGCATTAAAATGAGCTGCTATTCCACTTCCTTTGGGAGTACAGACCAAAATATTGGAAAGATGGGTGGCTGAGAGGATAGACACCCGTTTAATTTTTACAACACACAAATATCCCACATGCCAATCACTTTAGGGAAAGTCATACAGAAGGGAGATTCTAACACTTGATATTAAAGATACCACAAAAAAATCTGTTGTTTCAGTGAATGATCATTATGATTTAGATTGTTTTTTGCTTGATTCATCTAAGTAATTACCTCAAACCTCTGCTGTAGTTTTTAATATCATGCTATGGTTTACTATTGTTACTACCTGGAGAAATAAGTAAAACATTGTAAAGTACCTTTGCTTTTTGCAAACAAAAATCTTTGTTTTTGGAAAACACTGTATTTGGTAATATTATCAAAAACATTACTTTTTTCTAGAATTAGAAACAGCATGAACAGAAGAAATCTGAAAGTGTACTGGTTCAAAAAAGTTTTCTGCTTCATGTAGTTGATTCTCTGGGAAATTTTATGATATTTATCCATTGTTTTTGTAGTAATTACTGCATCGTGAAATTAAAACAGACTCAATACTGAGCATTTTTAAAACAATTATCCAGCAGTGAAATTACTATATATTTCCTTCTAAAAACAAGTTGTATCATATGTACATTGATGTGAAAAATGGCTGACCTTTTTAATTACAGAGCTGGGGCAACTGGTTGGTTATTTGGATAAAAATCCATTCAGATTTTGATCTCAAGCCATTTATGAAAATATGTTCCAAGTGGAACAAAAAGTTAAATGTAAAAATTCCAACCATGAAGAACTAGAAGATAATATTTGTGAATTTTTTTTTCTTAATGTGAAAGGAAATAACAAAGGGAAAGATACATAGAGATAACTATATGACAATTTGAAACTTTTGAACTTCTAAATCCAAATTGAATTAACAGGAAAAGCAAACTGAGCAAATTATTTTCAAGAACTATGACACAGAGTTCATACTCTTAATCTTAAATTCTTAATATATAAGGATCCTGAACAGTTAGGAAAAACATTATGGACCCAGTAGAAAATGTACAAAAAAATAAGAAAAGTTTATTTAAAAGACATGAAATTCAACTAGCTTTTAAATTAACAGTTGTTTAAAAAATAAACATTTTTTAAAAAGGAAGGGAAGAAAAAGTCCAAACACACATAGTCAAAGAAATAAAAATTAACCTTTTTAAAAATCACATTTCCCATATTGCAGAGTTTATGCTCAAGTGTAGTTTGAGTTAAGAAAGAAAAACTCTCATGGAGAAGCAAAAATAATTTCTATTGTAACAAGGAGAGGAGAGAAAAGAGAGGTGATTCTGCAATTGCTAGGGAGTAGTGAAGAAAGAAAGGAATCTTTAGACAGGCTGCTGGCAGCCCTGAGAGGGTGGCCGTTTAGGCTATCAAAATAAAACAACAATATTTAAAAAAAGAACATAAGAGGAAATAAAATAGCAAATAATTTGAAGAGGATCAGAGATGATGGGTGTCATTAATTAGAACTGAAGTGAAGAATATAGAGCAGTTCACATTTTTACAGGGAGAAAAAAATTTATTTGTTGGGTTCAAAATGATCCAGGCACTGTGGTTAGTGCTAGATCGACAAAGATGAATGCAGCTCACCCCTGCCTTCAAGGAGCTTAGACAGGTTACATGATAATTTGAATAAAATATTGTTGAAGCTGTTACAGTGTTGGCAACTTGAATAGGATTTTATTAAATTTGCCTGGGGGAGGCTTCTCTAGTGGCACAGTGGTTAAGAATCTGCCTGCCAATTCAGGGGACACGGGTTCGAGCCCCGGGCCGGGAAGATCCTACATGCCGCGGAGCAACTAAGCCCGTGTGCCACAACTACTGAGCCTGCGCTCTAGAGCCCGCAAGACACAACTACTGAAGCCCGCACGCCTAGAGCCCGGGCTCCACAACAGCAGAAGCCACTGCAATGAGAAGCCTGCGCACCGCAATGAAGAGCAGCCCCACTCACCGCAACTAGAGAAAGCCCACGTGCAGCAGCGAAGACCCAGTGCAGCCAAAAATAAATAAATAAATAAATTTCTTAATATCCCACATGCCAATCACTTTAGGGAAAGTCATACAGAAGGGAGATTCTAACACTTGATATTAAAGATACCACAAAAAAATCTGTTGTTTCAGTGAATGATCATTATGATTTAGATTGTTTTTTGCTTGATTCATCTAAGTAATTACCTCAAACCTCTGCTGTAGTTTTTAATATCATGCTATGGTTTACTATTGTTACTACCTGGAGAAATAAGTAAAACATTGTAAAGTACCTTTGCTTTTTGCAAACAAAAATCTTTGTTTTTGGAAAACACTGTATTTGGTAATATTATCAAAAACATTACTTTTTTCTAGAATTAGAAACAGCATGAACAGAAGAAATCTGAAAGTGTACTGGTTCAAAAAAGTTTTCTGCTTCATGTAGTTGATTCTCTGGGAAATTTTATGATATTTATCCATTGTTTTTGTAGTAATTACTGCATCGTGAAATTAAAACAGACTCAATACTGAGCATTTTTAAAACAATTATCCAGCAGTGAAATTACTATATATTTCCTTCTAAAAACAAGTTGTATCATATGTACATTGATGTGAAAAATGGCTGACCTTTTTAATTCAGTTCAGCAGCAACATTCACTAGGCTCGCTTTTTAATTTCTTCAACTGGAGCACGTAAAATGCAAGGCAGGGCTGGGGGTTTAGGATGTGAACATGTGTACGTGATTCCTTTTGATCAAGAGCAGAGCTGACCCTTCTACCCACCCAGCTTTCCCTTTGTGCTTGTGTGTTCTGAATAGCCTTTCGTAACAGAGTCCCAAATTGCAATGATGTCCCAAATCACAGGATTAATGTGTCTACAAACAGACCTCTTATGCTTCCAAAATGAAGTACTCCTTGCTAATTTCTCTTCAAGACACCAGCTTAATTGCATTTTAAACAAATGGGCTGTTTTGCTGGCCAACTTTTAAATGAGATAACAGCAATGTTCACTCTCCAGCAGTGATGAGTGCCTTGCAGTAGATTCAAAACTCTGTTCAATAACAGGTTTAATCTCACACCAGCAGATTTACTGCAGAATAAACTGCCACTGGGCTCATAATTAGTAAAACAACAACAACAAAATCCAACCTGCTAAATACTATTTTCGAAAGCAGCAGGTAATGTTTTAGTGCAACATTTCAGTCCTGTTCTTTGTGAGTTTTATTGATTTTATATATGATATTGGGAATTCATGTTGTGATTTAAGATAATGTTCTTTATCGATCACATAAGCAGTTGTTTAGCTAACCAGTAACAAAATGATACACCCATTCACAGAATATGTGACATACACAGCTGGGGAGACTACAGTGCTTCTCTCTTTAGTGTTTATCTCTTCTTCATTTTTTTTTTTTTCCTAAAAGCATATTCACTGCTGGAAAACAAGCCAAAAAGCACTTGTGCTTTAGAAACAATCTTCTCATAATTTTCTTTGTTGCAGCTATTAGTGGGCAATTGTGATTCAGTGAAAACCCCTTTCAACAAACAGATGTTACAAAGTATATTCTCTGCTTGCTGCATCTAAACAAATATTAATGAGGTAATTGGAACTATTAAGAAAAAAAGGTAGTGCTAAGTATGTATTTATAGTCTTATGTATGAGGCTATACCCTTCTAAAATTTCTCATTTATATTGCACAATAGTAAGATATCGTTATAGTGATACGGCAAGGGACACATTTTTCATAATTGTCTTAAATATCTGTGCAAAAACCTGTATTACACAATTCTAAAAAGCTCATCTGCCATAAGAATGAACAAAAGCTTTTGTGTAAAAGTAGAGGGAAGCAACTACATGTATTTAAAAAAATCGATTTCCTTACACACACCATACACAGATTTTTTAAAATCTTACTGTTTTTTTGTGTGTGTAAATATAAACTATATGTGTGATAGCCAAAAAAAAAAAAAAAACAATCGTATATCTTCAAAATATTTGATCAGTGTGTTTCTCCTGACATTTTTCAAACAGAAATAAGTTGTCTTTAGTACAAGCACTAGCTCACCTCCCATCACTCAAACATGTAGTAATGGCATGTGAGGCTAGCTTTATTTCTGGCATTAACCTTTTGATAATGAGTGTTACATCAAATGGAATTTGAGGAATCTAAGGGTACTGCTGTGCAGTTTATTTTTTTAAGACCCCCAAAGCAAATTAAACCTCAGTGAGTCAGACATCATATTCACAGACAATAGCGGTTTTAAGAAATAACTAAAAAATACCAATTTACAAATAAAGCTTTTAACTCTATAGACTTACCAAGTGGTGATTTAAAGAAGAATTACTCATTCTTGTCTTCATTTAAATTGCCCCTAATTTGTACTGATCCTGAAGATTAAAAGTTTACAAAAAGAAAGGAAAGAAAAGAAAGTATTTCCAGTTCTATCTCTGACTAATTAAGTGTGGTATTTCTAAACCATAGACCCAAAGAATTTTAGTAGTGAAAGGCCTCAGGAATGACCCAATTCCCATAACTCACAAAGGAGGAAACTAATGTTCAGAAGAGTGATGTGATAAGCCCAAGGGCACATTTTTCATTCGTCTCATCTATTATATAGGAGCAATGTTTATTCTTTTATCACATACCTAATAAATATCATAGTCTACACTCCGATGCATCAGATTCCAAAGTTGTTGCTCCTGACCACACACAGTGGATGACCTCACCAAAATATGTCCGCCTCACCGATCTTATACAGCATCACATTCTTCTTGTTCATTTCAATTTAGGCCTGTGGGCAATGGAATGATAGTTTTTTATTAATGTGTTTCTTCAATTTTATTGAGGTGTAATATACATGTAATAAAATGCACCCATTTCTAAGTATACAGTTTGATGACTTTTGACAAATACCTGTACAACCACCATCTCCACCAAGATACAGATCATTGCTTTCATTTCAGAAATTTCCTTCTGGTCCTTTTGCAATAAATCCACTCCCATTACCCACCATAGGAAATCACTAATCTCATTTCTATCATTATAGATAGAACTGTTCTAGAACTTTATTTAAACCAAAGCAGAATTTTATTTATTAATCTGATTTGGCAAGCACTTATATAGAGCTTTTATGTACCAGACACTAAGTGCTATACAAATATTGTAATATTTAATTCTCATAACCATCATAAGGTAGATATTGTTATCTCCATTTTATAGATACTAAAACAGAAGAGCCCAGAGAGGTTAAGTAATAGTCCAAGGTCACACAACTAGTAGATGGTGGACCTGTAATTTTAGCCCCACCAGTCTGGTTCTAGAGCATGTGCCTTAAACACTACATAATGCAGCATGAGAAAGATGATAATAATAGATAATAGCTGAATGCTTTTTTCTGCTGGGCACTATTCCAAGCACTTACAGATATCAGCTCATTAGAATAATCCTTTTGTGTAGGTAATATTGTTCTCTTCATAGATGAGGAAGTGGAGACAGAGGGAGGCACAGGAAGGTTATAAATCAAGAACTTGACATATAATATGTCTGACTCTCCAAAGCCTAGAAGAGTAGCCTGATGTATGATAGGTGCTCAATAGCACACATACACACATACACACACTATACATATTATATATCATATGTAATATATGACATTAACTGTGTACTATATATCATACACAGTATATACTTTACATACATAATCACATATACAATTTTTGAATCTGTAATATATATCATTATTATATTAATGAATTCACTTGATAAATGAATCTTTTTTGTGTTGATTTTATTAGTATCCCCATTCTACAAATGAGAAAATAAAACAGACGTTCAGAAAGAGAAAGTTAATAACATTCCAAATTTATAAATCTAGTGAATGGATTGTTTGGTTTTGAAGGCAAATGTATTGTTTTCCAAATAGCACACGTTTTTCACTCTATTCTCCCACCATTTTTCAGCTACTCTGGTAGGTACATTTACAGCATAACTCGTCGTATATACTCATCACAAAGACCCTATGGAGAAGGTTTCTCACCAGTTTACATGTTAGATAACTCATATGCAGGGGTTATGAGCACATTCCCCTGGTCACCTAGCTGGAAAGCTTATACTCTATGCTCAAATTCAGGTTAGGAGTTGAGTCTGATGTTGACAAATTTGAAAATCTTCATTGTGTAGGGGACACAATGAAAGTGCTTGAGATTGCTGAAATAGAGGATGAAAAGGACTAACACCAAGCTAGTCAAAGTAACTTATAACTAAGTATTTCCAAGTGCCAGAAATTTTATATACTGCATTTACTGAATCTTAGTCACCATCAATTGTAAGACACATTCTGATTTCTGATTTGTTGAAATGTGAAAGCATTCATGACTTGGAATCGATGATATATACAGTGTTATCTCTAACTCTTAAAATGACCCCATATGATTATTATCTCTTTTTCAGAGGAGGAAAACAAGGCTCAAAGAGAAAAAGTGACACGTCTATGGGCCCAGATTTGGGTTTGGGTGGTTCTGAAGCCTATCCTTTCATTAGGTCTGTCTCATCTATCATAGTTTTCTGCACTGCCAGATTATTTCGCATATTTGAGCACCACTCCTGCAAATTGGTGAGATTCAAGGTTTTTAGAGCACATTCACTCTACGGGAAGTTTACCACTTTGCTAAACCAAATTATTGTCTATTTGAACTTCTGAACTGCCTTTAAATTAGTATTGCACCACACAATCTGCAATTAATTTATTTTCAAAAGATCTCACGTTTTTTGCTCCTGTGGTTTGCTCAGACATACCCTTCCTTTAGTTACAAATGGTTAAATCCAATTCTTTCCAGAAGATAACCCTGTCTTTCATGATCAGCTAACTGCTAACGCACTATGCCAGTAAGGGAAGCATTGTATTTTGGCAACATGTTCCCTTCAATGTATCTTATTTTTACAGTTATTTACTTATTTTACAGTTTTAATGTTATAAGATTTTAGTAAAAAAATTTAGTCAAATAATTTTAGAAAATAAATATGTTCACATGTTCTGATGCCTTTTTGTAATTTCAATTTTAAAGCAGTGTGAATTTATAGCTTCCCAAATATAACCCATCAGAAGAATGAAGACTGCTACACCCCTTGCAATTCCCATTTTGATCTTTCATCTCTGAATTCATGTCTCCTTGTTACTTTTACATATAGCAGGAAATGTTCATCTGATTCTTCCTCAGCTGGACAGGACTTTTTTCTGAAGTCACAGCAAGGACTTTTTCTGAAGTCACAGCTATGACTTTACATCTATAATGTAAAAGACTAGATCTTCTAATGGCAACATTTTTCATATCAAATTAAAAGTTTCTTGTGAAGAGACCTACGTGATTTTGTGGAAATAAACTCCTGACAAATAACTGACCATCTATCTAGGCGATACGATTTAGTTAACATCCATAGAAAAAATGTTTCCTAGACTTGTAATTTATACAAATAATGAAATCTTTATTTTTCTTCTCAGAAAACTTTCAGTTATTCATAAACTTTGAAACGTGTGGTGATACCACCTTCTATGCTTAATTTTTTTTCCCATTTTATTTCCTCTCTCT
This sequence comes from Physeter macrocephalus, assembly GCF_002837175.3. Taxonomy (NCBI): domain Eukaryota; kingdom Metazoa; phylum Chordata; class Mammalia; order Artiodactyla; family Physeteridae; genus Physeter; species Physeter macrocephalus. The sequence continues at coordinate 111,934,374 of NC_041217.1, forward strand.
CTCTCTTGCTCTCTCTCTCCCTTTCCCCAGCGGCAGTTTACGAACCCAAATGAAAGAAGAAATATTCTAGAAATACAGCAAACTCAGACTGGACATTTCAGGTAGGTTTTCTTAATTCTTTAGGAATGTAAAGCTCCCTTACGTGTAAGCAACCCTTAAAAGTTGTCGGTGCACTTGAATCTTCCTTGTTTTCATTCAGTCTACATAATTACCTCAAGACACAGTCAGGACAAGCAACACTAGATATCAGGGCTGGCTTCGCGGGTGTGGACTTGTACAATCGAACAGGGCCCTGTGCTGGGAAAGGCCTAGCACTCTGTTTAAAGTTCTACTTAATAGTATTTTATCAGAGCCCTGCATTTGCACTTTGCACGAGAACCCCAAAATTTATGTAGCTGGTACTGTGAGTTATCCCCATATAATAGATAGGATGATTTCTTTCTCTGTTCTACATGAGAGGAATAGCTACCAAAGAGGAACCAAGAAAAGGGCAGATAGAGAAGTTAATTAGAGTAAACAGTTGTTATGTTTTGGTTTCATTCTTTAGCTTAAAATGTAAATTGGCAAAACATGAGACACATCCATACTCAATTACTATGTACCACCAAACATAAGTCATTATTTGTCCTCACTGAAAAATCCATACCCTAAAAAGGATGAATTGCCATATATTTGAATTCTCACAAAGTCTGTAATATTATGGGGTGATCTTTCAATTATTTTATTTTGAACATTAGCTTGAGATAACTTCAAATTTCTAATGTGTGATATTTATATATATATATGTATATCACATGATAGATTCCATTAAAAAAAGGCAAATAAATACATTTAGTTATTTTTGGACAAATTATCTCACAACTGTAAGTGTTGTATCTCACTGTAAAAAAGCCTTCTTAAAACCATTTTAAAAGATAAATGGTAAAATTTTACCTCATAGAGATAATAAAAATATGCCTTCAGGATAATTTTAAAAAAAGGTAGAATGGTATGGGAATGGACGCTTGTAACTGCAAATAAAATTTCTAGTGACAGCATCATACATGAATTCAAAATGAATTCAAACAACTTTGACAGAAACTGTGCTCTGGAAGATTGAGGAAGATGGCTCAAAGGGGGACTCTGGTATGGGGAAGTCACCAATGTTAGAGATCATGAGAAAGGTTTGATAAAATTATTCCATAAAATTCAAGTGTGGACATAATTTATAAATTTACATTTTATTGTAAAATATTTAAATTTAAACATGTATAATTAATAAATATTGTAAGTACTGTTGTCATCTATTTAATCTACCTGCCTCAAGGTTTATATATTCAAATTGTTCCCTTCATCCCCCCAAAATCTTTCAGTTGGGAGAATGAGGCATTGCTGTGTATTCAGGTTTACCTTATCTTTAAATATTTGCGGTAATCATAAACCTTTCAAAATCACATATTAAAGTAAGACGATTTTCCTGCTATTTTATGTTATTTGCTCTTTATACAATGTGGATGGTTGATTAATACGGTTAATTGGAAGTTGAATATATTCAGGCATTCTCAGTTGAAAGGTTCTTTACAGCTACAGAGTGCCAAATTGAATTATTTTCATCTCTCTAGTCTAGTACTGGGCTGTGAAGCTCTCCGGGACATCTCTGCTGAGATTGATTACATGCACACATCTGTATTCCCCCCAAAGTCCTTCATTCCTGCCTAAACGAAAAGGAAGTTTGATCACCTGCCCGCCTCCCTGTCACCCGCTAGACCCAGGGCAGGAGGCAGGTGTTCTGGAGAGGATGAGGTTACAACCAGAAGCAAGCACCCTAAGAATTTAAATCGATCTTAAATGAAGACAAACAAACAAGACAGAAATAAACCCTACTTACTCTGCATAGATATTTCCTTTCTGCTCCTGTTTTAATTAAAAACCTTTTTTTTTTCCCTGAATGCTTCTGTTATTTTCTCTCCCATCTTTCTCTTCCTTTCCATTCCTACTGCCACAGTCTTATCACAAAATGTTTTTTACTCCCTGTCTACATTTCCTTCCTGCAGTTAGTCCTCACTTTCATATTTTTTACCCCTCATTTCAACCCATCTTCAAGCCTGCTGGCCAGGTGTTCTTTCAAGTGCCCAATTAATATCCTCTCAGCTCTTGCTCACACATTTTCTATGGCTCCTGACTGCTATGAATAAAATAAAAATTTTCTTATCCACTAAACTGTGATCCCAATTCACTTTTCCAAATTTGCTTCTTACTATATTAGCAACCTAAACTCAACCAAGAGATACCTGAAGTGGTTCTTTAATATAATCGTTAATCACATTAACTTGTTGTAATTTATGTGTCCTAGTGGGATACTTTAAGTCTTGTCTAGAACAAGGTAGAATAAAAAGGTAAAATACCTTAACTTTGAAATAACATATTTTCAGCTCTCTGGTTTTGTTCATACTATTCCCTCTGGAATACTCTCTCATCCTGGTATTTGCTATTGAAATCCATCCACATTTCATGGAGACCCAGGCTATATGTCATTTCTTGTGGGATGAATTTCTTAATCAATGAAGTCAGACTCTTTTCCTCCCTCCTACCCTTGAACACTGTAGACCCCTCATATGATGGCTCACATAGCCTGGTATTACAGATAACCTTGAATTTTACCTTCTGAATTATATGCTGATTACACATAAGATTTATAGCCTTTAGTCTTAAAGTCTAGCACAGTAGCTTGCACAAAGGAGATGCTCAATAAACACACATTGATAGAATGAATGAAGAAATTAATAAAGTTGAATTTTATGCCTCTAAGTTTCCATTTAAATTATGGACTTATACTGAGGGCTTATTTTTTTATTTTTCTAGTAAGTCTGCTGTTTAAAAAAAAAAAGTAATTTCATGAAGTGGACCATTTTATGATATTTGTGTCATGGAAAGAATTCTACTTAGCAAGACATTCATTCTCTTGATACATCCTAGTTGTGAGATGGTGGGCAAGTCACTTAAAGATTGGGACCTTCCTTTCATAATTAGGCACAATAATAATAGCTAACATTTAAATAGTCTTTACTGTGTGCCAGGAACTGTTCTAATACTTTATGTATATTACTTCATTTAACCTTCACCAACACTAAAGAGGCAGATACTATTATTATTATTACACTGTTATGAAACAAGGAAGAGGTAAGTTTTCAAGTTCACATAGCTATTAGGTGGTAAGAAATGGGATTTGAACCTATTCCTTTTGGCTCCAAAGTCTGTGTGCATTCTATATTAGCTGGTGGCACTGGAAGAAATAAACATTATGTTTGTTTCAATCAAAAAACCTATGAATATTTGATAAATGTGTTGCTCTATTTCAGTCCTTAAGTATGATGTAACAGGTAAGGCAATATTCCTAAACTTTAGTAAAATCTTTTGTTATACTGAATAGCTATGGTTAAAAATCAGATATGGATTCAAGATCATCTTCCCAACCGTATAATCTGTGCGGTTGCACGGGCCCTGCACTTAGACGGCCCCCACGCTTGGTTTAATAATTTTGAAATTCTTAATAATTTTTGAAAAAGTGCTCCAGATTTTCATTTTTTACTGGCACCCATAAATTATGTAGCTGGTTCTGATTTAATGTTTTGGGGACAAATATAAATATTTTCTCAGTACATTAAACTAAACATTAAAGTCTTATCCCTCCACTCTCACTTCCCTTTCCTTCAAACACGCCTCGAAAGATATGGAATCAAGATCTTAAAACAGCTAAAAATCTCTTTTATAAGAAAGCAATAGAATTTCCTGAATAAGAGGTTAATATTAATATGTCCATCTGGTAGACAGATGAAATTTTTATCTTACTTTCCTCACCCTGGTTTAGTTAAGAATTGCCCCCTGTTCCCCATGAACCAAGGTATATGAATAAGTATTCTTCCTTCTTCTAACCCTGTGTAATTTTTGGAGCTGCTTTTGACTTTTTTTTTTTTTTTTTTTTTTGAATTCTTCTGTACCTTCTCCTGGCTAGCCTTGGTTACCCTAGCCCTCTGCAATCTCTGGGCTATCTTTGGGACTCACGTCCATTCTTTCATTTGGTAATGAACTCTGTTGAGTCTCTACTATAGTAGAGAAAGAGAAACACTGAGATGATGTGACCCTGACTGTGTATTTTGTCTCCCCATGATGATAAAATGTATAAAATGCATTTGAAAGACAGCCCAAGAATGAATACTATTCTGTAATATGAGCATGGTGTAAACACGAGAAACACAGATTAGGTCACTTTTTATAAAACACATCTTTCTACTAAGAACATCATTTAAGTTAAGATCCCTGCTATGTGCTGGAGAGGTGAAGATGAGTCTAGACAGTTTCTGTCCTGCAACTCCCCATACAAGAGAGGAGCTAGTCATACACTTAGTGATCACACACTCACATGCACTTGACAATATCAATGTAAGTAAACTACATTATGGATCCACTGGGAAATAAAATAGGACACAGATACATGTGAGCAGAAGAGATAATACTTGGGCTTCCTCTGAGGGTGGAGAAGGGCAGTCTTTGCAACAAATTCAAAAGACAAAGCCATGAAATTGCAGCATCTGTTTGTAAAAGTGAGTGATTTGCTGTAATTGGACCTGGGGTTCATGGGACTGAGTATAGGTAAGGACAGATGCACCATGCAAGACATGGATGATATTCTGTTAAAAGGGATGAATCAATAAAAGGTTTTAAGGGATAAAGAGACTTAAAAGAAATATGTGTTTAACATAGATAATACCTGTGGTAGACAGAATAATGACTCCCCCCTCCCCTAAAAAGATATCCACCTCTTAATACATGGAATCCGTGTATGTATTAAGTTAGGCAAAGGGGAATTAAGTTTGCAGTTGGAATTATAGTCACTAATTATCTGACCTTGGATTGTCCAGGTGGGCCAAATAAAATGACAAGTGTCCTTGTAAGTAGGAGAGGAAGGCAGAAGAGAAAGAAACAGAGAAATTGAACCATGAAAAGGATTCCACCAGATGTTTCTGGCTTTGAAGATGGAAGAATCTAGCCATGAAACAAAGAATGTAGGCAGCCTCCAGGAGCTGGAAAAAAACAAGGAAATGGGTTCTTCCCTAGAGCCTCCAGAAAGAATGTAGTCCTGCTGATACTTTGATTTTCTTTAGCCCAGTGAGACCAGTGTCAGACTTCTGACCCCCCCAAATTGTAAGATAATAAATCTGTGTTGTTTTAAGATAAAGAATTATTTAAGTTGTATAAGATAGTATATTTGTGCTATGCTGTTTCAGCAGCAATAGGAAACTAGTACAATATGTTAAATTCATAATAATATAATGAAATCTTGAAAAGCCAATTTAAAAATATGATTTAATAATCAGTAAATATATTCTATCTATCTACCCTCTCCTAATTTTCATAAGTCTTGGTACACATTTCTCTGTGCTCCCTACTTGTGCCTACTGCCTCCTACAGATTCCAGATTACTTAGATTTGTAATCACAGTCTTCTGCTTCCAGCTATATTCAGGACAGAAGCATAAATACCAATGTGCATTATAATCTAGCTATAAGCTAATAAAAAAAGAGGCAGTTACTGAGTTTTCTGGCATATCACCATCTTTCTCTTGGGCAGCAGACATTACCTTTGCTTACATTTTTCTGTGCCTAGATTAGTATTTTTACTTGTATCAAATACAAAATAATTTGGATATGGCAAAAAAATAATATTTAAAAGTTCAAAAAGGCATTCGAGATACTTGACACATTGCCAAATCCATAATTGCATATTTTGTTTATGCCATTCCTTTTGACATAGGGTAAGGCAGCTGTATAAAAACTCATTTACTTTAAGGTGACAATTCTGTTTAGAATAATTGACTAGGGAGATTAGTATTTACTTCTCTATCACTATTGACATGTTAACTATATTATATAAAATCCATTAAGTACTAAAGATTACTTCACAAACTGCAATATGTTGATTTACTTCTAAAACACAGCTCATATGGTCACAAAGTGGCAGAAAATCTTTGTGTGTTTTAAAGGGCAAATGATTTTATTTGAGCAACAGGAACATGATTAGTGGCATTCCAGTTTGGAGTCATTTATCCTTGTAGCGGAATGACCCAAACTCTTCCACTCAAGAAAGCAGACTACCTACAAAGAAGTTGATGGTACTGTCCTCTAAGGGTGCCCCAGCCTGAAAAGTTAGTAACTGTTTACACAAGAGAGTGAATAAGAAGATAAATGTGTTCCTAGGTGCTGACAACACTAATTCCTTTTTGTGAACCAGGTGGGTGTAGTCTTAAGAGCTATGTGGTCTAGGAGCTGCCTGCTGGCAAGGAAAAAGCATCATGGCAAAACAGAGCTTATTGTTTCTGCCAGACATTCTCCAATAGTTATGCGCAGCATCAAATAAGCCAGAGAGTTGCATAATGCGTCAATCTAATTAAAGCTGAATTTTGTCACTAATTTCTTCTGACTGTTGTGAGACCACTTCCTTGCACATGTCCCTTAGGATTATGACTGGATCTTTCTCTAGCCTTCGTGGAAGTTTGGCATCAATTTGAAGGAATGCTTTCACAGACCATGTCCCTCTCTGAGTTGCGATGTTGTGAAAATTTGAAGCCTTTATACAGTATTTAATCAAAAGTTTTGTTCCAAGGGTTTTCCGATGTGAAACAAAGCAAAAGTAGTTTTTTGTTTGTCTTTCCTGTAGGTACATCTTTGAAGAGATGGCAATTTCCCCATTCTGCTGAGAATAGTATGGAGAATCCTTAATTCTCTTAATAAAAGTCATAGCACTCACCTGGCTTTTCAAAGCTCAAGAATTTATCCTTAAAACTCTGTTAAGTACAAAAAGACTTTAGTCCTTTTGTCCTACAGGAAAACCTTGAACTAATTGTTATTTGGCTCTTAGCAACAGTCCCTCAACGGCAAGCTCAAGGGAAATCTCTGAGGTGCCTGCCACCGGTCCTCTTCTATGGAAAATCAAATGCTCTCCTTTGATCAAATTAGACACCACTACTCAGTTACCTTCCCTGAATTTCACTTCATTGTTGCACCTTTCACTTTTATCAAATACAGCTACAAGTATTGGCTATATATATTTAATTTTTACTCTTTCTCCATAACAATGTGGGTGATATTGCTCACCACGTTGCACAGTGTCCTCTATAAATTGTTCTATGCAAGAAATCTCTCATAGGATTAAATACCAAGGAAGTTTCTTGAGAAACTTACTTCCTTCTTTACAGTAAAGAGGGTGACGTATTTTCTATATTTCCTTCTGCTTCATTTCCTTCTGCATGTCTTGCCCTACTACTATCAATCACCACTGGAGCTGCCATGATGCTGAGAATCAGGAAAGACGCTCATTCACACAATTCAACATATTGGACTCAGGTTGGAGACTTGGATTTATCCTTTAATTTTTTGTCTTTGTCTCTATGTTTAGCAAAAGTAAAAGAGTACACACATTAGTACAATTAACTATCGTTTTGTTATTCTGGAAGTTGAGGAAGGAGATGCACTTAAGGCTAAACAAGAAGGAGAAGTTAAACATCTTTGGAATTGATATGTTAAGAGATAGATAAAGAAGGCTATAAAGGCAACATCAGAGCATTCTGTTAAAACAAATCTTGCTATTTTCTGGTATGGTGGCAGGAGTGAAAATAATAAAACTTAGCTAAATGCAATCATTAATTTATCCAACAATATTATCAAGACTGCACTATGTATATGACAGAGTTCCTGCCCTTAGGGAGTTTTCATGAATATGAGTAGTCAGTTTAACTATATTATAGCATTTTAGAGGAAATACAGCTTGCCATAGGACCAAATGCGCAAGCACTTTGGATTTAAATTTAGGGTAGACTTGAAGAGGGAGCACTTTCAAAAAAGACCAAAAGGAAGACAACAAAAAGAAGGTATCCAGAGGAAAAAGGGAGGGAAGAGGGCTCCAGGGAAAAGAAAATTTGGCAAAAACTCTGAATTATCAGCAGACACAGAGACTCCAGGGAACTAAAACCTGTTAACCAATGTGGTAGCCAGTACCTCTCTCTCAGAGGCATTGAGGTTAATCTAATCTTCAGGAGCCATGACTACACCTCTACTGTTGACATTAATTACCTTATTAGTGGTGATTGCATTATTCAGGGAGGAAAAATGTACTCATATTTAATCTACAGTGATAACAAGACATTGTTTAGACTATGTTCCCAATTATGTTTGTTAGCATGTTTGTATATATCTATAAGTATTACCTGAAAACAGTGACTTTTGCTAGTGTACACTTTACTTCATATCCTTTAAACGATATATGTGGATATCTACAGAAATGAATAGCTCGTGTTCTTATGAGACGATGACATCTCTTAAAGGTATTGTGGCAATCATGTAGGGAACTCAGGAACTCAGGTAATTTTTAAATGGTTTTGCTTGTACAACTTTAATAAAAATATGTTTTGGACTTAAATTATCTGGATACTGGCATATATATATATATATATATATATATGTGTGTGTGTATATATATTTATAGTGGGATTATCACAACAGGACAAAACCTGTGAAGATTTAGTGAGGTAAAAACCCAATGATTATATTGGGTGGTATTTTCAGTCACCAAGTCAAATTTAAAGAGGAGCCATTTTTACATTTTCTAAATACATTTTATTAAAGGCAAATTTTTACTGTTGCTTCTGTCAAATCAAAGTTTCTGATTTTTTTCATCCAAATTTTTACCATTCTTGGCCATTTCATTTTTTCTTGAAAGAGGACAGTCCCCTTTGTATAGCAGAACCCATTTGTGAGGAGAGTTGGTAGTATATTAAGAGGACCTTTCACTTCCTGTGTCCTGCTTTTTCCAACTCCCACAAGTGGGAGCATGTTGATTGGATTAGCCTAAGAAGAAATGAATGTCAGACCATAGATCTTTCATCTTTTCAAAAATTGCATAATAGCAAGTATCACAGAAAAATATTTTGCAACTTAATATATATAATTTATAATCACATTTTATATTCTATCATATTTCAGACTCTTAAAAGTATATTATTTCTTTGGAGTTTGGGGCTTAGGGGAGAATTATAGAAGAGTGTGAGTATTATGGGATGTATTACCTGGTAATAAGATGCTGTTTTTTTGCTGCATATACTCAACTTTCCTGGGACTTTGATGCTATATAGTGAAGCTGACGTTTTAAATAATTTCTTATGCACTCGGGTCAAACATTTGCACACAAAAATTTGTGGTGATGTCTATCGTTGAGAGATGAATCTGTGTAATTCTTTAATCTAACACTATACTGTGGTTTGGTAGACTTAGCGGCACGTGGGATCCTCCCAGACCGGGGCACGAACCCACGTCCCCTGCATCGGCAGGCGGGCTCTCAACCACTGCGCCACCAGGGAAGCCCAGGTAGACTTAATTTTTAATAATAACTATGTAGATTCTCTTCCTTGCTTTGAAACTTATAAAATACATGGTGTAGGAAGCACAAAATAAAGTGGTAATTATTCTGTGCATTTGAGGTATGTGGATAGGCAAACTATGAAATTTAAGGACAATTTTAGTCACTTATGGACCTAAATTATCTGTATTGGTTTCCCCCATCAATAAAATGTACCATAATATTGCCAGTTTTCCACATTATTTCAGGCTGTATAAATCTGGATAAAGGGGAAATTTTAAATAGAAAGTGGTGAAGATAATATTTTAAAGGTCACAGGGGACATAGTATGAATGGTTTAAAGATTATTACCTTCTGGATATTTCTTAAATTGGTAGCAATTGGATATCATGACTTGGTAATGTCCTAATATTTGTATTAGGAGGTGGGAAAACTGGGTTCTCATATCTGTATTTTACCAGTCACATAGCAAGTGGAATGGTGTAATGATAAACTTATCTGCCTGAAGACACATAATGCCTTTTTTTGTGGTCCATCGGAGCTATAACACAGGGGTCAGCAAAGTATGCCCTTTGCTACAAATCCAGCCTGCCACCTGATTTTGTAAATAAGGTTTTGTCAGAACACAGCCCTGCCTATTTATTTACGTTTATCGTCTCTGGCTGCTTTCATGTTACAATGGCAGATTTGAGTAGATGTAACAGAGACCGTGAGGCCCACAAAGCAAAAATTATTTGCTATATGGCCCTTTGCAAAGAAAATTCACTGACCCCTGCTATACCAGCTGTACTATTATCATGTTGAACACATCCTCCCGTGAATGGGTAGCAGTTTCTGATAATTAATCATATGTTTTGTTTAAGCTCACTCTCTGAATTTGCTTGAATCCAATACAGGAAGATGTTTCTATGTAAGGAAGCAGAGATATAGCTGGTTATATTAGACCCGTTAAACAAATAGAAAGCAGATTTCTCATGGGCAATCAGTTTGCCATTTTTGTGAGCATGAAATTCATTTTATAATTTTAGGGAGGAAAATGTGGTCTTAAGCATGGGAAAATATTTTTAAATATTTTATATTCTGTAATGTGACCTAACTTCTCACTGTTTGTTTCAACTCAATAATAAAGTATAACTCCCAAATGTGAGGAACTTTCCTGGGCTGTGAAATTGATAAAATCCAGACTCTTCACATGGAAAATGTTCTCACGACTTCTCCCTTCTAATTCTCACCTCACTTTCTTTCTGAAAATTTGAAAGAAAAGAATATTCCCTTAAATAAGGGGCCTCATATTTACCTGTTTTTTTGTAAACCAAATGCAGTTCATACATTTATTTTACAAAGAGTTACATAAATTGAACCGTCACATATAACAAATAAAATGGAACATATCAAAATGATTCACAGACCCTTCTGGTTCAGAAACAAAGCTACTTTCTCAAAGTGGGAATACTATAGTAATAATTTGACATGTAAAATTACTTTAAAAGAAAGAAAATTATTTGTTGCTGTCCACTACTACATTATCTCCTTGGTTCCAAATAATCTATTGATTTATTTATTCATTCAGTAGAAGGTGACTGCATGCCACATTATTTCTTCTTCTTCTTTCCCATTCTCAGGGACAATTGGTTATCACTCTACAGCTGTGTAATAGCTCCTCGAGTGTCCCTATCCTTTCTTTGGTTACTATTAAGAATCCAAGTGATTCATGAATAATTGTTATGTGCCTCAACCTCAGCCTTGGCCTCTCGTCATTCCTTATATTAAACTAAATGTAAATTAGTTTTGCTAAAAGATCAACATCAACCTTATTTACCTAAGCCAAATTGAAAAAAAAAGTTGGGAACATTAGGGAAGATGGCACAAGGAATTCATGCTATAATGTATCCTCCTCAATCCTGACTAGAAATGAAACAGAAAACAAGGCTAAAGCCACATATCTCCTTAGTTTTAAGCCTAGAATAATACGATGGTACTGGGAATTCAACATGTGTTGAATACTGAGAACCAATGGAGCACCATGTCGACTGGGACCAGAACTTGAGGCTTGGAGCTATGAACTAGAATGTGGCCCAGCACTACAGCTGTATGGACTCTAGGGGACTTGGGAAGCTTGAGGGCAAGCAGGAAGCCACCTGCTGGCCCAGTGACTGCATGTGTGGTATTTTCAATTTTAGATGCTGTTAAGAAGTGTTTAGTATTTCAAAAATTTAAGTTATTCACTAAAACACCAGAAATACAATGTTCCAAACAGTTGAAGGAAACAAAGGGGGAGTATTAAAGATAACCTTATCAACTCCAGGAGCAGTCAGGAAAGAATAAGAGAAGGAGAAAGAAGAGGAGGATGAGGAGGAAATAAAAAGGATATGGACTGAAAGTACAAAATAGTAATTACAGAAAATCCCTGTGTTCAACTAAAAATAAGGTAAACTATTAAACTTATTTATTAAAAGACCAAAATTATCTGATTGGTTAAAAAAAACAGGATCAAGCTCTATGCTATGTACTTGATTTCCACTAAAAGAACCCTCTTCCCCTGAAAGAGTGAAAATTAAGAAATGAAAATACAAATACCTGGTAAACACTGAGAAAAAGAAAGCTGCCCTAATAATGTTACTCACAGGTAAAGTATTATTTAAAGCAATAAAATGGACAAGCAAAAATAATAAAAGGAATGGAATATCAGAAATATACAAAAGTTATAGTATATTCTAATTATATTTTCTGATTTCTACTAAGAAAAAAAGATAAAAAGAATAGCAAACTCACAATCTTGTTTGTGAATTTAACATACAATATTAGAAACAGTAGCTCAAGTAAATATGAGAAATTTGAAAAATTAGGAACCTTGACCTAATACACACACACACACACACACACACACACACACACACATAACATATACACATATATAATGGAATCTTATTCACCTATGAAGAAAGGAAATCCTGCAATTTGTGACAATATGAATGAACCTGGAGAGCATTAGGCTAAGTGAAATAAGTCAGACAGAGTAAGACAAATAGTGTATGATCTCATTTATATTTGGAATCTAAAAAATCCAAAATCATAGAAACAGAGAGTAAATTGGTGGTTGCCAGGGGTGAGGGTATAGGGGAAATGGGTGAAAGTGGTCAAAGGATACAAACTTCTAGTTAAAAGATGAGCAAATTCTGGGAATCTAATGTATAGCATGATGACTGTAGTTAATATTGTATTGTATACTTGAAAGTTGCTAAAAGAGTAGAACTTTCTCACCACAAAAAAAATGTTAAAGAAAAAAATGGAGGTCTTAACTAACTTTATTGTGGTAATCATTTTGAGATTATATATATATATATATATATATATATAAAATCATCACATTGCACATCTTAAACCCACACAATGTTATACATCAATCATATCTCAATAAAGCAGGAGAAAAAAAGAAGAAAGAAAGAATAAGGAGAAACGCTAGCCATAGTAAAATATATAAACCAGTAAAATATATAAATTTATAGTAAGGTTGATTACATCTTTCAGAGGAGCCAAAACAAATACCTAAGATGTAGTCCTATATATCATCTATGTCTAAATCCATGTCTGTCCACAACTATATCTACATCTATAGCAATATTAGCTGTATACATAGCTTTTACACCTTTTAAGAGTTTTCGTTTGTTTGTTTTTGTTTTGTTGTTTTTGCCACACCACGCAGTTTGCAGGATCTTAGTTCCCCCACCAGGGATCAAACCTGTGCCCCCTGCAGTGGAAGTGTGGAGTCCTAACCATCGGACCACCAGGGAATTCTCTTTTATACCTTTTATAGCAAGATTTCTCAACCTTGACACAATTGAGATTTGGAGCCATACAGTTGTTAATAAAGGGCTGTACTGTACTGTGCATTGTAGGAGGTTTAGTGGCATCCATGGTCTTTACCTTCTAGATATCACTGGCATCCTCTTTACTCCAAGCGGAGACAACAATTTCTCTAGACATTACCAAGTATCCCCTGGGAGGAAAACTAACTCCCAATGAGAACCACTATATCATCTGTGTTATCTATAGTTATGGATGTGCAATCTATATTCTTGTCTTTTACTATCCCAATGAAAAGAGCTCAGAGCTAGGAAACCAAAATCTATATACAATACTTGATGAATGACTTATCCCACCAGTCACTAGGATTTCTTTATAAATGGAGACAGAAATTTCTAACTTATCTTCCGTGTGGTCTGTTTAGGTGCTAAAAGGAGATAGTAGGTATAAAAATCTTTAAAAAAATCCATACGTGCTAAAAAGACAAAAATAAAACAACAGAAATAATAATAAAATAATAATTTAATCCTGTAATTATTGTACAAACACAGGAATTAATGTTTTATATACATTGAAATGGTTTATTAAAAAAAGGACTAAAGCCGAGAGACTTGATATGAAATCAAAACTTGGCCACTTGGTGATAGATATAACTGTGAGCAAATCACTTATTTCAGAGTTTCAGAGTTTCAGTTCTTAATTGTTAACACTGGGATAATAACTCAAACTTAGCAGAATTTTTGGGAGAGAAAAATCCATTACCATGTGTACATAAGAATATGGGCCTATTGTTGGTACAAGAAGAGATATTTTTGGAATTCAAGTCAACACCTCTTTCTTGTAATATCCTGTGGCATTTCCTTTTGAAACCTGACTTTTTCTTCAGTCATTTTGGTTACATTTCTTGGGGTTTCTCTATTCCATTTTCCCCAGTCCCTGGCAATCTAACAGACTACTTATTTTCCCCTATGTGGCCCTAAGTTTCTATTTTCTGGTGATACCTTCAACAGTCCTGTCATCCAAAAGGATATATATCTCCTATTTGCAAATTTCAGAGAGGACTCCCAATGACACCACACATAGAAGTAACATCAGCTCTAGTAATAAAATAATATTCAACCAAATTACCTTTCTGTAGATAGCTAGCCAGTACTATGTATTAAAATATTAAGGACTCAAACCCATATGTGTCCTTCTTTGAAGAGTAATATCACTGCCATGGCTACTAACAGTTAAACCTATTACTATGTTTATACTATAAATCTTTTATTTTAAAAGTCAGCGCCTAGGCTGTGAAAATTCTCTCTGTGGTTAAGCTTGGCAGAAAAGTTGACACTCTAGATAGATATTTTCCTCTCCTCAAGTTTAGATGGAAAGCTGTTAGTTTATTTTTAGGATCTTAGCAGGAAGACAAGGGGAGGGAGTGTCAACAGAGATGTTTCAGATGCTTTTTATTGCTAGAAAATTGAATAACAATTTGGCTTTATTTTATGCAATATGGTAACATGAAAACTAACTTTTGACTTATGTGTATTCCCTGCCGTATATGATACCACTGACCAGACTAGTCGATTGTAATTTTCTCTTTTAACATTTAAAGGGGATTCTGGCTCATGCGCAGTTACTCATTTTCTTCAGAAATTTCATAAGAATTTTTAGTATGGAAAGTTATTGAGCATACAAGGTTCTGTGGATTGAAAAGCTCCCTAAGCATGCATTGACATGGAGGACCAGGGTTGTTCCAGTTTGTTATGTCAATGATTTGCAAATAATGGGTCTCTGGGAGATTTTTAAATTGCAGCTTTCACTCCAGGCCACGGTGCTTTTTAGGATGAGCTGAGTTGCTATGAGGCTTGACACTCTTCAGTGCACCTTAGGCAGGGGCTCTAATACTTCCATTGAGATCATAACAGCTGGCCGTTGCAATCAATCTCAATGACATATTTTTCTTTCATTTTTTTCTTTTAATAAAAAACAACAAAAAAACCATACTCAAAAGACAATATTAAAGTTGTAACTGAAGCCAACTACTGTGAAGAGCTTTCACTGAATGCCTTGAACACCATGAATCAAGTCTTTACAGAACGATGTTTAAGCCACACGTTGATTACAGTATGGACACTACCGTGCCTCATTCTAAAGGGGGTGAAATTGAAGCAGTTAAAATGGCAGCAAAAAGGCATGATTTGTACATGGAATCAGAAAATGTGGGACAATCAAAGTATGCACTATGGATCAAAGTACATGAAGATTTTATATTAATGTTAATGTTTCCCCAAACTATAAAACATTTGGTAGGTTCTAAGTTCTCAAAACCACACTTGTGTTTTTTACACAAACTGAGCTTTAACTGGTCAAACTGTCTAACTCATAATACCTGAAGTTATCTAGTTTTCTGGAGTTGAGCGAATCAAGAGAATTTTTCAGATCGCTTGCTTATTTATGACATCCTGAAGGAGATTCTGGTGGGAAGGTTATATGCAGGAACACCCCATGGATGTAACACTGAACTCATCCATGTAAAATAAGACTGTAGAAAATACATTTTTTCCAAAGAGAGTCTTCAACTAGGTGTAATTTCACTTTATGGGCTATTAAATAACGGATGGGAACATATGTATATGTATAACTGATTCACTTTGTCGTAAAGCAGAAACCAACACACCATTGTAAATCAATTATACTCCAATAAAGATGTTAAAAAAATAAAAAATAAATTTCATATCAAAAAAATAAATAACTGATAGGTATCTATAAATATTATTTTGAACATGAATATCTGTATAATACACATGATTTTCAAGGATTCCTATTGGGTTGTCTTGTTTTTACTTGAAAATTATGAGCTCCTTCACTGCAAAGATACCATCTTCTATGTTATTTATCATTCACTCAACATCTATCATAAAGCCTGGCACAGTGGATAACAAATATTTGCTGAATTTGGGACTGTTATTGAATGACTATTGTGCTTATACCAAAACATCTGTCAACATTTCCAAACAGCTCTGGTCAAAATTGAAAAGGGAATCTGAGAATTATTTAGAAAGTTAGAAAGAGTCAGTGTGGATCAGACACTGACCATTATTCACAAACTGATGTAAAATCACAAATAACATACTCTTGAGAAACTATACGTAATGGAGGTTGAGAAGAGAAAACAGATACTCATGAGAGCATGAGCTGTTAAATAGGGATTTTTAACTTACTATCTGGTTAAACCAAGAAAGAGCTTCCTCTCCCAGAAGATAGCAAGAAATGTTTCAAAATGGAAAAGAAATATTCATGGAAGGAATAAAGATTTTCAGTAACTGGAATATATTGATGGTAAGCTTATTTAAATCTTAGAGGAGAAAAAAAAAAGATTGCATGAAATAACTAACAAGAAAGAAGAGTTGTGATTTTATTTGCCTTCTTTTTTTTGCCAGAACATTTCTTTGGATTTTTGAAACCTTTGACAGAAAGGGTTTGGATATATTTTCCATTACAAACTGGCAGTGGACAGAGATGTCAGTAATGTGGTGAAGGGTACAAGTCAAGTTGAATAATGTAAATAGGAAATGCTGGCTGGGGCAAAGTTTGAGATAACAGTGACCAAGACACAGAAGGAGGAAAGGACTCCATACATGATTTGATGAGAGGTGGAGTCACCAATACATAGTAGGAAGGGGCAGACAGGCAGACTTGGAAATATGAAAAAAAAGAAAAAAAGAAAGGCAACCTGGGATATGTTCTATGGAAATTCAGACTTTGGAAAAGGGGGTGAGGAGATGGAATAATTTATTCCATGCATTTTATTCAATACACTTGACACATAAAAAATCATAATAGAATTACTTTCTTTAATCAATGCTTCAAAATATCCCAGCAGCAAAAAATATGTAACAACCCCATTTTTCAAAGCCATCTGGCCATGAGCTTAGTTTGAGGTTGAAGTTACACTTCCATGTGTTGAGCAGAGTGAAAGAGGAATGCTTTTGTTAAAACTGCAGTCTATCTCCGACTTCTGGAAGTCTAAGCAGATATATCAGTCTTGCATTTTCTCTTCTTTTTCTCCCCTTGTTATTTTTTTTTAAGTTGTATATCTTTATGTCTACATCCTGAAATAATTCCCTAAGAGTTAGAAACAGGTGAAAAGCCTTTGTAGGATGATCCATGCTCTCAGCTGCTTTAGATTAACTATGAATAACATGCCTTTCAATGGAATTAGACCTAACAAGGTGCACGTGGAGATGATGGGGCCACCTTGTAACCACATTGTCTAATCTCTGCTAGTTGGCATTTCAAACAATTGATTTGACCTTTGATTTTGATGGCTGACTGGCACAAAGGATTTCCTGGCCCAGCCACCAACTTTCCTGAACATGGTGCTGTGACCAATATTTTAAAACTAACGAATAAATTAAATAAAAGGGAAGTCTCCCTAAGAAATGATGGGTGGGGGTCCTGATGTTAACAAGCACTTTACTATTAGAATTAAACTGTAGAATGAGAAACACTTTTCCTCTTACTATTGATTTTCAGAATTATTTTCGTATCTCAATTATTTTGGAGTTAGGGCTAAATTTCACAAAAATAAAATTTGATCTGCTGCAGTACTATAGACATAGAAAAAGTGAAACAAGAACACCAACACGTTCTTGAGAAGACATATTTTCCAAAAGCAAATAAAACTAATTGCACTTGTCTGTCTAGGGTGAAGGCGTTCTTAAGGAATGCGGTTTGGTCTCTTTAAGCTCTTTATAAATAAATAAAGGCGTCTAATTATTCCAGATTGTCCTCTTTAAATCAACAAGACCATGAAGTGTACAATATGTAGTTCAATGTGGGTGTCAAAGTTAACATCAGTAGATGATTACCCCAATTTTTAGCATTTCCTTCCCAGAAGAATTTTAAGGAGAGTGCTTATTTTTCAAGAGTACTTAAATACGACTTAATCCAGAGAAGCCTGTGACTATATGTTGGCAAGCTAATGTTTTGACAAGAAATAAATCAATGCATATGGACATGGGTGATGCATGAATCTCCCCAATAAAGTATGTCATCAAAATATGTCTTTCAAACCTATATGTCTGTCATAATTCCTAGGCCAAATGTTTAATGAATAGTTTATCTAAACACTACTGTCAAGAGAGACTGTTATTGGCTGTCAGCTTCCCACACGTAAGTGATTAATAAAGTGACAAACTCAAGATCAAAGCTCTCACGGTCTAGGACAGATTTAGTAGTGAGTGTATAAGACATGGGTTTTTGAACATAGATTGTGCCCCCAGATCTGATCAGGCGAACATCCACTATTTAATATACAATATTTAAAATACCCCCTCTGTTCTGTCAGCACATTGCCTAAAATATTTGAGAATAACATTTGGAAATTAGAAGATGGTATCTCACCATGTTGCCTGGACTAAAATAGAAGATAATTCACATGTGCATTAAAAAGGAATTCAGAGCTAGTTGTTGATCCTGAATCAGAATTAATGGTAATGTATTATTTTTAACACAAAATACATATAATGTATTCTATTTATTGCATCCAATACATTGTAAGTAAATAAAAACATTTTATTCATTGAAATTCATGAAGTGAGACTTCTTTGTAGTGCTGATTTGCTCTCCCAGCTTGCTTGGTTGGCCAAAAAGGGCGTATGCGTTTTTTCCTGAATATATTCAGGAAAAAGCGCATACGCCCTTTTTGGCCAACTGCATCATTGTCCAAGTTCTGCCACTTTTTATGTGCTGTCAACTCCATTCCGATCTACCTCTTGAAATCTGTTTCCTGCAATTCTGCCTTGCGTTCAATCATCTTCGTTGCCCTACGTCAATATATTTTTGGAAGAAAGTTATCATTTAAAACTCTGCAGGTTTTGAAGTGCAGTGCCCCTGACCTACATTTTCCAACTCGCTTTTTTGTGAGCTGGCCGCAAAACCGCAGGATGGCTTCACGCCCTATTGTCGTTCCGGGGGGGCAGGCTGAGCCTTTGGTTAATTCTTCTTCGTGATGGGAAATTAGAGTGACATGTGCCTGTCCAAACACCTACAGCTAGTCTCTCATTGGTTCCCCCCTTCCAGTTCATCCTCCGGACAAATTGCAGACCGTACGAAACAGGAGTGTAAAGGCGCTGATTCTCCAAGTGGGGAGATTGTTAGTAAAGGAGTAAAGAATCTCAGAGATTGTCAAGGAAATGTTAATGTTCCCTTGATAAGAATAAATGACAATAATTTTTCCAGTGGACAACTTTCAAATTTTGAATATTATTATTTAACTTTACTCAGTAGTCAATAACTTTAAACAATTTGAAAATGTGACTTTGAATTCAAAGCCTTTTCTAAGTGTGTCAGTACTGCTTGTTATGACATTAGTAAACAGAAGTTAATAACCTAAATTCATTTATTTATGAAAGATATGTATACTACTATGATAAAAATTATATCAACTTTATTGGCTAATATATGGAGCATACCAATTGCACAAAATATATGTTTTCCTTCATATTTCAAAGAGATAGAGTTTTTTAATGTTTAAATCTACAAAATTGTACTTAAAACATTAAGAGTGTTAAAAAGTTGTCTTGTGAAATGAAAAACTATTTTGTTTCTGGCTGCATATATGTAAATTATGTAGAATGACGTCTCAAGAAAAGCATAGGCGTTTATCTGTTTAATATACTATTTTCTATTTATAGATACATTGAGTTTGGACTGAAATGGCTTAACTGTACCAAGCCAGTTTGCATGTAAATAAATTAATGACACTAAACTATATTATCTTTTGTAATTACAAAAGAGATATTGTGACAAAGGTCACTGATTTCACAATGCATAATAAATAAATGTAATAGAAAATAAAATATTTAATTAACCTAATAACATCATTTAAATTATTTTTGTTCCAATTCAAATGAATTCACATTAATGGCATCCTTTTTTAATTTATTCATTCTGCAGCAAGTTTGTTTTATGTGGCATGTACTAATTTGAAAAAGGTAATGTTACATCAACTTCAAACCAAAAACGCTAATGAATTCTAATGGATGAGGGAGCAAAAAAGCCTAGGTTTCAAAATGCTTTTGTTGTGAAAATCTCTCTTGTGCCTCTCATCAGGCATCAGGAACTTGTGAGTTCTGGTTATCACTAATTTGGGGAAAGACAGTCCAACAAATGGACCAGCCGTGACAATAAGCTCTGGTCCCATGTGCCAAAGGTCCAAAAGAAATCAGACATTAGACCTAATAAGAATCAGGTAATGTACCTAATAAAAGTCAGGCAACAGGCCTAATGAATCTTAGGCAGTGCAACTCATGAAAACCAGGCAGTGGGCCTAATGGGAGAGAGGCAACAGCCCTAATGGAAATCAGACAACAGGCGTAATGAGAAATGCCATAGACTACATTTTGGTTTGTCTCTCCATGGAAGTTTGTACTCTGGTCTCTTAAGCAGACCCACTCAGAAACATACTTGGGGAATATTCATCTAAGTGCAAAGCCATAGGAAAAAGAAGTGCAATAGTATATAGGGTAGAGCCAATGCACAATTTACCTGCCTTATTGAATTGTTTAAGCACTATGAATTTGAAAACCATCAAGGCTAGCAGATACCATCACAGTGGTAGTTTTTAATTAATATATCACAACTCTAATTTGAGATTTATCCTGAGTTCCTGTCTTGCTACCATGCCCTAGTCAGCCTTTTTACAGCTGTTTATTTATTTATAGCAATTTATTCAATCATTCAATAAGCATTTACGAGAATCTACATGGCATGTATAGACCTGGGCCTAAAAAAAAACAACAGGTTCCAAGCTTTCTAATATTTGATATTTAGATGGAAATGGAATTGTTTACATAATTTCCATGGTTCCTTAAATTTAAACAAATATGCAAAATATCAGGAGAGATTTCAGCCTTTCATTAATTCTTTCTGAAACTCTTCAGATGCTTCCGTGTAAGGTAGTGACTGAGAATGGTGAAGAAATCTATATGAGCCTTTGTCTGCTGAGATTTTTAGTTCAGTGGCGCAGGAGGACAATATGTAAGGAGTTATAAACTACAAATTGTGGGAAGTGCTATAAATGAAATAAACAGAGTATTATGATAGGTTGTACTGGCGCAGGAAGACCAAGGTTTAGTTGTGTGGAGGAAGGCCTCTCTAGGATGAGATGTGCTACAGACTGAAGGCAGGGACGAACATTCCTGACCCAGACACACTGAAATCAGGACAGTGGGTGGTAAGATTGAGGGACTAAAATATCACTTTGGGTCATCAATTGTCAATGAAATGGGCAATGTGAGACATAGTTTAGGGAATATATAGATATATATGTACAGTTTAGAGGCAAACATGCCTCAATTCAATTCCTGTTTTTTGTGTTTATTAATTTATAATCAAAGGAAACATATTTATCCTCTTTTAACTTTATTATTCTTCTTGTACCTAGTACATAGTGTTATGACCTGTGTGACCTATAATGAGTAAGGACTGAAACAAAATATATTTTTGTATTCTTTCACTTAAACATTTCAGTTTGATATATACATATATTTAGTTAAAGTTATTTTTTTAAATTGGAGTATAGTTGATTTACAATGTCATGTTAGTTTCAGGTGTACAGCACAGTGATTCAGTTATAAATATATATATTAGATAAATATTTTTTAATATTAAGACAAAAACCAGAAAAGCTGAAGCCAACTTTTTCATAAGCAATTGAAATGTTGATTTTAATCTTTGCCAATATAAACATATCATTAGCAAGACAATATTATAGTAAATATGTATCATGAAAATTAAGAATAGGTCTGCAATGTCATATGATGAAACAATCACTTTAATTCTAAAATTATTTCTAAATTCTAAAATTATTTCTAAATTCTAAATTCTAAAATTATGTCAGTGTTCTAGCAACAGAATCATCAAAGATTATGGCTGTATGCAAATGTGACCTAGAACCACATAATAATGCAATATGTATTTCACATAAAATATGTCAAATTTTGTTATTTCAATTATATTAATCAATCTAATTTTGCTTACATTGGGTCTAGAATTAATATTAGAGAAAAATAACAGCAAGTGTTTGGGAGATGATACATTCTTTTCGACCTCAAGTTGAATTAGAACAAACCCCACAATAACACAGAATAATATGTCTGATGTGGTTTTCCTTTAGGAGATATGGAGTTTTTATATTTTACCAAGTCCCTTGGAAGGTGTAGGGTTCTTACAATGCCTGGAGTCAACCTTGAGCAACTTTGCAATTTACTGTAGGGGATCTTCAAAAAATACTGAAAATGGGAATGCTCTGGGGACAAGTAGGTTTCTCTAAGATGTCAATACGAGATCCCTGATGGGGAGAAGGAAAATGTACATAATATATATCTGTAATACTGCAATATGTTAAAAGGTATTAATAATAAAAAATTTTAAGTAAAAAAATGAATCCTTTATCAATTTCATTGAGAGAATTAGGACTACGTCTAACGAACAAACAAAAGTGCGTGAGAGATTAACAAACTCTCTATTTAGCCCTTTTATTTACACATTTATTCTGAATTTTTTTTTATTTGTTTGATGTAAGATGTTGTGACTTGCATAAAGTCATCCATGACAAAAATTAAATGACTTTTTGTTTATAGTTCTAACATTGCCCTCTATCTACATTCAGTTAATCAATAATTTACCATCCATCCTTCCATTTCTTCAATAAATACTTATTCAGTGTCTATTATGTGTCAGGTATAATTATGTGTGGGGATACAGTCATGAACAAAAGAATCAAAAGTACCTGTTCCCCTTCCTCCTTTTTTTTCCATATTTAATTTATAATTGATACTGTATACTTCTTGTTGCATTATGCTGGGAGACATATTGTCTTTCAACAGTGTTCATATTGATCAGCGGATTCAAATGTTTTCAGCTTAATCCATTCATTATAAAATTCCCCACTGGACTTTCTTCATGGTTTTAGCAGTCATTGATGATTGTTGCCTAGAATCCATTAATTTATTTGTTGTTATAAAATGGTAATGTTTTGATTCTTTCATTACTTCTGCATTTTATAGAATTCTTTTGTAAAGAACAACTTTTCCTATCAATTAGTCTGATTTCATGAAAAGAAGTTTGTTTAGGAAAGATAGGTGAGATGCTTGGTTCATACCCTATATTTGTGTTTGCAGAATAATGAGTTGATTCCTTGAGACAGGGAACCCAAGGCAAAGTATTTTTTTTCCTTTCAGTATCATTTTAAACTTAGGAGTTTAAACATATTTGATATGTTTAAATACATTACAGTCTTTGCTCTTTTTGATGGTTAAATTGTTCTGTTTTTAAAGTTAACTTCTAGGACTCTTTAAAAAGAACCTAGAGCTCCCTTTCTTTTTTGGTAAAATAGGAGTTTTCAGACTCATGGAATTCTCCCAAGTCTGGGGTGACCTGTTTCTCCAGGAATCCCTGGTTCCTTTGTTGAAAGTGGTATTAAGAGACCACAATAAAGGTGCTGGAGTATTCATTTTTACATGACTAGCCTTTCAGTGAACAAAACTAGGATCAATTTTGCTGGTTATTTTTTCTAAGAAACAAACCATAAATTCATACTGTTATTTCTGATTCAGATTTAAGATCAAATGGTTTTAAAATTTTTTTAAATGTTGATCTTTATTCCTATTGATCTTTTATTCTCACTGTTGGAGACAGACAATTCAGAAGCCTCTAACGAGTGTTACATTTTATTTAATCAATGGTTGCCCTTCATATTAGAGGTGGAAATAGAATATAATTCTTGAAGGTGCTTACGGTTTTTTCCTGGAGACACATTGGTCTTCTCAACTCTTCTTATATAAAATACTATTTCAGAAATAACATCATCCTTTACTTAATATTTCATGGCAAGAGACAGCCAATTAAACATGATTATACCACCTTTAATCTTTTAAATCCTACAAAAATAAGTATTTCATTTGGATGTCATTATCATCTTGAATTCGTAATGGCCAAGCAAACCTCTCATAAAGATGACAGAATTTCTGCTAATTATCTAAAAAAAAATTAATGAATAGTCCTATAACAATTTATCTTAAATTCCCTTCTGAATAATTACCATTGTGATTCACTAAGAGAAGAAGCAAAAGAGAAGGCATACTTTATCATATCTCATTGTCCTTTTCTTCTTGAGATATTTAGGCATAATATAAATTATTTTAATGTGGATATATAATTTAATGAAAGGAAAATTGCAATGATGACAAATGCATAAGATTTTAACTGCAAGTAATAATACTCAACAAAAAATCTTTTATTAAAGCATGTAAAAAGCCATCTTAAATAATAATGGAAACTATTGAAAATTGTGGCATTACTTCACTATTAGGAAGGCTCAATCTCTAAACCATCTATAATTTGAGTGAGGGTGCTATCAAGCAAGGTGGTGTTGCTTATTGTGAACATTACAAAAAATAAATTCCAAAGGCATTCTTTCTTTTAAAAACCTGAATATGTTGCTATATATTGGCTGTCCATAGTCAAAACCATAGATGAATATTTTGAGTTGTAAAATGTGTCAAATGTTGTACCTGAATGAGTATTCTATATTAAATAAATGTATTTGTAGGAGTTAAGCAATGGATATATTGGTGTAATATTGACCAATTAGATGAAAATCATAGTTTTTAACACACCTAAATTTTGCCTGTGTTGCAGAGACAACTAATTTCCCTGAAGGAGGAAAACATAATTAAAATTTAGAATGGTACTTTTTTGTTAATGTGACAGGAGATTGGTAATACCTAAAAGGTTGCACAGTAAAAACCCATGGAATCAAATATAAGAACAAAAATATGCTGGAAAATTGTGAAAAGAGGACCAATTATCAACGTGTGTTGCAAATATTCACAAGTTCCAACATTGATGTGGATGGAGCAATAACTAATATTCTGGATTATGTAGAGCAATAAGGTCTACCACTTAAATAAGATTTGATTTAATCTTATTCACTGAGACATAAGTGTCACTGATCAGAGATACTGACTCTCCACTCCAAATTCCCACTGATGAAAACCTCTGACCCAAACAGGGTTAACTATCTTTACCCTTTATCCATTAACCATTTTCTTTATTCATCTGTTTGAACATTAACAAGCATAGTATAGTGCAAATATATTTTAGTAATAATAACCTTATTAATAGTGTTATGTATTTTTAATCATAATAATAATTGTTAATATTATTAATTACGATTCCTGTGTGGTTTAATTGTTTTTTAACTCTTGAGGGTACACTATCTCAGGCAATGTTCTAGCCACTTTCATTCTACTGTCATTGTCACAGTTACACTAAAGATAGGAAGAATAGTATCTTCATTGTACAGGTGAAGGGACTGAGGAAACTAAAACTAACGAGTGATTAAGTTGGAATTTGACTTTAGGTCTGACTGAACTACTCTAGGAGGAGAGAGAAAAAGAGAGCCAGAGGAAAGTGCAAACATGAGAGGAAGAAGGGCAAAAGGGTGATAATGCAAGCATAATATATTCTATAGAAACATGCTGAATTTAGATAAATCTCATTTTCTTCATATACAAATAAAAAAAAATAACCAGAAAAAAGTCTTCTATAAATATTTCTGTTGGACACAGTAATCAAATGTTATCCAGAATATGTAAAGAAATTTTCATGTTTCTATGTTTTAAATAACAATTTTTAGAAAATAGTTTTTGTATTCTGCACTTTTCAAATTCAATGAAAGAAATGTCTTTATAGGCTTAAAGAAAAAAAAAACTATTTAAAATTATACTGAATTAGGCTGACAACATCAACAATAAAAAAAAAATCCAGTGAAAGGATCCAGAAATCCAATAAAAATTCAACTGCATATTTGAGGTGTGTGGAAATGATCTTACCAAAATTGTGAATTCACACCTCCCAATATATAGGAAGGAGAAGAAAAATATGAAAATAATAGAAAAAAGATAATAGATAAGAAAATGGAAGACTAGACTAAATAACTCCAGTCTGTGAAAACGAATGTTCCTGAAGTCTTCTTCAGAATAAAACTAAGGGAAGCAATATTGAAAGAATTAAATTATTAAAGAAAACTTTCATGAGATAAAACTTTTCTGAACGCAGACCTACTCGAGAATGGACTTGAGGACATGGGGAGGGGGAAGGGTAAGCTGGGACAAAGTGAGAGAGTGGAATGGACATATATATACTACCAAATGTAAAACCAATAGCTAGTGGGAAGCAGCCACATAGCACAGGGAGATCAGCTCCGTGCTTTGTGACCACCTAGAGGGGTGGGATAGGGAGGGTGGGAGGGAGGGAGACGCAAGAGGGAAGAGATATGGGGATGTATGTATATGTATAGCTGATTAACTTTGTTATGTAGCAGAAACTAACACACCATTGTAAAGCAATTATAATCCAATAAGATGTTAAAAAAAACTTTTCTGAAATTTCAAATTAATTAGTGTCAGTTGTCAAAATAAGTAAATCAAACTCTTATTTAGATATTATCGGATAACTATTTAGACTTTAAAGTACAAAGAAAATTATTCTAAATATATCCAAGCAAAAGGAAAAGACAAATGTTATATATACAGAAGCAAAAATCTTAATTTTAGAGTTCTCTTGGGAGATTAAGAATATTTAAAGTAAATCAATTATTTTCTACAGAAAATCAAGGGATAAACTCAAATATACAATCAAGATGTTGTTCCTATAGTAATGAAACAGGAAGATAATATCAAATAACTGAGGATCCATAAAACACATTGCTTCTATCCCCTTACTGAAAAAAAAGTATTTTGAAGATACATTTCAGCTAATGGGAAGAAGAATAAAAATAAAAACTAAAGATCAGGTAATTTTTTTTTATAAAAGTAAAGGAAAGTGTGGCAACATTGCTTTCAGTTAAAGAAATAGAGTTAAGTATAAAATATTGTTGTAAATATGGTAACAAAATATAAGCAAATAAAAATTCTTGTGATTAATTTTTATGAATAAAAATCTTACTCTATGACCCCAGATTACATTTACAAAGTATGAAAAGTTGACATGAAAGGAGAAAGAGAAATTAAAAGTACAAAAAATTATTTTTAGTTCCTATTTTTGGTTATCTGCTACCAAATAACTATAAAATATCAAAACGAAACCTGTAATCTATATAAAAAGAAAGTATAGAAAATGATGATAGGGCTTCCCTGGTGGCGCAGTGGTTGAGAGTCTGCCTGATGATGCAGGGGACACGGGTTCGTGACCCGGTCCGGGAAGACCCCACATGCCTCGGAGTGGCTAGGCCTGTGAGCCATGGCCGCTGAACCTGCGCGTCCGGAGCCTGTGCTCCGCAACGGGAGAGGCCACAACAGTGAGAGGCCCGCATACCACAAAAAAAAAAAAAAAAAATTAAAAAAAGAAAATGATGATAAAGTATGGAGAAAACAAATAAATAAAACCAGAGAATATTATGACAATAGGTATAACAGATCTTAAAATACCTATATCAATTGAAATATTTATACAATGCATATTGCCATACAAAATAGATAAAACTAGAAGATATGAAGACCCTAAATTATTAAAAATGATTAGGTAAGACATATTATAGAAGACATTAATTTTTCATATATTTTCTTAAAAGATTCTTTTAAAGCTACAATATGAGACCTACTCCCAAAACTCAGTTACAATATTTAACAAAAGGGTAGTGGGCATGGGTGAAGATATTTCAGATATAAAAGATAAAACAGTAAATCAGCAGTGCTAATTTTAATATAAAATTGAATAGGGAATGGTATAAAATTGAAGGATAAAGATAGTTCTGTTGATGAAAAATAAATAATAATAAAATTAAAATATATCAGCAGAATTAGTTTCATCCTTCAATTTTAAACCCTTCTACTTTATACAAAATAAACAGTGCTTTGAAAGAAGAAGCTGACTCAAAAAGCATATAATTTTTTCTTTATTAAACACATTCTTTAAAATTTATGAAATCAATTATACAATGCTCTCTAAATTTAAAATTTTGAATTATATTATTTACATTTCTAACAATTTTGAGGTCATGATATTCAGTGCAAGATAGTAAAACACACGATTTTACTAAATTTTACTTCCTATAAAGTAGCATATGTGACAACCCCTCTACTCACAACACATATAACTTCAAGACAAAAATTTAATCAAAGAAGAAGGAGAAAAAAAAAAAAAAAAACTGTTAAGGGCTTCCCTGGTGGCGCAGTGGTTGCGCGTCCGACTGCCGATGG
>NC_041217.1:111963153-111979675 GCF_002837175.3 Physeter macrocephalus
ACCACAAAAAAAAAAAAAAAAAAAAAAAAAAAAAAAAAAAAAAAAAAAAAAAAAAAAGAAGGAGGAGGAGGAAGAAGAGAGGGAGATGAAGAAGGAAAAAGAAAGGGGAAGAAAAATACTATCCAGATAACTGGAAATGTAGCAAAATGGGGGATTACAGTTGTAAAGAGTTTTACCATTAAAAAAAGAATAAATTTAGCATGAGAACAGTCCTTAGCACATTTAGTGCTATAAGTGTGAACTATTCTTATTGTAATTATTAATGTTAATGAAATGAAAGATGCAATTTTTAACATTATGTTAGTAAATAGCTCTTAAAAGTATAGAAACATATTTGATATGTTAATGAAGAAGCAATACACAATATTGACAATTTAAAAGTTGCACAGAAAAAAATGAATTATATGTTCAAATGATATTTGTAATTCCTCTATAATTGGTTTTCAAACTGAAACCTATGTAACCTTGGGGTACGTTAAGACTTTCTGTGGTATATAAAGTGTGGAGAATTTTAAGAAAATTAACTGACAATGTTCTTTCCATTTTTGAAAACCAAGAAGCTTGGAGCTGGCTTTTGAGATATTTTATTTCATTCCTGGCTGAGCAAAAGCAGTAAAGGAAGGGATTTTTATTTCCGTAAAACAAAAGATCGTCATTTTAAATGTCTGCTTTAATTTTAGTGGGTTACTCCAGATCTTTAGTGTTAAAACATTATGGAACAATGGAGGAAAATTAGTAAATATAAGTTGTTAGGTATAAACCTAGCCAGAGTCAGGTCAAGAAAGGGGAAGAAAAGAAATGTTATTCTTAGTAATGCAATTTGTTCTTGGTACTCTTTCTAGGTTGAAATCATAAGGGTTAAGTAGAGTATAGGAGAGATACTTGCACAACATATTAGAAAAGTATTACTGTGTTTCCTTCTATCTCTTCTTCTGTACTCACATGTCATCACGAATTGTCTTCCATCATTTGACTTGTTCCCTTTGTCTATTAAAAAGTGATTTGGGGATACTTTTTAGACCCTGCTGATGATTGTGTATGTTGGACATAGTGTTTAGGGTTCTGGGATAATATAAATTATGAAAATAAAATGTTTGGGAGGTAGAATTTTGGTAAATTTTTATGGGTGTACACAGCATTCAAAATGCCAAGGAAGTATTTTATATTAAGTGTTAAACCTGACTTAGAAGAAGAGGCTTTTGTAACTATATCATTAGCGGAATTTTCAAAGCCCCTAAATCTTATTCCAATTCACAAGGGTTACAAGGAATAGAAGGGAGAAAGAAAAAAGAATAAAACTAGTATAAGCCCTTTGCCTTAAGAGTTTTCTCATTCTGTTATATCAGTGATATGCTTCAAATATGCTATGACCAGAAACCTAAACTACCTAGATTTTATATACTTTACAGTCTTCAACTTTGAGTTTCTTTCTAGTTATTTGGAGGCTAAAATTGACCCCCAAATTGCCAAAGGTATTATGATGCAATTAGCATAAGAGAAAAAGAAAAAAGCAAGCTATTATTCAAACATTTACCTATTCAATAAACTATCCTGCTATAAATGAGAGCTAACGGAATTTTTTAATGCAAGATTGTATGAGTTTTTATTTATGAATATCAGTACCTACATTATTATAATAGTGTACCTTAATATTGCTTTCTTCTTTATTTTACAACCATACTCTTCCAGAACTAGAGAAAGCAAGAAGAGTAGGAGATGGAATCAGACAAGCCAGAGCTGTGGCTTTTGCTGTCAGTGAAATGAGGAGCTATTTGGGGGTCTTGAGAAGTGACAGAACTGACTCATGTTTTAAAAGCATTAGTGTGGCTTCTGAGTTGAGATTAGATTGTAGGTAGAAAAGGTAAAGACAGGAAAACCACCTAGGGGGCTTTTACAGTATTCCAAGCTGGAGACATTGGTGGCTCAGTTGGGATGATAGGAGTGTATGTAGTGAGACCTAGTCATGTGCTAGATTTATTTTGAAGGTAGAGCCATTAGCCTTCTCAGCAAATTGGTTGTAGGATGTGAGTAAAAATAGAAGTAAAGGAAGACAAGATTTTTTTTTTTTTTTTTCCTGAACAAGTGAAAGAGTTTCCAGTAATTAAGATGGGGAAAACTGTAGGTAAAGCTGGTGTCAATAGAGCAGATGTTCAGTTTTGGATGTGATGGATTTGGAATGTCTGTTGGCTATCCAGGTAAAGTTGTAAGTAGGCAGTTGGATATATGAGTCTGTAGTTTGGAGGACAGTTCTGTAGAAATTAACAGTAGATATATATCTGGGAGTCACTGGCAAACTGATGGTATCTCAAGTCATGAAACTATGAGATTTACAAGGGAAAGTGTGTAGGCAGAGGATAGAAAGAACAAAACTCGATCCTGAGGTGTTCCAATATTAAGAGAATGGGGAGAAGAGGAGGGACCAAAAAAAAAGAAATTGAAGAGTGATAGTGATACAGGAAAGAATTCAGGTGAGTGTGATGTCCTGAAGTAAAAAAAAAAGGGAAACAAGTATCAACTTTGTCAAATGCTGTAATAGATCAAGATAAAGTCTGAGAATTGTTCACGGGATCAGCAGTGTGGATTCTATTTGTGACTTTGATAAGCACCTCTTTGATAGAGTGCTGAAATTTGAAGCCTAATTGATGTAATTTAAGATAGGAGAAAAGGAACTGGAGACTAACCTGGGAGTTTTGCAACTAAGGGAAAGAAAGAAATGGAGCCTTCTTAGCTGGTCAGAAAATGGAGTAAATTTTTTTATTTTTTAGAGAGGAGAAATTACAGAATGTTTATATGGTAATGGGAATGGTCCATTTAAGAGAAAAAGAGGAGAAATTGATGATGTATTTTCTTATCATCTATTTTCACAATAATCCCATAATATAGTTCTAATTGTTATTTTCATTATTTAGATGAAGAAGCTGAGAACAGAAAGTTTAAGTGGCATGCCCACTTTTCTATTTCTCATTTATATTGTTCTTTCAAACCTTATATTTCCTTTTTTTAAGCTTACTTTGAAATATTTGGTTTATTTCCATTTGTTGCCTTGTATGTTATCATTAACTGAAAGACTGTTATTCAGTCTATTTTAAAATTTATTCTAATATTTTTGAGCCTTATTGTAAACGTTTTCGTTGTTGCTGTCATCATCTATGTTTAAATAAGAAGGGGTTTCCTGGACTAATAAGAATAAATTTCTGGGTAGTTGAAGGGCATCGGCCAGGGAATAGGCCAAGAAAATTTTTCAACATTTATGGCACCCTTTTTTCTTACTATGAAGGTTTCAAAAAATAACCTCGAAGAGCTAAAATATTCATTCTCATAGAAACAGAGTAGAATGGTGGTTGCCGGGTCTGGGGGAAAGGGAGAATGGGGAGTTGCTATTCAACAGGTATGAAATTTCAGTTACACAAGATGAATAAGTTTTAGAGATCTGCTGTACAACATCATGTTTATAGTTAACAGTACCATATTGTACACCTAAAAGTTTAAGAGGGTAAACTCATGTTAGATGGTCTTAGAGCAATAAAATAAATATATAACCACTGTGTAATCTCATTTGTGAGACTTGGGTCAAGAAGGATCTCCGGTTCCAATGCTGTTGTTCATGGATCTATAGGTCTTGCACTACAAAACAGTGCTTTCCCCCTTGTACCTTGCATTTTTCTCTTAAGATACTTTCTGAGATAATTCTCCTCAGGACCACTAACTGTTTCCCTTCCCTCAGTTATCTAAAACTTTCTCCCTTATTCCCAAGTCTACTTTCCTAGTTTATTTGGATTCTACTCTTAGTAGTGTTCCCTAAAGGGTGTGGTTCTGTCTTTTAGAATCAGAGAATTTACTAGAATTTTCTGAGATTACCATGGACTTTCCATAGGGAAAAAGAAGATTAATGTTTACCTACTTCCTGTTACACTATGTACAAAAATCAATTTCACATATATAGATCCCAATATAAAAAGTCAAATGATAAAGATGTCAGGAAGAAACAAAGGAGAGCATCTTTGTGACCTTGGGTATGCAAAGATTTTGTTTTTTTAAGAGTACACATAATTATTTACTCTAGAATGAAGAACTTCTGCAAATCAATAAAAAAAGGAAGATAACCTCATAAAAAATAGTTAAGAGACTTAAAACAGAAATTTTTCGAAAGAGAATATCCATATGGCCAGTAAACATGAAAATCTGCTCACCTTCATTAGTCATCAGAAAAATATAAACTAAAACCATAATTTATACACCCAATAGAATGGCTAAAATGAAAGACACCCATTCTAAGTGTTGACTAGACTGTCAAACAACTGAACTCACATACACTGCTAGTAGAAGTGTAAGTTATGAAAACTACATTGGAAAACTCTCCAGAAGTATCAAAAAAAGTGCATATATGCATAACTAGTGGTTCTACTCCTAAATATATATCCAACAGAAATCCATTAGTTTACAAAAGAGTTTTGCACAAGAATTTTCATAGCCACACTATTCCTAACAGTTTACAAAACTGGAAATCATCAAAATGTCCATCAATATTAAAATTAATAAATATATTATGGGTACGTAAATACAATAGAATATGGCAATGTATCATTTTGAATTCATACAATAATGTGGAGGAATCTCCTAAACAAAATCTTGGGCAAAAGGATGTAGACCCAAAAGAATACATGCTGTATGATCTAATTTACATAAATTAAAAACAATAGAAGCAATTTATGGTGTAAGAAGTCAGAATAGCAGATGCACTTGTGAAGGGAGCAATATTGACTGGGCAGGGCAACTTTGTTCTAGTTCTTGAATTTGACACTCCTTACTATGTGTGTTAACTTTGTAAAAATCCAGTGATTTGTACACTGCTAATCTGTAAGTTATATTTCAACAAAAAGTTTACTTACAAATACAAATAATAAATAGACAGCTGGTTATGGCCATAGGATGGCTAAATGTTAAAATCTGTTTAATCTTGTTAAAGAATGTATTATTTTATCTGTGGTGGGGGACTCTATGTTGCTGCTCTTGTCCTGGAGTAACTGGAAGTGATGTAATTACTTTTTTTTAATTTTGAACATTCCCTTTTGGATGCATGCAGAATCCACTCTTGGGAAATGTTTATTTGTAGAGGTCACATCTGCATTATTCTGGGCCAAAATCCATTGCACTTTTGGTATTATTTAATAAGAATATTGCTTTTCTGTTGAGAAAGTTTGGACATTGCTAATTAAATGGAATTAGACTCAGTGTTACCCCTGTCTCTGCTGTCAAAATCCATTTTCTGCCCTATGAAAAGACTCATGAAACAGCAGCTAGTCTTCACTAACTTATTTCATTCAATTAAAATTAAATTACACAATTGAACTTTTTTTCTTGTCTTTTCTATATTACATTTTGTTAATTGCTTAATTAAAACTGAAGCCTGACATTTATTTCTTTCTCTTTAGGAAAAAAAAAAAAAGAAAGAAAAAGAGAAAAAGAAATATAAGACACACTCACTGTTACTTAGTTATTCAACAGGAAGCTCTAGAAAAAAACTTCTGTTAGCAAAGAATAAAATAAACCACAACTTTCCCATGAAAACATTTATAAAAAAGATACAAGCATGATAGTTTTTAAGTTCATTGCCATTCCAGTTTCTAGGAAGGCATTTAAAATGTACCATATTCAACAAATATATCTAGTTTTTTTGCATATATATATATATATATATATATATATATATACCCCAACTTGAGTTTTCTTAGTATCTTCATCATTTTCCAGTAGCCATTTTACACATGGAAATAATGACTCTATCTATTGGTATTTATATATAGTACTGTTGCTTCAAAAACCTAGTCTCCTCAAATATGATAGCTACCATTTGTACAGTAATTATTATTTGGCATTTTCAAATTGTTTTGTGTACATTAACTTATTTAATATTCATATTTATAGATGAGGAAACTGAGGCACAGTGTATTGAAAAGATTTACCAGAGACTATATGGCTAGTAAATGGCAGAGCTGGGATATTCATCCAGAATTTTATTTTAATTCTATTAATTTGTCTGTAAGAGTCACACTCTTAACCAATGTATTACAATGACTCCAAATGGATTCACACAAGCCAAGAGGTATCTCTCCTCTTGAAAACACAGAATTTGTTTATTTATTTTTAAATTAATTCACAGCTATTTACTGAGATTCTATACGTTTCTGATGTTCTAGGTAAACATTTGTAAAACAGGGAAAGTCTTTCCCTCATAGAAATTAAAGAAAATAATCATGATAGATGTTAACTAAACTTATTGTGGTAATCATTTCAAAATATATGTAAGTCAAGTTGTTATGCTCTACCCTTTAAACTTATATAGTGCTGAATGTCAATTATATTGCAATAAAACAGATAATAAACAGGTGAAAATAAATGAATAAATATACAACTGAAGAAAAAGACAATTAATACACATGTAATCAAAGGCAACCTTATGCATCCTAATTAGAAAGAAAGAAGTAAACAAAAAAAATCACTATTTGCAAATGACATACTATATATAGAAAACCTAAAGACTCCACCAAAAAAACTATTAGAACTAATAAATGAATTCAATAAAGATGCAGGACACAAAATTAATATACAAAACTTTGTTGCATAACTATATACCAATAACACACTATAAGAAAGAAAACAATTAAGAAAAATTAAATTAAGAAAACAATCCCATTTATAATTGCATCCAAAAGAATAAAACACCAAGGAATAAATTTAACCAAAGAAGTGAAAGACCTGTACTCTGAAAACTATAAAACATTGATTAAAGAAATTGAAGTTGACAGAAATAATTGTAAATATACACCATGATCCTGGATTGGAAGTATTAATATTGTTAAAGTGTTTATACTACCCAAAGCAATCTACAGATTCAATGCAATCCCTATCAAAATACCCATGGCATTTTTCACAGAACAGGAACAAATAATCTTAAAATTTGTACTGAACCAAAAAAGACCTGGATAGCCAAAGCAATCTTGAAAAGGAAGAACAAAACTGGAAGTATCACACTTCCTGATTTCAAACTATACTACAAGCTAAAATAATTAACGTACTGGCACAAAACCAGATGCATAGGTCAATGGAACAGAATAGGGAGCCCAGAAATAAATGCATGCTTTTATGGTCAATCTATGACAAAGCAGGCAAGAATTTATAATGGAGAAAGACAGTCTCTTCAATAAATGGTATTGGGAAACCTGGGCACGCAAAAGAAACTAGACCACCTTTTTACACCATATACAAAAATAAAATCAAGATGGATTAAAGACTTAAATTTAAGACCTGAAACCATAAAATTCCTACATGGCCAGTACACCTTTTGACATAAATTGTAGTAATATTTTTTTGTGTCTGTCTCTTCAGGTAAGGAAAACAAAAGCAAAAATAAACAAATGGGACTACATCAAACTAAAAAGATTTTACACAGTAAAGAAGACCATCAGCCAAACAAAAAGGCAACCTGCTGAATGGGAGAAGATACTTGCAAATGATATGTCCTGTAAGAGGATAATATCCAAAATATATAAAGAACTCATACAACTCAAATCTCCAAAAATAAACAATCTGATTTAAAAAGGGTAGAAGACCAGAATAGACATTTTTCCAAAGAAGACATGCAGATGGCCAACAGGTACATGAAAAGAAACTCAACATCACTAATCATCAGGGAAATGCAAATCAAAATCACAATTAGATATTACCTCACACCCGTTAGAAGGGCTACTACCAAAAAGACAAGAAATAACAAGTGTTGGTGAGATCGTGGAGAAAAGGGAAACCTACTACTCTGTTTGTAAATTGGTGCAGGCACTATGGCAAACAGTATGGAACTTTCTCAAAAATTAAAAATAGAACTACCATATGATCCAGAAATTTTACTTCTGGGTATTTACCTGAAGAAAACACTAATTTGAAAAAATATATGCACCTCAATATTCATTGCAGCATTATTTACAATAGCTATGATATAGATACAACCCAAGAGTCTATCAATAGTTGAATGATAAGGAACATGTGGTATACATATACAATGCAATATTACTCAGGCTTAAAAAAGAATAAAATATTGCCATTTGTAACAACATGAATGGAAATAGAGGGTATTATGCTAAGTGAAATAAGTCAGACAGAGAAAGACAAATACTGTATGATTTCACTGATATGTGGAATATATATATATATTCTCTTCCATTGACACATATATACAAGCAAACAAACATAAAACAGAAAGAGACACAAAGATACAGAGAACAGGCTGATGCCAGAGGGCAGGGGCTGGGGGGATGGGTGAAATAGGGGAAGGGGAATGAGAGGTACAAACTACCAGTTATAAAATAAATAAGTCATGGGGATGTAATGTGCAGCATAGGAAACATAGTCAATAATATTTTGATAACCTTGTATGGGAACAGAAAAAAAAAGGCAGCTCTCACTTTGCTCAGTTCCAGAATACACAAATTTCAGTAACTGCATTTATGTAAATAAAGCCAGCCCCTCAACAGCATGATTCAAATTTCAGGTACCATAATATACCAACTAAGACTAATTGCATAAAGTACAAAGAGGGCTGCTGGCTCTTTAGTCCACAAATTGCTACACAAGCAACAGATGCTGTTTCAGTGACAATTCATGTCACTTCTTTCAAAGTCAGTGATTGATCACTGCTTATCTGTTTATTCAGTTCACATATATACAGTAAAGCCTTTAGATGTGTTGTTTCTTGTCTCCCTGTGATAAACCCACATGACATAGTACAAATATGGTAGTTTGAAAGAAGGAATTGGGCAAAAAGTTGAACATGCAGTGAAGAACCAAAAAGTGATAATGGCCACAGTAAAATTAAAATTGAATGTAAACGAGGTTATAGAAGATATAGCTGATCATGTTGACAGCGCTGCCATTTCAAAAACTCAAGATACGCAGCCAGGGGAACTTAGAGAAGGTGAATTTATTGACATAAATGAGAAAAATGATTTTGATATAAAGGAAGATGTTCCAGAGTAAGTGACTTGAGCAAAAAACTTCATATTAAAGAACTCTTAAAGATGTTTCATGACATTGAAAGCACATAGGGGGACTTCCCTGGCGGTCCAGTGGTTAAGACTTCCTGGTGGGGGTTGTGAGTTAGGGGAGCAGGGGGTGTGAAAGCTAAGATCCCACATGCCTCACAGCCAAAAAACAATGCATAAAACAGAAGCAATATTGTAACAAATTCAATAAAGACTTTAAAAATGATCCTCATCAAAAAAATGTTTAAAAAAAAAAAGGAAGCACATAGGATAAAAAGGTTGGGAAAGAATCCAAATTTAGAAAAGAACATGACAATTGGTCAAGACATTAAAAAGTTGTTTGCTTTGTAAGTTACATGAAGGCAAGCACTGTGCAACAACTTTTAATAACATTTTTACAAAGAAGTAAAACATTTTAATTAATTAAACTTTATTAATAATTAAATTACAGTATACTAAGTAAATATTAGTTTTACTATATTTTCACTTCCTAATCCACTGATAACGGACAGTAAGAGTTTCTAATGTTTGATAAAATTTTTAAAGGTCATGGAAAATTGTAATTTTTCCCATTATTAAAATAGCTTGGTGTGATTTCAGCTTGCATGCTTATTTTTAGAATACCACACTATTGTGCAAAGCAAAAATTACCTGTACAAATGAAAGAGCTTACAATCCCTAATTCTCAACCAATATCTTTTTCCCTACTATTACTCCACTAGGGAAACAACAGTGAAAATATTGGGTTGGCCAAAAAGTTCGTTCGGGTTTTTCCCTAAAGGCAGAACACGAACGAACTTTTTGGCCAGCCCAATAATATTTCCATAGCTCTTTTCTTAGACTATCAATTTCAGATCTTTTAATTTCCTGCTATAATAGATGAATATTTTGCTTCTGTTCACTCTTCCCCTCCTTCCTTGTCCCAATATAGTTACGCAACCATTTTTAGTACAGCTAAAATTAATTTTCTTTGCATCTATAAATAATATAGCCCCATGTTTATTTCTTTTTTCTAAATTATACATAATACTTTTTTCTTTGTACATTGACAAATACAGTATTAAGGCCTTATCCATTCTTTGGTCATGTCTTAACTGCCAACCCTGAAATTCTGACATTTGTATTTTTCCTGTTACATCACCAAAATTGATTAAATTTATTCAGTTACATATTCATACATAGAGTATCATAGTGCAGATCTGCTGGTGATGAAAATTTTCAGCTTTTATTTGTCTAAAAATGCCTTTTTCTTCATTTTTTGAAAAATACTTTTGCTAAATAATGAATTCTAAGATGACATTTAACAAAAAAATTTTTAATTCAATACTTTAAAGTTGTTGCTCCACCGTCATTTAGCTTGCATTGTTTCCGACAAGAAATCTGCTGTTATCCTTATCTTTAAATCTCTGTAACTTTTTTTTTTCTATCTTCTTTTAAGATTTTCTTTTTATCACAGATTTTAAGCAATTTGTTTATGATGTGTCTTAATGTGGTTTTTTTTCCCTACATATTTTTGTGCTTGAACTTTGTTGAGCTTCCTGGATCTGTGAGTTTATAATTTTCCCCCAATTTGGAAATATTTAGCCATTAATTCTTCAAACATGTTTTGCCTCTAATCCCTCTGGGGACTTTAATACATATAGTTGACCACTTGTAGTTATCCCACATTTCACTGATGCTCTATTATTTTTTTTTTTATCCTTTCTCTGTGTTTCATTTTGGATTATTTCTTTCACTATGTCTTAAAGTCACATCTTTTCTCTGCAATCTGCCTTTAATCCCATACAGTGTATTTTTCATCTCAGACATTAGTTTTTACCTCTAGAAGTTTGATTTGTTTGTTGTTGTTGTTAACATTTTTATATCTTTATTTAACTTCTTGAACTTATAGAATACAGTTATAATATCTGTTTAGTATGTTCTGCTAATTCTCACATCAATGTCTCCTTTAATTGGTTTTGTTTGATTTCTTTTTATTATGAATAATGCTTTTCTGCTTCTCTGCATTTCTTATAATCTTTGATTGGTTACCAGCATTTGTGAATTTTACCTTGTTTCTATTCCTATAAATATTCTTGAGCTTTGTTTGGAATATAGTTGAGTTACCTGGAATCAGTGTGATCCTTTCAGGTCTTGTTTTCAGGTGGGACAAGACCTGGGTTTAATCTAGGGTTAATACTTAGCTTCCATACTAAGAAGACAAGACCTTTCTTAGTATTCTTATCAATACCCTCTGAATTATGAGGTTTTCCACACTGATTGTTGGAAACAGACACTATTCTTGGTCCTGTGTGAACTCTGGGCACAGAGTTCTCTTAATCCTTTTGAGTGGTTCTTTTCTGTCCTAGAGTAGTTTTCTTATACAAGTGCGCTAATCAGTTCTCAACTGAATCCTCCAGAAGAACTCTCTGCAGGTAGCAGAGTTCTCTCTCCATGTTTCTCTCTTGTGTCTGGCACCCTGTCCTGTGACTTCACTGCTTTGTCTTTTCTCAACTCCCAGCTCTATCTCCTTAATTCAGGAAGACTACAGTGCTTCCCCCTCCTTGCACCACAGTCTGAAAATTTTCTCCAGGCAGCAAGTTGGAGCAATCATAGGTCTCACCTTGTTTGTTTCAAAATTTCTCAGGAACAATTTTCCCTTATTCCTGACACTGATGACTTGAGTTCTGTTGTTTCATATATTATGTTTTTTTCTCAGTTTTTTTTAGGCATGGAGATAAATTTCATTTTGTTACTCTTGGTTCTTACTTAAATTAGTTTTTGCATAATATGAGCAGTGAAATGCAATAGAAAATTAATTAATAAAGAGAGAACAACAACAAAAACCCTTGGTATTGAAACTTTTAAATGTCCAGAGACATAAACATGTTTCAAGGTATAATTATGCAAATAGATTGCAAAGTTTAAGATAAAGGTGTCAACCCTTCAACATCATTTAGTATGAAGGAACATAGTTTGAACAAAAAATATTTTAATTCATAAGGACATCCCAGAAACACTTATCAAGAGTACAGTGTAAACTTTACTCGTTTGGCTCATTAAATTGAAAATGGACTTGGAAAAAGTCATGGGGAATTAAAGCTTAGATAATTCATAATCAAAGCAATTAGCAATGGATTATGTCTTGTGAGCTCCCTAGAAAAAGAAATCTTAGTT
Organism: Physeter macrocephalus; assembly: GCF_002837175.3. Lineage (NCBI taxonomy): Eukaryota > Metazoa > Chordata > Mammalia > Artiodactyla > Physeteridae > Physeter > Physeter macrocephalus. The sequence goes on from NC_041217.1 coordinate 111,975,342, forward strand.
GAAATTGCTGAACCCAAGATGGTATTCATTTGCCTAGCTGGATCATAATCTAGTAACCAACTACCTTGTTTAGTACATAAATACAGATGGTATTCAAACTCTTCTTTATCTAAACATATAGATTACAAAGGATATAAATTGATTTTCAAGAAATACATGTTATACAAGTCACACCTTTGGACAAGGATATGTAGATACCTGAAGTTTCATTTTACAAAAGCTAACTAGAGAGGGCACTCTAAATACAACTCATTGGTTGACTTTAGTAGAACTTGGATATTAATATTATTGGACTCTAGGAATTATTCTGGACAACTCAGTTAAATCACATGTAAATCTTAGCTACCAATTTCTCTTTTTTTTTGATTGTATTTTAATGTTTTCTTTCATTGTCACCTTTAAAAATTTGTTTGATTTTTTTTAAGAACACCCTTTAAAATAGTTCACTTAGTCTCAAAACTCTTGGACTCTATTTCCTAGAAGTTAGTTAGTTTTTCTGACAATCTTAGCCACAGTTTCTGTGGCTGCTGTGAAATGTGGCTAAAAACCCTTGTCCTTGTCTTTTTTTACTTTCCTAATACTATATCATCTTAAAACACTATGTAGGTGTAAGGGTTTCCTATTTTTCATGTTGATCTTTCAGAATAAAATACGATTTCTAAATGTGTAAATTTGAATATAAATCAAAGTTTGAGGACATGAATTTTCAAAATGCCAGTCTGTTGTATCATGCACAAGTACACCAGACACTTACCTATTTTAATAAGCATGTAAAGATTAGGAGGCCTAGCAGTGGTCTAACTCTGAGAGGAAAGCAAGATACTGGTGTGACATGCTTCAAGATAAAAAACAGACCTGAAAGAGATCATTTAGAAAAGAAATAATTATTGAATGAATCTATCTGAATCTAACTAGGAAAAAATAACAGTAGATGGGGCAACATGGGAATCAAAGATCAGAGCAGAATTGGATTTTAGTTCATCATTTTACCCTAGCTTATCAACAAAGTGACATAACCTTGTTTTTGTGTAAGGCAATGCTTTTTGTAAGTGTGGTAAATGTATTGGGGTTATGCATTTTTAAAGGGTCCTTATCTCTTAGAGCAATATTCTAAAATATTTATAGTTAAAATATATGATATGGGAATTTGCTTCAAAATAAACCAGAGGATGGTGAGAAGGTAGGGATTTGTATAAAACAAGACTGGTTATGAATTGATAACTATGGAAACTAGATGATAAGTTCATATTATTATTCTATTTTTTTAACTTCTCTGAAATTAAAGAGAAACAAAACAAAATGAAACTTATTTCATCATATAAGTACTTTGGTTACATAATACTTAGTTCATCATTTATATAAGCAAAAGATTAAGAGATACCTGCCTCATAGCATTGTTTTGAGGATGAATTGACTTAATTGATGTAATGTGCTTAAAATATTGTCTATCGCATGGAAGGTGCTGTGTAAATACCACCTTTAAAGAAACTATTCTCCATTCCATGTCCAAACTTTTTATTTTAATTTATATTAATTTTTATTTTTAAAAAAATTTTAATTTTACTTTATTTTTTATACAGCAGATTCTTATTAGTTATCCATTTTATACATATTAGTGTATCTATGTCAATCCCAATCTCCCAATTCATCACACCACGCCCCCTGCCACTTTCCCCCCTTGCTGTCCATACTTATGTTCTCTACATCTGTGTCTCAATTTCTGTCATGCAAACTGGTTCATCTGTACCATTTTTCTAGGTTCCACATATACGTGTTAATATATGATATTTGTTTTCCTCTTTCTGACTTACTTCACTCTGTATGACAGTCACTAGATCCATCCACGTCTCTAAAAATGACCCAATTTCGTTCCTTTTCATGGCTGAGTAATATTCCACTGTATATATGTACCACATCTTCTTTATCCATTCATCTGTCAATAGGCATTTAGGTTGCTTCCATGACCTGGCTATTGTAAATAGTGCTGCAATGAACATTGGGGTACATGTGTCTTTTTGAATTATGATTTTCTCTGGGTATATGCCAGTAGTGGGATTGCTGGGTCATATGGTGATTCTATTTTTAGTTTTTTAAGGAACCTCCATACTGTTTTCCATAGTGGCTGTATCAATTTACATTCTCACCAACAGGGCAAGACAGGTCCCTTTTCTCCATATCCTCTACAGCATTTGTTGTTTGTAGATTTTCTTATGATGCCCATTCTAACTGAGGTGAGGTGATACTTCATTGTAGTTTTGATTTGCATTACTCTAATACTTAGTGAAGTTGAGCAGCTTTCATGTACTTCTTGATCATTTGTATGTCTTCTTTGGAGAAATGACTATTTAGGTTTTCTGACCATTTTTTGATGTTTTTTTTTTTTAATATTGAGCTGCATGAGCTGTTTATATATTTTGGAGGTTAATCCTTTGTCCATTGAATGACTTTGCAAATATTTTCTCCCATTCTGAGTGTTGTCTTTTAGTCTTGTTTGTAGTTTCCTTTGTTTTGCAACCTCTGAGTTTTATAGTGTTCATTCATACATTTATGTCTCTAATCCATTTTGAGTTTACTGTTGTGTATGGTGTTAGGGAGTGTTCTAATTTCATTCTTTTACATGTAGCTGTCCAGTTTTCCTAGCACCACTTATGGAAGAGACTGTCATTTATCCATTGTATATCCTTACCTCCTTTGTCACAGATTAGTTGACCATAGGTGCATGGGTTTATCTCTGGGCTTTCTATCTTGTTCCATTCATCTATACTTCTGTTTTTGTGCCAATACCATATAGTCTTGGTTACTGGAGCTTTGTAGTGTAGTCTGGAGTCAGGGAGTTTGATTCCTACAGCTCCATTTTTTTTTCCTCAAGACTGCTTTGGCTCTTCGGGGTCTTCTGTGTCTCCATACAAATTTTAAGATTTTTTTTCTAGTTCTGTGAGAAATGCCATTGGTAATTTGATAGGGATTGCATTGAATCTGTAGATTGCTTTGGGTAGTATTGTCATTTTCACAATATTGATTCTTCCAAGCCAAGAAAATGGTATATGTCTCTATCTGTTTGTATCACCTTTAATTTCTTTCATCAGTGTCTTATAGTTTTCTGCATACAGATTTTTGTCTCCCTAGGTAGTTTTATGCCTAGGTATTTTATTCTTTTTGTTGCAATGGTAAATGGGAGTATTTCCTTAATTTCTCTTTCAGATTTTTCATCATTAGTGTATAGGAATGCAAGGGATTTCTGTGCATTAATTTTGTATACTGCAACTTTACCAAATTCATTGATTAACTCTAGTAATTTTCTGGTAGCATGTTTAGGATTCTCTATATATGGTATCATGTCATATGCAAGCAGTGACAATTTTACTTCTTTTCCAATCTGATTCCTTTTATTTCTTCTTTTTCTCTGATTGCCATGGCTAGGACTTCCAAATCTATTTTGAGTACTTAGTAATTTTCTGGTAGCATGTTTAGGATTCTCTATATATGGTATCATGTCATATGTTGAGAGTTTTTGCATCTATATTCATCAGTGACATTGGTCTGTACTTTTCTTGAGGCATCTTTGTCTGGTTTTGGTATCAGGGTGCTTTTTCTCTGATTGCCATGGCTAGGACTTCCAAATCTATTTTGAGTACTAGTGACAAGAGTGGACATCCTTGTCTTGTTCCTGATCTTAGAGGAAATGCTTTCCCTTTTTCACCATTGAAAATGATGTTTGCTGTTTGTTTGTTGTATATGGCCTTTATTATGTTGAGGTAGTTTGATCTGTGCCCACTTTCTGGAGGGTTTTTATCATAAATGAGTGTTGAATTTTGTCAAAAGCTTTTTCTGCATCTATTGAGATGATCATATACTTTTTAGTCTTCAATTTGTTAATATGGTACATCACATTGATTGATTTGCATATACTGAGGAATCCTTGCATCCCTGGGATAAATCCCAGTTGATCGTGGTGCATGATCCTTTTAATGTGTTGTTGGATTCTGTTTGGTAGTACTTTGTTGAGAGTTTTTGCATCTATATTCATCAGTGACATTGGTCTGTACTTTTCTTTTCTTGAGGCATCTTTGTCTGGTTTTGGTATCAGGGTGATGGTTGCCTCACAGAATAAGTTTGGGAGTGTTCCTTCCTCTGCAAATTTTGGAAGAGTTTGAGAAGGATGAGTGTTAACTCTTCTCTAATTGTTTGATAGAATTCACCTATGAAACCATCTGGTCCTGGACTTTTGATTTTTGGAAGATTTTTAATCACAGTTTCAATTTCATTACTTGTGATTGGTCTGTTCATATTTTTTATTTCTTCCTGCTTCAGTCTTGGAAGGTTATACCTTTCTA
>NC_041217.1:111980667-112060800 GCF_002837175.3 Physeter macrocephalus
GGGATTCCCTTGTATGTTATTTGTTGCTTTCCCCTTGTTGCTTTTAATATTTTCTCTTTGTCTTTAATTTTTGTCAGTTTGATTACTATGTGTCTCAGTGTGTTCCTCCTTGGGTTAATTCTCTATGGGACTCTATGCACTTCCTGGACTTGGGTGACTGTTTCCTTTCCCATATTGGAGAATTTTTCAGCTATTATCTCTTCAAATATTTTCTCAGGCCATTTCTCTTTCTCTTCTTCTTCTGGGACCCCTATAATTCGAATGTTGTTGTGCCAGAGGTTGTCCCAGAGGTCTCTGAGACTGTCCTCATTTCTTTTCATTTTTTTTTTCTTTATTCTGTTCCATGGCAGTGAATTCCACCATTCTGTCTTCCAGGTCAATTATCCGTTCTTCTGCCTCAGTTATTCTGCTATTGATTCCTTCTAGTGTATTGTATTGTTCATCTCTGTTTGTTTGTCCTTTCATTATTCCAGGTGTTTGTTCTTTAATTCTTCTAGGTCTTTGTTAAACATTTCTTGCATCTTCTCGATCTTTGCCTCCATTCTTTTTCTGAGGTCCTGGATCATCTCCAGGTAGAGTAATCTTGGTTGTAGGTTCTTCCCTTTCATCACTTAAATATGTCATGCCACTCCCTTCTGGCTTGTAGAGTTTCTGCTGAGAAATCAGCTGTTAACCTTCTGGGAATTCCCTAATATATTATTTGTCATTTTTCCCTTGTTGTTTTCAATAATTTTTCTTTTTCTTTATTTTTTGTCACTTTGCTTACTTTGTGTCTCAGCGTGTTTCTCCTTGGGTTTTTCCTGCCTAGGACTCTCCGCACTTCCTGGACTTGGGTGGCCCATGTTAGGGAAGTTTTCAACTGTAACCTTTTCAAATATTTTCTCAGGTCCTTTCTCTCTCTCTTCTCCTTCGGGGACCCCTATAATGTGAATGTTGTTTCATTTAATGTTATCTCAGAGGTCTCTTAAGCTGTCTTCATTTTTTTAATTTTTTTTTTTCTTTATTCTGTTCCGATTGTAGTTCTTACTTCTGCTGTCTGCCCTCTGTTACATGAGGCTATCTAAGAGGCTTGTGGAAGTTTCTTGATGGAATGGACTGGTGGTGGGTAGAGTTGGCTGTTGCTCTGGTGGGCAGAGCTCAGTAAAACTTTTATCCAGTTGCCTGCTCATGGGTGGGGCTGGGTCCCTTCCCTGTTGGTTGTTTGGCCTGAAGTGACCCAATACTGGAGCCTACCTGTGCTCTTTTGTTGTGCTAATGGTAGACTCTGGGAGTGCTCACGCCAAGGAATACTTCCCAGAACTTCTACTGCCTGTGTCCTTATCCTCACGGTGAGCCACAGCCACTCTCCACCTCTGCAGGAGACCCTCCAACACCAGCTGGTAGGTCTGGTTCGGTCTCCTATGGAGTCACCGCTCCTTCCACTGGGTCCCGATGCACACACTACTTTGTGTGAGCCCTCCAAGGGTGGAGTGTCCATTTCCCCCAGTCCTGTTGAAGTCCTGCAATCAAATCACGTTAGCCTTCAAAATCTGATTCTCTAGGAATTCTTCCTCCCATTGCCAGACCCCTAGGTTGGGAAGACTGACATGGGGCTCTGAACCTTCACTCCAGTGGGTGGACTTCTGTGGTGTAAATGGTCTCCAGTTTGTGAGTCACCCACCCAGCAGTTATGTGATTTGATCTTATTGTAGTTGTGCCCCTCGTACCATCTAGTTGTTTTTCTGGGGTTTTATCTTGTTCCTTCATTTGGTACATAGCTTTCTGCCTTTTCATCCTGTCTATCTTTCTGTGGATGTGGTTTTTGTTCCATAGGCTGCAAGATTGTAGTTCTTACTTCTGCTGTCTGCCCTCTGTTACATGAGGCTATCTAAGAGGCTTGTGGAAGTTTCTTGATGGAATGGACTGGTGGTGGGTAGAGTTGGCTGTTGCTCTGGTGGGCAGAGCTCAGTAAAACTTTTATCCAGTTGCCTGCTCATGGGTGGGGCTGGGTCCCTTCCCTGTTGGTTGTTTGGCCTGAAGTGACCCAATACTGGAGCCTACCTGTGCTCTTTTGTTGTGCTAATGGTAGACTCTGGGAGTGCTCACGCCAAGGAATACTTCCCAGAACTTCTACTGCCTGTGTCCTTATCCTCACGGTGAGCCACAGCCACTCTCCACCTCTGCAGGAGACCCTCCAACACCAGCTGGTAGGTCTGGTTCGGTCTCCTATGGAGTCACCGCTCCTTCCACTGGGTCCCGATGCACACACTACTTTGTGTGAGCCCTCCAAGGGTGGAGTGTCCATTTCCCCCAGTCCTGTTGAAGTCCTGCAATCAAATCACGTTAGCCTTCAAAATCTGATTCTCTAGGAATTCTTCCTCCCATTGCCAGACCCCTAGGTTGGGAAGACTGACATGGGGCTCTGAACCTTCACTCCAGTGGGTGGACTTCTGTGGTGTAAATGGTCTCCAGTTTGTGAGTCACCCACCCAGCAGTTATGTGATTTGATCTTATTGTAGTTGTGCCCCTCGTACCATCTCACTGTGGCTTCTCCTTTGTCTATGGATGTGGGATATCTTTCTTGGTGAGTTCCAGTGTCTTCTTGTCAATGATTGTTCAGCAGTTAGTTGTGACTCCAGTGCTCTCGCAAGATGGAGTGAGAACATGTCGTTCTATTCTGCCATCTTGAAGAAATTTCTCCATGTCCAATCTTTTAATTTTGAGATAATTGTAGATGCATATGTAGTTTTAAGAAATAAACAGAGCAATCTCCTGTAATATTTACCCAATTTCTTGCAATGGCAACGTCTTGCACAACTATAGTACAATATTACAACCAGGATATTAATGTTGATATTATCAAGATACAGAATATTTTCATCACTGCAAGGATCCTTCCTGTTGCCCTTTTCAAACTATACCACTTTTATGACCCTCCTTAAACCCTGGCTACCACCAGTCTGTTCTCTATTACTTTAGGCAGTCTTTTTAAGAATGTTTATTAATGAAATCATACTGTATGTAACATTTTGAGATTTACTTCTTTTTTTTACTCAGCATAATTCTCTGGAGATACATACAGATTGTTGTTAGTATTAATAATTCATTAATCCTATTGCTGAGTAGGATTCCATGGTATGGATATTCTACAGCTTATTTAACAATTCACTGTTCCCTAAAGAATATCTGGGTTATTTCCAGTATTTGGAGATTATGAATTAAGCTTCTTTAAACATTTTTGTACAGATTTTTGTGAGAACACAAGTTTTCATTTCTTTGGGGTAAATGCCCAAAAGTACAACTCTTCTGTCATATTGTAGTTTCATATTTAATTTTCTTATATGCTGCCAAAATAGTTTCCAGAGTGGCTTTAGTGTTTGAAATTCCCATCAGCAATGAATGAGTAATCCAGTTTTTCCACATTCTCTCCAGAAAGAATTGAATATTGTTCTGACTGTTTTTTTTTTTTTTAATTTAGCCATTGTGATAAGTGTGTAGTGATTTTTCATTGTGGCTTTAATTTTGTAGGAGATCTTTTCATATGCTTATTTCCATCTGAATATTCTCTGCAGTGGAATGTCTTTACATGTCTTTTGCCCATTTTATAATTGGTTTGTTTTTTAATGTGAGCTTTAAAAAATATTTTATCATCATTGTTCATATGACATTAAACAAATATGTACTGTATAATACTAAGTGCCAGACCCTGTTCTAAGGTACATTTGTGAATAAAGCATTGATCTCAGCACTTATGAAATGTACGTTCTAGCAGGGGGAGGATAATGACATATATTGAACATGTTCAACAGTTGCAAGTACTACAGAAAAAAATTAGAGCAGGGAAAGGGAGATAGGAGAACATGGGTTCAGGTTGAAATTTCAAACACTTTATTCATGCCTAAACACATATGGATATGCAGGCACATTTGTCTTTTGAACAATAGTAAGGAAATGTAAACATTAAAAACAAAGTTACTAATGTACTGCAATGCTATTCCAACTTGAAAATTGGGTTGCTGCATTTGTAGCATGTTGGAGAATTATGAGGGTTGTAATAACAAAGATTTATTGAATGTTAAGCACCAATGACTGCAATTTACATACACCACCTCATTGAATCTCCACATGAAGGTGCATTTTATATCTCTAAATGTGTTTTTTTAGTTAATTTACCCATGACCTTACAGTACTTGTTTTTTGAATGAAAAAGATATGGCTACCCAAAATTTTAATAGTGGCTTAACTCTATGTGGTAGTATTAAGACTATTTCATTTTTCAATGTTTAAAACTTTTAAATATTACTTTTAAAATCATGTTTCATGCTATTTATAGAGTTAAAAGTTTTCCTAAAATACTGAAGTATCTCTCTACAACTTCCATTTCATTTATGACCTCTTCCTCAGTCCATTCTCTAAAAAATATTGACCTTTGATAATCCTTTCCCAACCTTCATCTTTACTAGATGATCTATGACTTCATTTACCATCAGTCAAAAACTGGTTGTAAGAGGAAACATTTCCAGAGACTCAGCATTTGTACATTTTCTTATAAACTTGGTCAATTCTCTACATGCCTGACCACAAAACTATAAGCTTATGAGTCCCAGGAGCTTGTCTTGAGCCCCAGGCCCATATTCAACTGCCTCATGGGTTCTGTGGGTTCAAAAGCAAATTCTTTTCCCTAAGGTATAGACATTAAAACATTTTGGGATTTGAGGAAAAATATAACAGGTTTCATTTTGACCAACTTGATAAAAATATTGATTTTCTTGACTGTGACTCATTTAAATCTGATTTTGAGAATCATTTGTTTAGCTATTTGGGGAAAATAATCCTATATGAGGCCTAACCATTTAGGTTAGATCAAAAGCTAATGCATTTTACACTAAATCTGTTTGCCCAGTGTTTGACCAATTTTAATACAGATTTTGTTTCACCAGCAACCTTCTTTTTTCATAACTTGGGTTAATCAAAAATTCCTTTTACTTATTCTCTTACGCTGTGTTCTCTTCCATTCTACATTGCTTAAGATATCATTACCCATTTCCCAGCTTGAGAAAATAGGACTTCACAAATTACATTTATACCAAGACTAAATATTCCATGATTTGGTTTGTAATCAGACCATTATTTTAATGCCTGGATTTTTTTTTTTTTTTTTTTTTAGTGGCTCGTGTTTCTACATCTTGCTTTTCTCTCCCTTAATCTAGAAATACTTAGTTTCCTATACAAAGACAAGGTGTTCCATACCTCTTATTATTCTTGCCATCAACTGTCAAATTGAGTTATCTCTCCATAAAAGCCTTACTATGAATTTCCTTACAAAGGTCAATATTAGGCTATGAAAGTTTGGAAATTTTCTAAGATTATTCATCTGTTACATGGCAGAATATGCTTTTCAACCAGAGTCTGATTCCCAACCACAGGCTCTCTCCACTTTGTTATACTACCACAGGATAATTAAGAGAAGAGATTTGTCCACCTGCCTCTATGGGCCAATATATATGTGTTTCAAATACTAATTTGGTGCTAAGATAAGACTGGGAACATAGTGAGATGGATAAAACTATATTTCACAGAACTCATGTCAAGGATAACACTGTATGTTTTGGAAGAAATACGATAAACCATCTGCAGTGCTTTCAAAAATGGGTGAACAAATGTGGGACTATGGTTAAATTATGCAGGACAAGGTAAAAGATTCTACCGTTAGTCCTCCTACATCACTTATCCCACACACAGAATTCAGCTGCTTTTGTAAATTAGTAGTGAGCAAATATTATGGAGTATCAGTTTGGAATGGTAAAGGGTGATTTGCTTACTGCGACTGACATCTGTCTGTGAGTGCCCTGTACTCAGCTCTGCACTTTGTAGATTATGAGAAATTCCCATCTGAAGAAATGAATCCACATCTACACCTCTGCTAAAGCATTTTTCCCCACAAGGTATAAATCTATTTTAAATAGCTAAAGTTTCAGAGAAATGGAAATCATGATATAAGCCTACAGTTAATATTTTAGCAAATACAGAAGGAAACCTAAAGACAGTTTCTTGATCACAAGAGGAAAAGTTAAGCAGACCAAAAGTTGAAATTTTTTGGCCAAATTGAAATTTTAAAATAAAATTGAAAACAAACAGATTACCAGTAATATGGTATATCATGTATGTTTAATGTTCTGCAAAAGATGGTTTTTGTAAACTTGATTAAGAGTGCTACAGACTTAAAGATGGTATTTATGAGTTGGATGGTGGCATTAAGAACGCGTTGACTTCTTCCAGGATGCTAAGAACATAACTATTGGAGTGTAATCCACTTTCAAAGATTTATGAAAATAGTAAAACCATGATCAGACATTGGGGGAAATCTTCCAGACTAGACTTTCTTCTCTATCACAAGTTTCCACAGCAAATCAGGAAAATGTAGAAAATGTGGCAGTATTCCTGCCTCAGAAGACTAGTAATAAAAGAAGTAATAAAAACAAAAATATTGCAATGTTAATTGTGGACAAAGCAAAGATTTATTTTTGGTATTAGAAATAGGTCACCCTAAACATACAAGGACACATTTAAATTTACTGACAGATAGTCAAATGTAGAAATATTAAAGAAATCTCATTAGCACATTTGTAAGATTAGGAGGAAATTCTGAGCATATGTATAAATATATATAATATCACTGGAGCAGGTTTGAATATTCAGTCAAAAAGTAAAAGACCATTTTTGAAATTTTAGCCCAAAGTCTTTTATAAGTAAAATATTGAACTTAGTAATCCACTCCTAGGAACCTGCAATGAAAACTACCACAGCAATCATAACACTGTCCTATGTTCTCATTTTCTATTTTAATAATAATATTTTCAGTCACAAGAGTCAGGTTGACGCCCTCAAGTGAAACCGAGAATTGAAATAATTGCATAGATAATTTAGACTAAACATATTTTCCTTTACCTGAGACTTCCATATCATTGAGATTTCTTTTGATTGGAATCATATGAATGCTATCCACCTTCTCAAAACATAAGCATTATTTGCACATTTAATGGCTAACAACAGCATCTGGAAAAGGCTCCTCTGTGGAGTTATTTATTCACTTCCATATTTTAAAAGGGATTTGAGAAAGAAAAAACTCTGGATTTCGTGCTACATTTCCAAAGTATATTGTGACATGAAACTAGAAGCTAGCAGTTTTGCTACAGACGTTTGCCCAGTGACATTTAACCAGGTATAAGTGAAAACATACTTATGGTGAAATCATCAAAATGAATGATGATAGGGAAAAAAAAAAAAAAAAAAAAAAAAGAATGATGATAGAAATTCTGGTAAATATGATCATGCTATTTCCCGAGGTGTGGTTTCACAATTTAACACAAGATAGTAAGCATAAGCACAATAATTTGATTACTCATTTTACTAGTTGGAATTCTTAGATCAATTTCTAACAGGGTTTGGATTACTTTGACTCCATTGCTCTATAAGTCTTCACTCTCAATAACTATTGCAATGTTGGTAATGAAAGTATTTATGTATTCACACTTGCACTATTCCTTGAAATCTTGCCCATTAGTTTGCTTGAACCTCATAAAATATTAACTTGTGTTGTGTGCAGTAAGGAGACCAATAAAACACCAATGTGTGGTGACTAAACCATTAAAAAATGTCCTAGCACCCCTTCTATAATATTCTGCAACATATAGGAGTTTCAGATTTGTCTGTTTTTAACAAGTATGAAATATTCTTTGTTCTTAATATACATTCTTCACACTCTTTGAGAGAGAAATTGCCCATAACTGCAAAAAAAAAAAAAAAAAAAAAAAAAAAAAAAAAAACCCCACTGGATTCTGGTTTACTAATTTAGTTTAAGAAATAAATTTGGAGAAAATTCTGCTTATTTCACTTCCTAACCTTATCTTTTAGTAATCAACAGATGATTGCCATTAGCAGCCAAAGAACTAAAACAGTGTTCCATTAATCTTCAATGCCTAAGAAATAAAAGGCTCTCCATTAAAGTGTATAAACAGAAAATCAATGCATGTTAAACCAACTTTCTAAGGTACAGCTTCTCTTAGATAACAAATTTGGTAAGGAAAAACAGAATTATCCTTGAACAAGGTGAAAAACTACAAAATATAGAATTGAAGGATTTCTATTTAAAACTCAAATTAGTCTGCTAATTATGGCAACATTACCAAACTAAACTGAAGCCAGTGAAGTAAAGGGAGGAATCTATTTATAACCAAACCAAACTAAACCAAACCAAATTAAACAAAACAAAAAAACCTAGAATTAGCAGGCAAAAATCATAGTGGTTTTCTACTTCTACCACCATCTTTTGCTCCAGAGATTGATGGGTCCCCTCTTCTAAGTAAGCCAAAACAAAAAACAAAAAATAAAGAAAGAATACACCCAAATATATGAATCTGAAGTTGAGTGGTAAGCAAGTTTCCAGGAAAACCTAGTCAATATCTCATGGTCATTTCAAACTTTCTATGAAAGTGTCCAAATGCAGATTCCACTTGATGAATAGAATTCAATAGCAGTTTGAAAACAGGTATATCTCTAATTGTCCACTTTGTGGTGATTGAATGGACCCAAACTGCCAATGTCTCTGAAAGGAGAAAGGTAAATAAAGAGAACATAACCATTGTCGTTGACTATACATGCTGTGATTGGATTATCTTGTACCCAGTTTCAGACCTTGAAGCATTGAAGGTATGAAGAATCCTTGAGAGAGAGAGGAAAGAAAGTGATAGCTTTAACTTTTAAAATGCAAAGCATGACTTTTTCAAATTGCTTACCAGCTCCCAGTCTTCATTACTGCCCACCTTCCTCCTCCTTATTCTAGTTAGAATGTCAGCCATGATCCTCTTGCCCAGCTGTTTTAGGTAGGTAAATGTTTTAGTGCCCGTTGGATCTCTCTAATTGCAGAAGAATAAAACAGAAAAACAACTTAAAAATAAGCAACCACACCTTTAAAAATCATTTTTTTGTGACAAAGTATCTTTATAACTTTGTATTCAATATATGAATTGCTTTAGATTTAAACATTGAGTCATTTCATATTTTAACCCAGTCACCAACTCACTATTAAATCTTAATATTAAAGGAGTACCTCAATTTCACCACCTGTTTACATACATTGACACTGGACAGGGAGTGAGTTATGGGAGTAAATGTATATAAAGAGCTCTGAGTCCCTTTAGTAAAAAACCAGTATAGATATATGAAGTGTATTGTAGATATTGGAAAAAAAACCATGCAAATGTCCCATTTCTGTAATAATTGACAGGTTGTTAGGCTAAACCATAATTTTACCTTCATTCAAATTTGCAATAAAAATGAGATCCAATCTAAATACTCTTAAATAGAATATGTAGAGCTTCAGTGGTAATGATGTTCTTAGATTTCCCCTTTTTATATGATATTTGAGAGATCACATAGCATACTCAGTGGCATTGATTCTGGGAGAGCTCAATTTCTACACATCATTCAATTCTTCATCAAGGTTACAAGAAAGGTGGAAAAATAGATCAAAAGAGACTAAAGGAAGTCGATAACCTGGCATAAAATGCCACACAGCTATCCACTTCGGGCATAAGTCAATATAGTTGTGTATTGTTCATTCCCCTTGTTAAACAAGAAAGGAAAGAGAAACCTCAAGTTAGGAGATTTCAGAACATTCATATATTTTATAACTTCTCTTTGTAAATTTTTATGAAAAAATGTGTTTTTTATTAAAATATGAACATTCTAATTTCAAATGCACAAATTATTCCTTTAAACAAAATGATCCGTATACCCAAACATTTGTAAATGTCACCTCTTAAAGGCTAAGAATGTTGCTATGATCTTGCTCACCTATAGAATATTCTCCGAGTCAAGAGTTCAGAGTAAGACATGCATACCTGTCTTGACTTAAGTGGTTTATAGAGAATTGGATCAACGGTATGCCAAGGTCTCCACTGCAGACCAAGTATTGCTTTGGCAAACTTTCACGGCTTTGGGTCCTAGCTTATAACTTTCTGTAAAAACCTGGAGTAGAATAGGCATGTAAATACTCATATTCTTTTATCTAAGTCTTTTTTATTATATTATTAATTCTATTCTGACATCAAACTGTATAAAATCTTTTACTTTTTTGGGGGGGGCCTATTTAAACTAACAGATTGGTTAATTACTACTGTAGCAATAATAATCACACTATTTTTTCATTTCTGCATTTTTTTGAAATTAGGTTTCAAATGAATGTTCCTCATTTGATAAAGATAATTAAATCTGGAATAAGTGTAATGAATCAATGTGCCTGTCATGTTGGTTAAATAGGGATTTTTGGTATGTATTCGCTTTCTATTGCTGCTGTGACAAATCACCATGAACATATGGCTTGACACAACACAAATGTATTACCTTATTATTCTTTAGGTCAGACTTGCTGATGTAGTTCTTACTGACCTAAGATACAGGTATCAGCAGAGCTGTATTCCTTTCTGGAGATTCTAGGACAAAATCGCTTTCCTTGCTTTTGCCAGCTTCTAGAGGTCTGCATTACTTGGTTTGTGGCCCCCTTTTAGATCTTCAAATCTAGCAACATAAGGTCAAGTTCTTCTCATACTGCCATATTTCTGTTTCTCTGAAGTCAAGGAAGGTTCTTGTTTTTAAGAATTTGTGTGATTAGATTGGGCCCACTTGGATAATCCAGGATAATCTCCCCATCTCAAACTTCTTAACTTTAGTCATATATGCAAGTCCCGTTTGCCATGTAAAGTAACATATTCACAGGTTCTGGGAATTAATGCATGTATCATTATTGTTTCTACTATATAATAATGGTCAAATTTTGTCTGGACATTATATTGGTCTTTTAAATAATCAGCAGTGTCATGATCATGCAGCTTACCTTTGTTCCTAACCATGTATTTAAAACTTCTTTGACCATAATTATGTTAAGAACTTCCCAACATTTCCAAAGTAATTCCAGACCTCTTAAAGTAAAAAAAGAACCTCTATTGTTTAAACACTTCATCTTTGAGATTTTTCAATTTCAATAAGAATAAACAAATGAATAAATACTATTATTTTGGAAAACAAGCATATTATCAGGATGTATTTAAGCATTACAAGAAGAGAAGGACTGGGTTTTAGCCTGGAAATGTCATGCACTGTGTCATCTTCAACATGTCTCTTAAACTCTTCAGGCAGTAGTTTCTCACACACGTAATGAGTAAATTGGATTATGTGATCTCTTAAAAACTCTTGAATTACAAAATTCTATAATTTCATCACTTCATGAATACTGTTAAAACGCTAGAGTTGGAGATAACACTTCATATGGAATGGTGGAGTGAGGCCTCCATAAATCTACTTCTCACTAAAAGCGACAGAAAATTGGTAAAAACTGGCAAAATCAACTTTTTCAAACTCTGGAAGTTAGCCAAAGACTTGTAAAAATATGAGGAGTGTTTATGCAAGAAAAACTGCAGACGTTTGGTAAGAGCAACAGGGTTTGTAGCATTATAACTTTACCTCTTCCCATCACACTCTCCTCAGCCTTGCAAAACTTGAAAACCAGCAGCTTTGCAACTATAGTAACTCTGAAAACCAGAAGCTATGTAAGTATTGGAAGGGGAAAACCAGGTTTGGACCTCAAAATGTCTATCCTTAGAACATTGTCACTATTTGATCTATTTGACAGCTCCCTAGAAAAACCCCATTTATATCATGTTGTCCTTATTTTACCAGATTAGGAATTTCCCTAAATAAAGAAAATACCTATCCCCAAAGTGTTTGTGGAAAATTTTCAGCAAAAATTGTTTAACATGGGAGCTGCCTAAGGCTGCAGTAATAGTTTCGATTAAATAAGAACTTGGCTAAAAATTTAAAAGGAAGATCTGGGGAACAAGATGTCCATAGGGGTTTTGTAAAGCTCTGACATATTTCTGGAGTTCTAAAAGTTCATACACATATGCAGGGCTTGGTGCATGTCCAGGAAAAGACTGAGAAGGTCTCAATCTCTCACCACTAACAGATTTTGAGGTCTTGCCCAAGTAAGAAGTAAAGAATATGTGAGGTTGTAAAATTCCTGAGTGTTGATCGTAAGTCCCAACAAATAGAGCTTCTTAATAAAGAGTGAAAGACTTATTGGTTCAAGGAAATTAAGGAAATCTCTGACCTATCTTTAATTGATCACTAAGTTAACTAAGGAGAAATTTCAGTGACTACATGCTACAGGAAATGCAAACTTTACAGAATTAGCTCAAGAAAATCATTAACTAACTAAACATGAGCCACAGTATTAGCAACAAAAACAACAACAAAATAGTCACAGCATCAATCAAACCCTGGGAGCAGTGTTTGATTTACAGAGTTGCCACATTACAATATCTCAAAGGTCTAAAATGCCCAGCTTTTGGCTAAAAAATATATGAAATTCATAAACAGGAAAGTATGGCCCATACATTGGGAAAAAGCAGTATACAGAAACTGTCCCAGAAGGCGTCTAGAAGTTGAACTTCATAAAAAAAGACTTTAAATCACTCATTATAAACATGAAGAAATAACTAAAATAAACTACGTCTAAAGAATTAAAATGAATTATAACCACAATGTCTCACTAATGTTATATATCAATAGATAGAAATTATAAAAGAAGAAGCAAATAGAAATCCTAGAGTTGAAAAGTACAGTAAATAAAATGAAAACCTCATTAAAGGAATTCAACAGAAGATTTGGGCTGGCAGAGAAAGAATCAATGAACTTGAAGTCAGGTCAATTGAAATTATCTAGTTTGAGGAACAGCAAGAAAAAAGAAGGATAAAAATTAGAGTCTCAAATCTTTTTGCCATACCAGCAATTGTACTAACCTATACATAACAGGAGTATGAGAAGAAGACAAGGGAAAAACAAAAGAAAAAAAAGGAGAAGAAAAAAAATTTGAGGAAATACTGACTGAAAATTTCCCAAATTTGATCATAAAAAAATAAATAATTATTTTACATATCCAAGAAGCTCAACAAACCACAAATACATTAAACACTAGGACAACAACACCATGGCACATTATAGTCAAGCTGTCAGTAACCAAACAAGGAGCATCTTGAAAACAGCAAGAAAAAATAACACACCAGGTACAGAAGATCTTTAATAAGATCTTTCACTGACTTTTCATCAGAAAACATGGAGACTAGAGGCAGTAGGGTGGCATTCAAAATGCTGAAATAAAAAGACTGTCAACCACTAATTCTCTATCCAGAAAAACTATACTTCACAGTGATAGACATAAACAAAGACTGTGTCACTAGCAAACCTGTCTTATGAGAAACACTAAGGAGAGGTCTTTAGGATAAATTGTAAGGGCACTAGATGGTAACTCAAATCTGCACAAAGCAAAAAAGAACCCAGTAGGGTTAACCATATTGGTAAATATGAATTACAGTATAAATATATTTTTTGTTTATAACTTTTCTTATTTAAAACTCAAGAGGAACAAAGCAATATTTATAAAATTTTGTTGATGGGCTTAAAATGTTTTATACAGTTTAAGGGGATGAGGAAGGGGGTGAGGGATGTGAGGAATGGGGTGAGATCAGAGCTTCATTGGAGTTGAGTTTCTGTATACTGTTGAAATTGTCAGTATTAATTTAATGTAGCTTGTTTTAAATTAGGTTGCTAACTTAATCTTCAGGCAACCACTAAGAAAACAACTAAAAATATTGTAAATATAACAACAAGGAGATTACATGGTACACTAGAAAATATCTATTGAACAAAAACTAAGGCCATGATGAGGGATAGATAGAGAATGTAAACTGTGGAAAACAATTAGCAAAATGACAGATGTGAAGCCTTATTTATCAGTAATTGTATTAAATGTAAAGTCATTAGACATTCCAATTAAAACACAGAGATTGGAAGAAAGGACAAGAATTCATGATCCAACTTGTACATATATAACAACCATACTTTAGATATAAATAAAAATAAAATGATTGCAAATTAAAATAGATTCACAGACATAGAAAACAAACTTATGGTTACCAAAGAGGAGAAGGAGGGAGAAAGGGACAAATTAAGAGTATGGTATTAACAGAGACTACCATACATAAAGTAGATAAACAACAAGGATTTACTGTATAACACAAGGAATTATATTCAATATCTTGTAATAACCTATGATGGAGTATAATATGAAAAAAATAACTGAATCATTTTGCTGTACACCTGAAAATAACACAATATTGTAAATTAACTTTACTTCAAAAAAAAATCACCAAAAAAAAAGAAGAAAAGAAAAGATTGGAAAAAGTTATAGTCAAAGTAAAAATTGACAGAAATGAATAGAAATAGAAA
This sequence comes from Physeter macrocephalus, assembly GCF_002837175.3. NCBI lineage: Eukaryota > Metazoa > Chordata > Mammalia > Artiodactyla > Physeteridae > Physeter > Physeter macrocephalus. The sequence continues at coordinate 111,994,990 of NC_041217.1, forward strand.
TTCAACAATAACAGTTAGAGACTCAATTAATCCACTTTTAATAATGGATAGTACACCAAGGCTTAAAATCAATAAGAATATTATAAAATATCTAGACCAACAGAGAGCTATAGAAGACTCCACCCAACAAAAACAGAACATGCATTCTTCTTAAATGCACATAGAACGTTCTCTAGGACTGATTATATGCTAAGCCATAAAACAAGCCTCAATAACTTTAAAAGTATTGGAAACATACAAAGCATATTCTCTGAACACATGGAATTTAACTAAAAATTGATAATAGAAGAAAATTTTGGAAGTTCACATGTATATGGAAATTAAACAATATGCTCTAAAATAACCAAAGAAGAAATCACAAGAGAAATTTGAAAATACTTTGACATGAACAAAAACAAAAATACAACATATCAAAACATATAAGGTGCTACAAAACCAGTGCTTAAAAGGAAAAGTAGAACAGTAAATGCCTATAATTATAAAGAAAAAAGATATTAATCAACAAACTAAAAAACCATCTTAAAAATTGGGGTGGGGAGGAAGCAAACTAAATATAAAGAAATCAGAATAAAGGAGCTATTGGGGCAAGAATGTACAACATAGAGAATAGAAAAACAATAGATAAAATCAATAAGTCCCAAAAGTTGTTCTTTGTAGCATCAATAAGTTGATTAACTTTTAACTGGACTAAGAAAAAGAAAGATTCAAATTAATAAAATCAATATTAAAAGAGGGGACCTCACTGATTTTCTTTAAAAAATTTTTTTTGAAAGAAATACTTTGAACAACCATATGCCAACAAATAAAATAACTTAGATGAAATGGAAAAATTCCAAAAAACATACAAAAACCAAAATTGACTCAAGAAGAAAGCAAAAATCTGAATACACTTAAACGAAGTAAGGCGATTGAACAAGAAATTTGAACATTTCCCACAGGAAGAGCCAAGGCCCAGAGCACATCACTGATGAGTTCTATCAAACATTTAAAGAATAATGAATACCATACTTTCAAATACAATTCCAAAGAAGAAGAAGAGGAGGAGAAGGTGGGGAGAGGAGGACTGAATACTTCTCAACTCATTATTAATTTGATACCAAAATCAGGGTAATACATCACAAGAAATGAACACTAGACAGATAAAATATTTCTTATGAACAGCGACACAAAATTCCTCAACAGAATACTAGCAAACAAAATCTAGCAACATATAAAAAACATTATCCACCAAGAACAAAAGGGAATTATCCCAGGGATGCAATAATTCAAGTTTGTTTCAACTTCCAAAAAAAAAATCAATCAATACATTGAACCATATGTGGTGAGTGCAATGGTGGCCCCTCCAAAAAATATGTCCATATCTCAGAACATGTGAATGTAATATTATTTGGCAAAAAGGATCTTTATATCAAGCCAAAGAGTTTATGGTATGTTGTTATAGCAATCTTAGAAAAATAATACACCATATTAATATAAAAAGAATAAACCCCATATGGTGGTTTCAATAGACACAGAAAAAGTGAGAGTATGCCACATCCTTTTATAGAAAAAACACTCCTCAATCAAGGAAGAGAAGGGAACTCCTTCAACCTGATAAAAAACATCATAAAAAGCATTGACATATACACACTACCAAATGTACAATAGTTAGCTAGTGGGAAGCAGCTGCATAGCACAGGGAGTTCAGCTCGGTGTTTTGCAACAACCTAGAGGGGTGGGATATGGAGGGTGAGAGAGAGGCTCAAGAGGAAGGGGATATGGGGATATATGTATGCCTATGGCTGATTCACTTTGTTGTACAACAGAAACTAACACAGTATTGTGAAGCAATTATACTCCAATAAGATCTATTTAAGAAAAAACAAAAAAAATATAGCTAACATCGTACCTAATAGTGAAAGACTGAATGCTTTCTTCCTAAGTTCATGAACAAGATAAAGACATCTGCTCTCATCATTTCTATTTAACATATACTGCAGGTTTTAGTCATAGGAATTAGACAAGAAAAATAAAGAGGTAAAGCCATCTTTATTTTCAGGTGACACAATTTGTATATAGAAAATCCTAAAAAATTCACTAAAAAAACTATTAGAACTAATAAACAAGCTCAGCAAAATTGCAAGGTACAAGATCATTGTACAAAAATCAATTTTATATCTACACACTAACAATGAACAATTCAAAAATATAACTAAGTCAATTCTATTTATAATAGTATTAAAAAATAAAATATTTAGCAATCCATTCAAAAAAAGAAGTTTAAGACTTGTACACTAAAAACTATTTAAAAAGTTTAAAAAATAAAAGATCTAAATAAATGAAAGATCATGCCACATTTATGGATGAAAGATTTAATATCATTAAGATGAAATTATTTCCTAAATCAATCTACAGATTTAACATAATTCCTATCAAAATTCCAGCTGCCTTTTTAAAAAAAGAAATTGACAAGCTGATCTTAAAATTCATATGGAAATTGAAAGAACCCAGCCAAACATTCTTGAAAAAGAACCAAGTTCCTGGACTCATACTTTCTAATTTCAAAACTTACTACAAAGCTGCAGTAATTAAAACAGTGTGGTACTGACCTAAAGATAAATAGATCAATGGAATAGAATTTAGAGTCCAGAAATAAACTTTTCCATTTATGATGAATTGAGTTTTAAAAATTACTGCAAGACATTTTAATGTAAAGAGAATAGTCTTTTCAACAAATGGTGTTAAAACTATTGAATACCCACATGCAAAAGAAGAAATTGGACTCCTACCTTACATCATATATAACAATGAACTGAAAATGGATCAAGACATATATGTAAGGGATAAAAATATTTTAGAAAACCTTAGAGAAAAACGTAGAAATAAATATTTATGACCTTGGGTTAACTAATGGTTTCTTAGATATGACCCTAAAAGCCCAAGTGAGAAACCAAGAACAGAATAATTGGACTTCAGCAGAATTAAATAATTCTGTGTTTTAAAAGTCACAAAAAAAAGTTAAAAAATAACCCACAGAATGAGAGAAATACTTGCAAAACAATGACATACCATTTCACACCCACTAGGAAGACTACAAAAAACAAAAAAATCCAAAAAAAAACAGACAATAACAAATGTTGGCAAGGATATGAAGAAATTGGAACTCTAATACATTGCTAGTGGGGTTGTAAAGTTGTGCAGTCACTTTGGAAAGTAGTCTAACAATTCCTCAAACTGTTAAAGATAGAGTTACCATGTGACCTGATAATTCCACTTCGAAGTATATATTCAAATGAAATGAAAGCATGTATCTATCCAAAAGCTAGTACATAAATGTTCATAGTGATAATTCACAATAGCAAAAGGTAGAAACAAATTTTCACCAACAGTGAATGGATAAACAAATTGTGGAATATCCATACAATGGACTAGTCCTTGGCAATAAAAAGGAATGAAAGACTGAATGACATGGATGAACCTTGAAGATATTATACAAAGTGTAAGTGAAAGAAGACAGTCACATATTATATGATTCTATTTATATAAAATGTCTAGAATGAACAAATTCATAGAGACAGAAAGTAGGTTAATAGTTGCCTGGAACTTGGCAATTGGGGAGATGGGGAATGACTGCTAATAAGTATGAAGTTTCTTTTGTGGGTGATAACATGTTCTAAAATTAGATTGTCATAATGGTTGTACAACTCTAGGAATATGCTTTTAAAAAGACATTGAATTGTACACTTTAAATGGGTAAATTTAATGGTATGACATTTAAAAAAAAGATTTATTGTTTATTTATTTAATTTATTTTTGACAGCCTCGGGTCTTAGTTGTGTCATGCTGGATCTTCCTTGAGGCATGCAGGATCTTTCATTGCAGTGCACGGGCTTCTCTCCAGTTGTGGTGTATGGGTTTTCTCTCTCTAGGTGTGGTGTGCAGGCTCCAGGGCACATGGGCTCTGTAGTTTGCGGCACGCAGGCTCTCTAGTCGAAGCGTGCGAGCTCAGTAGTTGTGGTGCACAGGCTTAGTTGCTCCACAGCATGTGGGATCTTAGTTCCCTGACCAGAGATCGAACCTGTGTCCCCTGCCATGTAAGCCTGAATCTCTACCACTGGACCACCAGGGACAAACATTGGATAAATTGAATAGGATCCTTAAGGGAAATATAAATAAAATGTTAATGGGGAAAAGGTGTAACCAGATATTTTCTTTGAGGGAATCATGCTTCCCTGGATCTTGTAATATTCTTGTAAGACTGATAAATATTAATATTCAAAGAAGGAAGGTAAAAATATTCCATAAGGGTGGGGGGAGTAGAATGGCAAGATTTTGGATTGCTTATAGAAGGTGAGTAGTCTGATTTGGCAGATATGTTGAATATGAGGAAGGTACTCATTACAGAATGAAGTATGGAAAAATGGTTTAAAAACCACAGGGTGGAAAGACTAGATTCCTAGAGAAAGGAATATATTCCTTAGTTCAGGAAGTTACAAGAAAAACCTAGATGCAAAGCAAGAGCTGCAGGCATCCAGCTTCTTTTAATCTCTAAATCCCTTAGATTAAGAAGACAGGAAAAGGCAAGAGTACCAAGAAATTGTGGGTCTTTAATATAAATCACTGTCATCAGTTGATCTTCTGAGATAGTAAGACTTATCCACTAGTGATCTGAAGAAAAGACCGGAGGAAAGAACATGAAAGAAAAGTAATTGCCCAGTTTTGGGAGACAAGGATCACCCTTCCTATAGCAAAACAAAAGTCATTTATGTAGCAGACACATTTGTGATGCAAAGGATGGTTGTCCTATGTTGTAAGCAGAATCTGAGGTCCACGTTCATCATATAACACTTATGTGTCCACAGCCAAGTCATTTAACCTTGTAAGCAGTCATTATTACACATGCAAAATTTTATAATAACTACTCTATGTTTTTCAGAGGCTTAACAGCTTAACACAATGCCACGCTCCTACTATAATTAATAATAATCACACATATTTCCAACTGCCTTTGGCAAGATCATCATGTCCAGTCATCCTACACAAAAGATGTCACAATACAGGCTGCAGGAGAACAATCATGAGAAGGTTATTTTCAGAAATGATTATCCAGCTTCTTCTAATGGCCAATATCTCCAAAAGTCTCCTTTAAGTAGGAAATGTAAATGTAACCCTATTAAAATTCTGAGTGAGATATGTAGATTCACTTTCACCACTTTTGGTAAAATGGTACTGAGGTCCTAGTTTATGCAATAATACATGAGAAAAAAAGAAAGAGTGTGCTAATTGGATAAAAAAAAATCCCCCCTTTTTTAGTTGCTATGATTTTTTACCAAGAAAATCTAAGAGAATCAATAGATAAATAAGTAAATAAATTTGGCATAAATAGGAAACACAAATCAATATCTTCCATATACTGTCAATAAATATATATAAACTATAAGAGAAAAAAATAACATTCACAACAGCAATGAAACTTATATCTAGGAATAATTCTAAAAACATATTTTTCTAAAAATATATTTTCCTTGTTAAAATAAAAGATTATAAAGAGAAATTATAGAAAATCTAAATATATGAAGAGATATGTCAAGTCTATGGATGGAAAGGTAAAATTTTCTAGAGATATCAAATTTTTTCAAGTTAGTCCATAAGTGTAATGCAACACAAATCAAAATCTCTAGCTGTTTCATGAAATTTTATAAGCCAATCCTGAAATTCATATACCAAAGAAGAAAAATAAAGAATAACAAGGAAGAGTTTCAATAATAATAGGGTGAAGGAACTTCTTCACTAGTAGCTAAAACATTTTAAGGCCTTAAAACTCAAGACATTATGCTATTTAATCTGGGATAGATGAACAAACCAGTAGAACTTTAAAAAGAGCCTAGATTTTTCACTTATGTAATCTAGATATATGATGGAGATGGCAGAGGAGAAAACACCAGTTATTCAATAAATAGTTCTGGATCAATGATTATCTGCACCACATACTATACAGGAAAAATGGATTTTATTTGTAAAAGTGAATAGCAAAATTTTAAATTTCTAGAATAACCTAGAAGAATATCTTTTTCAGCTGGTATTATACAAGGAGTTTGAAACAAGACTCAGAAACCACAGTCGTGAAGGAAAATATTGATATATATGGCTATATCAAAAAAAAATAGTAACAATAAGAAAAGTGATGTTAATGCACCATGAACATACATATAGCCTGGGAGAAGATATTTGCACATCATATGATCAACAAAGGAATAATAATCAGAATATATAAAGCATTACTGTAAGTCAAAAGCAAAAGACAATACAATCAAAAAAGAGGTAAAGGATTTAAAGAACATATTACAGATAAGGTTGTCTTCCCTTGAAATTAGAGAAATGTGAATTTAAAAGTACAATGTTATACTCAACGGCTTGGAAAAAAACAAAGATCATATGGGGAGAATGTGAAAAAATGTAGATTTATATCCCAGAAAATAGGTAAATAATCATATTAGTAAGAAATTTGACAATATTCAGGAAAATCAGAGTATACACTTCAGTCTAGTAACTCCACTCCTAAAAACATTCAGTGCAACATTTCTACAAGGAAATACAAACAAGACAATTCATTGCAACATTGTATACAAAGGTCAATACACTTCAATAGGAAAATGAATAGGTAAACTGTGGTGAATGCTTATGATTGAATATCACGAAGCCATTAAACTGAAAAAATTAGAAATGTGCATATCCACATGGATAAATTTCCCAAATAACAAAATTGAATGAAAACTCAAATTAATCTATAAAATAATGTATTTAGTATGATTCACTTCATCTAAATGTGAGAACCTATAAATCGATAATATACGTTATGGCTATACAAATACACAGTAAAGTAGCAACACACATGGGGATGGTATATACAAAACTCAAGATGATGGGTGTGTCAAAGTAAGGAAGAAGGACAAAATGGGATTGCAAAGAGATACATGTATCAATAGAACTTCCAAATACATCTGTAATGTTTTATCTCTTAAAAAGAAGTTCTGGAGAAAATATGACAAATGTTAAAATTTTACAAAGCTTAGTATTGGGATACCAGCATTTATTAAAATATTCTTTAAACTTTTTGGTGTTTTGAAGTTTTCTATAATAAAAATAAGAAAGAACTCAGGTGAACTTTGAGCCTTTGAGGTGAGGAGAAAATCAGTAATAAGGATATACAAGGAATTTTAAAATACCAAGAAAGGAGGTTGCAATTTTTTTTTTTTTTTTTGGTGGGTATGCGGGCCTTCCCCTGCTGTGGCCTCTCCCGTTGCGGAGCACAGTCTCCGGTCGCGCAGGCCCAGCGGCCACGGCCCACGGGCCAGCCGCTCCGCGGCATGCGGGATCCTCCCAGACCGGGGCGCGAACCCGGTTCCCCTGCATCGGCAGGCGGACGCGCAACCACTGCGCCACCAGAGAAGCCCGAGGTTGCAATTTTTAAGACCAAATACTGCTCCCTTCCAAAAAATAATGCTTAAAATAATAAATTTAGGAATCTTTATACTTTCTTGCTTTGATCTCTAGTTCTAATCCAAATTTCTCAGTTTTATTATATTCTTCTTTCAGAATGTGATCCAAACTCTAGAATCTTTACTGAATTCTAGACATCCGTACATTTGTTTTTAAATGGACAAAATCTGGTTTTATAAATATCAAATATACCAGGCCTCCAACAACTGGAATGTGGTAATAACATGCCCCTTTACAGCTTATAGGTATTAATTGTGTTGTTTTAAAGAGTTCAAATGTAGATTTAAAATATATAATATATTTGAGGTGGATAAGAAAGGATTCACCTTTGAAATACATCAGCCCAGACAATTGGGAAGATGTTTCAGCCTCTGACTAAATGAAGATATACTAAACAAATTGGCTCAGTAGAAAAGCCTCACTGTAAGTGATAAGAAAAATGAGCTCTGGCACATGGAACTAGATGAAGAGAATTTATATTTATGCACTTGCCATGAGTCATTTGTGTGAGACAGCTCTATGAATGCCATTTGAGATCAGCTTTAACTCTGAAGTTTTAAAATTATATATATATATATATATATATATATATATATATATATATACCATCTATGAATTAGAAAGGGAAACTATAAATTTTGATTATCTAAGCATAGTGCATACTATGTTGCTTAAAGTGTCTTATTACTTGGAAAGTCAATGAATGGAGTGAATGAAAAACAGAATCCAAATTTAATAAGAAGTAAATTGAGTTCAAAGAATACAATGAGTTGTAGGAAATAGTTGTGCTGTGTTGTCTCTAAAGATGGATTAAATTCAACAGAAAAAGAACAGGCAATACCAACGATGCCAAACCAGAAAGCTAACAAGACAAGAGGCATGTGCCAGGTACAATTAGCTCCCTGTCAGAGTTCATAGAATACACAGTGTTTTAATCCCAAAGTCTTTCTGAGCTCTGCTCTCAAAAAGGACATTGGGGCAATCGAGATTCATAGGCAACAGACACCCTCAAATATAGAAACACAGGCATATTGACCTTAACTGCTTGTTTTGATGTAAAAGACTAGATAAAACTATCCATGAAAGATGATTTGCCCCATATCTGCAGAAAACAACTCTTTAATTGTGCAGTAAAAGTGCTGGAGTGAGAGAATGACAGTGAGAAAATCAGAAATCTTGTCTATGTCTCCTCTTAGATTTATGCTTTTTCACCTACTGTGAAATAAATATAAAGCAATACAATCACTCTGAGTGGCATTATGGAGCTTAGTTTATAAGTGCTTAGAAGGCTTTGAATAAATTCTCAACGCAAAGGTAACATTACTTATTCATTTAGCGAATACTTTTACAGCCTTTACAATGTACCAGGTTCTGGTGTAAAAGCTCTAGAAAAGTGGCTTGCCTAATTCTTATTAACCTATTAGGTGGGTATTATAATCTTCACCTTAAAGAGGGGAAACTGAGGTGAAATATGTAACTTGCTCAAAGTCACACAGCTGAACAGGCAGTTTATAAATCCATGATCTTAACCACTACTATATATCTTCTAAATAAGAAACCTGATGCTTACAGTTGAACTCTGAGAGGAAGTGCTGTAAGGAAGGGTTTTGGAAAGAAATGAAATGGGAAATGGGTAGAGATGTACTGGAGAGAAGAAAAACAAAAGATGGATATCATGGAGAAAAATGAAATGATTCTCCCTCCCTTCTGGAATTTTTGCAAGAGTTTTATTTGCAGTCCAGAATAATAAGTCTGGGAAGCAAGATACCCAACTGTCATCCCTAAAATGTTTGAACATAAGACTGAAAAATGAATGCAAGGACTTCAAAGAAGGAGAAAAAGAGGCAAAACTTATTTACCATCTTCTGTCATGGTAATAATATCAAACAGTCATAATAATGGAAATTTAGCGATGTGGGTAGTGGGCTTTATTAGACTCCATTCTTAACCACTGAATTAATGTTGTTAAAACATTTTATTTAATAACTCATTAAATAATAGTTCTGATTTAAAATGCTAGAAAGGCTGGTATTTGGAGTAAAAAACACTATTTCAGAAATCACACGCTCTAAACAAACCAAATTATTCATAATATTCAGGATCTTTCAGAGCAGTTATAGGAAATACTGACTTCACGTAAACCCATATTAATCACGCGCTCAATGAATTACTCTCTACTAGATGCTTCGAGGTTACTGAGAGAGTTAATAAATGTAGTTTTTGTTCAAAAAAAAAGCTTACAGCATAGTATGTCAGAATTTTTGCATGAATAAAGTAGGGAACAATTCAAGAGTGAGTGCAATGTAGTTTGGTATATATCCTACCCATAAAGCCTGCAGGTATTGGACACAACTAGAATGAATGAAACTGTTTATTAAAGGAAATAACATTGTCATTGGAGGAAATACTGAATTTAAGTTAAAAGGGATGAGAAACAAGATAGAAAGAGTAAATCTGAGAGATGATGATACAGATTGTGGGCTCTAGAAGTTGACTTATTTGGTTCTAACACTATATACATGAACTTGAGCAAGTAATTTAACTTGTTTCTTGTCTTTCAAATAGAGATAATAATAGCAACTGTTTCAAAAGATTTACATAAGCTTTAAAAGAGGCCAACTTAATATTGAGAATCAAGAACAGTGACAACAAGAAGGGTATTAATAAATGTTAGCTGTTAATATTACTATTAAAACTTACAGAAGAATAAATATGAAAGAAAATTACGAGATGGGTTTATAAGTTATTACCATTTTGATTCATAATCATTAATTTCATGAACTTCAGTAAATTCATGATCATACAATGGAAACTGCATGTAGCTAGGAGAAATACAGTGAGTTTAGCAAAGATTAACCTAAAAAAAAATCAAATGAGCAATCCAAGGCCCATTCATGCACTTTCCTTTCTCTCCACTCCAGTTCTTTTTCTACACATGAGCTGAGAATATCAGTACAGGGGAAGGAAGAAAGGGGGAGGAGAAATAGTAAGTCTAAATAGGTAGTAAACTTGAACAGTGCTGAAATAGAATATCCAAACAACTGTCAAATGTATAAGAAGACCGTTTTATTAACCAGATGCTACCAGGCCCAAGCAAACACAGAAGAACGTCCCCAGCACGACGCGTTGTTTTGCTTTGACAGGTCTGATTTATGAAGCAGATGATTTGTTATTTATTGATCAGAGACTGATTCTACTCACAGAGTTAAGAAGAAGCTTGATAAAAGGCAAGCATGCATCTCATTTGGTTACGGGCAAAAATACTGTCTATTGGCTTGCTGTGTCAACTGACTTTGATGCTACAACATCCAGATGTTCAACATGTGCAAACTTCAGAAACAAAACAAAACAAAACAAAACAAAATGAGCCTCTCCTGCCACAAAAGAGAGAAAAATATTCAAAACATGTCCCATAGAAAAAAGAACTCATCAGGACCAAAGAATATAGACTGAAATGCATTTTTAATAGAAAATAAGAAAGAGTCACTGAATTGTTTTTCATTATTTCATTTATTTAATGATTATTTATTGAGGGCTCTCTATGTTTAAGGCATTGTGGGAAGCACTATCTTGACACTTAAAATGTCCTATATACAAATTCAGAGTTCCAGGAAATTACTAGCTCACATAAATTTTTACCAAAATGCTCAAAGCAAGCCTGATACCTTTTCATCTTCTACAATATCAAAGCTTCTATTAAATTAATTATTTTTCACTCTTGGTATCATAACACAGTTGCCATTTGTTCTTTCTTATTCAGGAAATTCCTTCAGCTTTGTTTTTCTCTCCAATCAGTCCAGCGGAAAGCTACATATAACTGGGTTTTGAGATAAGACACATGATTACTTAGTCTGGAAGCGTGGAACATTTTATATTCTAGCTTAGTGTATTTTAATAATGATGCTGAAGTTTGCACAATATGTGTTGTGCCACATAGTGATTTTGTATTTTTCCAAAAGCTATTAATGATCAAAAACACTAACCTCTACTTTGTCACTTGAGGGTTTATGGATTTTTCCCCCCTTTCCTAAGCATGCTCTAAAAACAGGAAAGAGAAATATCTTATCATCTGAAGTTAGATGTTAAATCTTTTGCATTTTTTTTTTCCAAAAATTTTTCTGGGAACGACCTCATCCAAGATGGAGTGGTAAATATGTTTGAGGTTAATTTAGTCTCTCAATTCATTTCAGTTAGTATTAGAAAAACAGATTTTCTCTTCTGTCTCACAGTTGTCTCAGCAATAGATGGCATGAAGTTATCGCCCGGGTCTTTCAGTTTAACAAAACTAGTTAAACAAGCACCACATCATGAATAATACAGTCATTATCGTTATAAGAGCACTAAGTTGTAAAGTTGATAGCAAGAATTTTAGGCAATTATAATCAGCTGCCACATTTGCAGTACTGTCACACAGAGGCTTGCCTTCGAAAAAAAATTTCTCAGAAACCAGAAATTCACCAGTTTGTCTTGCTTATAAAGTACAGCAGAATATGGTGCAAAGTACATGGGCTATGGAATTAGACAAACTTGGATTTCATTCTCAGTTCTGCCTCTTAAAGTAGCATCCATTAGCCTCTCTGAATCTTTTCTTTCTATTGGTCAATTTGGGACTGTGGTTCCTAGACCTAAGGTTTGTTGGATTGATGTTGCGTTTAGACGATGTGTTTTAACAAGATAATCTTACAACATGGTTAGAACCATGCTGGCCTCTGGTAAATATTTAAAAGGAAAAATCTTAATTTCTTTTTCATTACTGAGCTTATAAGTCTAAGAAGATTAAGTGGATAATTGAGAGAGTCAAAGAAAAGTCAAAACAATCAGAATTTTTTTGGTGTCATATTAAACAGCATTTGTTTTTCTGAAGAAGAATATTGCCCTTCATTAGTCCACAATTTGATTGGATATAAAATCACCCCAAATTCAGAATTTGGTTATTGCGTCTCTGGAGGGTAAGCTAACTTACATCCAATTTATTTGACAGTTAAATAAATGCCAAAAAAAGCTCTATACAATATTATTTGTTATTTTTGTACTTTGAAGTTAATTTGCTAGTAAATATAGAACACAAAAGATCACTTTATTAAAGATTTTTCTTTAGTTTTCCATACCCACTTATTCATTTATTCATTCAAAGCATTTATTGAGTACCTATTTTATGTCAGACAAAGCAAAACAGCAACACTATCTTTTGAACATTGTGAAATATTGCTTAAATTGGATGGCATACCTGACCTCTTAATTTGAGTACATTCATTTAATATTGTAACTTGAGCATCAGGAGGGAATTACTACCCACTGTGGGCAGGCACTCTCTGTTTGTTTTTCCTGTGGTATCTCATCTAATCTTTAAAATAACCTCATTAAGTCAATGTTACTTTCCACATTTTACAGATAGGAGCTGAAGTTAACGAAGTTAAGTTTTACAAGTTTAAGATGATACAATTAGTGGCAAAGCTGAGTTTGAGCTCAGGTTATGGCACTAAAGCCATATCTTTTTTCACCAGGCCTAGGAACAGCAGTGTTTCTACTACTGTGAGAGAGAAAGCAGAAAGTGTTTGTAATACTTTTAGACAATAAGTGTCTAGAGTTTCAGAAAATTTAAATGTGAAATAAATTGGAGAAGGATAAAAATGTCTTTATTCAGAAATTCTAATTCAGTAAAATATATTATTCTGTGCTTCATACTTTCAATTATACTTTTCTTCTAACTTATTATAGAAATAATCCCTTAACATATGGAGTTTACTAGAGTACCTCAGTTTAATTATCAAATGTTCACTGACTACTATCTGGACATTCAATAATACAACATTCAAATTTTGGTTATGTAAAAATGAGCAAAACGATCTTTATCGTATAGAATCTGAAATTTTTCTGATATGTGGATCATTTGATCTGGGTGATCAACACATGGGAGTGAGTCACTGGCTAGAAAATTTGTGGCATTGTTGTCACTTGCTTCTAGTGGCAAACATATTTTCAGGAGAATATTTTCAAATTTGGAGTTGTTGAAGTTATTTGGAGTCATTCATTGCAAATATCAAGGGTGGCTGTATGTAGCATAGCATAGCACTAATATAGGTCCTATGGAGGATGCAAAAACAGTGTGAGGTGTAAGCCCCACCTTCAATAAATTTACCATCCAGATAAAATATAATTTTGAGGAAATACAGAAAAAATTTTATTTACACAGATAGATCTTTCACTTTTCAATCTACTTTTCACTTACCTTCTCATGTCACTTATCTTGTTCCTCTAATGTAATCAAGTTACATGGCTATGTCATTGACTACACTTTTCTCTCTTTGAAGGTAAAAGTCATAGAAGAATAAAAGATACAAAGTCACCCATCTTTGCATCCCCAATCTTCAACACAGTGTCTAAAATCTTATGAATTAATGAAGAACTTTATGGTTCTTAAATGGAATAACATCTGTGTGCATCTTCTTCTACCCATCAATGTATAATTTTATTAAAAATAGAGGCCATGCTTGAAGTTCATTGTATTTCATTCTAAATTCCAAGTTCTGAAATAATTTACTATAGATATTGTGTTTAATATTTATAATCTATCAATCATAGCTATTGAGAAGTCTCATTAAGATTAGTAGACTATGAAGAACACATAATTCCCATTTTTGCTTCCCTGTGTGACCTTGAATTAATCATCTGATATTAGTCTTTACATTCTAGTTTACTTTCCCCTGAGGAGTTAAGAAGTTCAAAGTTGAGAATTATCTAAGTTATTATTAATTTTTAAACTTTTTATAATTAAATAATGCCTTTAACCACAACCTGGGCATTACTCATTTGATCGTAGCATCTGATAGACCCAGAATTCATGCCTAGGGAGAAAAAAATAAAAAAAGACAACTTAGTTTTAACTCAAATCTTGAACAATAGAAAACAGATGGTATAAAAAAGTCAAAAAGCCCAGAAAGTTCCATTTGCCATGCCATAGTATTCTACTCCCAAAGAAAATGTCATGAAGTGAAGCATCACATTTATATTCCTGAGAATAATATTATCGTACAAAAGCTGATCCATTTTTTAAAGTATTTTTGAATTTGATCAAAGGTAAAATTTGAAAATAGCTTTTTACTAAGGAAAAGGACAGATACTACCTCCAGACTAAATATTCATTTTTTAAAAGAAAATATTAGCAAATACTGAAGGACTAAATAACGTTTTTTATGGCATAAATTAGTAACACTAGTAACTATTCTATAGAAGACTGGTGGAAATTCTTTCAAATTCTCAGGCTATTATTAAATATTACATTAAGTGAGAATCAAACTAATCTAAAACATGCATTAGATGTCAAATTAAACCAAAACAATGTCATTGCAAATTCAAAACATGACCAGAAACGCTATGGCTTAGAAAGCGCAATAAACCGTCACAGGGGGAATTCTATACATAAAGCAGATCACCAAATCTAAAGAAATAATACAAACTACAGAGGCAGCTCTCTGACAGGTTTCTCCCATTTTAATGAAACAAGTTTCAGTGGAAAACTTAAAAGATTAAAAACTCACAACAAAATAACTCCCATACATTTTTCTTAGGGCTGTCTCTACAGCCCCAGATGAAGTAGAGATTTGGCAGTTTTCCCATAATGGGATCAGTGGAGACAGTCAGCCTAAATGGAACACAAAAGAACCTGCATTTTCTATATTAGTTGTCTAGCTCAAACCATATATTGGCTAAATGTTCAGTTTATGTTGTAATAGGTAGACATATACAAATCCAACTATATTTGGCTCCAGAGTAATAATTTCCAGAAACAATACATCCAGCTTTAGCAACTCTCTGGCAATAAATTCCACCTCATTGTATTGGAGTTATGCTATTTTTCATGGTTTAAGAAAATCTATGAAATATTTTCAGAAGGATAGGTGTTAAATCTTTTTTAAATGTTTGGTATAATTCACCTGTGAAGCCATCCGGTCCTGGACTTTTGTTTGTTGGGAGTTTTTAAATTACTGATTCAATTTCAGTACTGGGAATTGGTCTGTTCATATTTTCCATTTCTTCTTGGTTCTGTCTTGGGAGATTTCTAAAAATTTGTCCATTTCTTCTAGGTTGTTCATTTTGTTGGTGTATAGCTGCTCATAGTAGCCTCTCATGACCTTTGTATTGCTGTGGTGTCGGTTGTAACTTCTTCTTTCCATTTCTGATTTTATTGATTTGGACCCTCTCCCTTTTTTTTCTTGATGAGTCTGGTTAAAGGTTTATCAATTTTGTTTACCTTTTCAAAGAATCAGCTTTTAGTTTCATTGATCTTTTCTAATTATTTTTCGTCTCCATTTCATTTATTTCTGCTCTGATCTTTATGATTTCTTTCATTCTACTAACTTTGGGTTTTGTTTGTTCTTCTTTCTCTAGTTGCTTTAGGCATAAGGTTAGGTTGTTTACTTGAGATTTTTCTTGTTTCCTGAGGTAAGCTTGTATCACTATAAAATTCCTTCTTAGAACTGCTTTTGCTTCTTAGAACTGCTTTTGCTGTGTCCCATTGGATTATTGTGTTTTCATTTTCATTTGTCTCTAGGTAATTTTTGATTTCCGCTTTGATTTCTTCAGTAATCCATTGGTTGTTTAGTAGCATGCTTTTTAGTCTCCACATGTTTGTTCTTTTGCAGTTTTGTTTTCTTGTATTTGATTTTTTTAATACATTTATTTATTTATTTTTATTTTTGGCTGCATTGGGTCTTCTTTGCTGAGTGTGGGCTTTCTCTGGTTGTGGCAAGCAGGGTCTACTCTTCATTGCAGTAGCAGGCTTCTCATTGCAGTGGCTTCTCCTGTTGTGGAGCACAGTCTCTAGGCACGTGGGCTTCAGTAGTTGTGGCATGCAGGCTCAGTAGTTGTGGCACATAGGCTTAGTTGCTCCATGGCATGTGGGATCTTCCTGGACCAGGGATCGAACCCGTGTCCCCTGCATTGGCAGACGGATTCTTAACCACTGTGCCACCGTGGAAGTCTCTCTTGTAGTTGATTTCTAACTTCATAGCGTTATGGTCAGAAAAATGCTTGATATGATTTCAGTTTTCTTAAATTTACTGAGGCTTGCTTTGTGGCCTAGCATGTGATCTATCCTGGAGAATGTTCCATGTATATTTGAAAAGAATGTGTATTCTGCTGCTTTCAAATGGAATGCTCTATAGATATCAAGTAAGCCCATCTGATCTAATCTGTCATTTAAAGCCTATGTTTCCTTATTTATTTTCTGTTTGGATGATCTGTCCATTGATGTAAGTAGAGTGTTAAAACTCCCCTTATTATTGTGTTACTGTTGATTTCTCCTTTTATGTCTGTTAACATTTACCTTATATATTGAGGTGCTCCTATGTTGGGTGCATATATATTTACAATTGTTATATCTTCTTCTTGGATTGACCCTTTGATCATTACGTAGTGTCCTTCATTGTCTCTTGTAGCAGTCTTTATTTTGAAATCTATTTTGTCTGATATAAGTATTGTTACTCTGGCTTTCTTTTGATTTCCGTTTGCATGGAATAACTTTTTCCATCTCCTCACTTTCAGTCTGCATGTGTCTCTAGATCTGAAATGACTCTCTTGTAGGCCACAAATATATGGGTCCTGTTTTTTGTACCCATTCAGTCTATGTCTTTTGGTCAGAGCATTTAGTCCATTTACATTTAAGGTAATTATTGATATGCATTTTCCTATTGCCATTTTGTTAATCATTTTGGATTTATTTTTGTAGGTCTTCTTTCCCTTTCATTTTTTGTTCTCTTCTCTTGTGATTTGATGACTACCTTTAGTGCTGTGGTTGGATTCCTTTTTCTTTTTTATGTATATAGTTATTATAGATTTTTTGTTTGTGCTTACCATGAGGTTTTATACAGCAGTCTCTCTCTCTCACTCTCTCCCTCTCTCTCTCTCTCTCTAATTGTTTTGTGTATCTCTTAACTGCTTATTGTGGATACTTGTGTCTTTTAATCTCCCTACTAGTTGTGACCCTTTGTTTTTTACCTAGAAAAGTTTCTTTAGCATTTGTTGTAAAGCTGGTTTGGTGGTGCTGAATTCTCTTAGATTTTACTTGTCTATAAAGCTTTTGATTTCTCCATCAAATCTGAATGAGAGCCTTGCTGGGTAGAGTATTCTTGGCTGTAGTTTTTTCTCTTTCATCACTTTAAGTGTATCATGCCACTCCCTTCTGGCCTGCAGAGTTTCTGCTCAAAAATCAGCTGATAGCCTTATGGGAGTTCCCTTGAATGTTATTTGTAGCTTCTCCCTTGTTGCTTTTAATATTCTCTCTCTATCTTTAATTTTTGTCATTCTGATTACAAAGTGCCATGGTGTATTCCTCTGTGGGTTAATCCTGTATGGGACTTTCTGCACTTCCCAGATTTGAGTGACTGTTTCCTTCCCCAGGTTAGGGAGCTTTTCAGCTATTACCACTTCAAATATTTTTCAGACCCTTTCTCTCTCTCTTCTTCTTCTGTGATGCCTATAATGCAAATATTAGGACTCGATGTTGTCCCATAGGTCTCTTAAACAGTCCTCATTTCTTTTCATTCTTTTTCTTTTTTTCTATTTAGTGGCAGTTATTTCCACTATTCTGTCTTCCAGCTCACTGATCCATTCTTCTGCTTCATTTATTCTACTATTGATTACTTCTAGTATATTTTTAGTTTGTTATTGTAATTTTTAAATTCTGTTTGGTTGTTTTTTATATTTTCTAATTCTTTGTTAGAAACTTCTAATTTCTCTGTGCATCCATTCTTTTCCTGAGTTTTTTGATCATTTCTACGATCATTATTCTGATGTCTTTCTTGGGTAGATTTCCCATCTCCACATCACTTAGTTCTTTTTCTGTGGTTTTATCTTGTTTCTTCGTCTGAAACATATTCCTCTGTCACCTCATTTTGTCTAAATTGCTATTTGTATTTTTACGTATGTGGTAGGTTAATTATGTTTCTTGAACTTGGAGAAATAGTCTTCTTTAGGAGATGTCCTATACGTCCCAGCAGTGTATTCCCCTCTTGTCACCCAAGGACCAGGAGCCAGCTGTTCCCAGGTATACCCATTGATGGGTGGAGCTGGGTCTTGGCTCTCTGGTGAGCAGGGCTGTGTCTAAGGGCATGTCTAGAGATGACAATGGGCTCAGGAAGTCTTTAGGGAACCTGTCTGCTCATGGATGGGGCTGTGTCCCCATCCAGCTTGTAGTTTGGCCTGAGGTATCCCAGCCCTGGAGTCTACAAGCTCTTGGGTAGGGCCAGGTGTTGGTGCCAAGATGTCAGCCTCCAGGAGAGATCACATAGAAGAATACTACCCAGTATGCCCATCACCAGAGTCTATGTCCCCAGGGTGAGCCGCAGCCACCCCCTGCCTCCACAGGAGACTCCTCAAGACCAGCAGGTAGGTCTGTCTCAGACTCCTATCAAACTATGTTTTTGTCTTTGGTGCATGTGAGATTTTGTGTGCAACCCCTAAGGGTGAAGTCTCTATTTCCCCCAATCCTGTGGGTCATCTGCAATCAAACCCAGTTGGTCTTCAAATCCAAATGCTCTAAGGGCTCCTCTTCCCACTGATGGACACCCAGGCTGGGTGCCATGATATAAGGCTTGGAACTCTCACTTCTTTGGGAGAACCTCTGTAATACAATTATTAACCAGTTTGTGGGTCGCCCATCTAGGGTGTTCTGGGATTTGATTATATCGCAAGTCCATCCCTTCTATGCACCTCTTTGTGTTTCTTTCTTTATATCTTTAGTCATAGAAGATTTTTTCTGTAGGTTCCAATCTTTTTTCATAAACAGTTGTTCTGCAGTTAGTTGTGATTTTGGTGTGCTCCTGAGAGGACATGAGTTTAGGATCCTTATACTCTGCCATCTCGGCTGCTATCCCAATTATGAATGTTCTTGATGAAGCTTTGTTTGCAGCTCTGTTTTTTTGAACTGGAATATCACTGTTCAGCATGATCCTTGCTCTGCGCAATTGTGAACACTTGAGCCTACTGCCAAAAAATGTAGCTGATCAACAAAGAAACTGCCGAATGCCACTACTTAAAATCCCTGGAGCCTGAGAACAACGTTAAATAGCTTCCTGTGTCACTGCAAAACATTCATCCCCATCATCATCCAGGCTGATATCCCAGAACAAACATCCTCCCAATATGCTTCAGTCACATTAGTCATTTAAAGGATATTTTGTACAGATTCCTCTGACTCCATTGCTTCCACCATTTTCTTCCCTTGGCTGAAGTCTATTATGATACCTTAAAAAGAAATAAAAACATCACTTCTATTGACAAGATAAGGTCACAATGGGCAGCTCCACAGAACACAAATAAATTGCAGAGAAAAGAGAATTTCTGAATTCATTCTATGAGGCCACCATCACCCTGATACCAAAAGCAGACAAAAATATCACAAGAAAAGAAAATTAAAGGCCAATATCACTGATGAACATTCATGCAAAAATCCTCAACAAAATGCTAGTAAACCAATTCCAACAATATGTTAAAATGATCATACATCATGATCATGTGGGATTCATTCCAGGGATGAAAGGATTTTTCAATATCTACTAATCAATCGATGTGATACACCACATTAACAAGTTGAAGAATAAAAACCATATGGTCAACTCAATAGATGTACAAAAAGCTTTTGATAAAATTCAACACTCATTTATGATAAAAACTCTACATAACGTGGGCATAGAAGGAACATACCTCAACATAATAAAGGCCATATATGACAAACCCACAGCTAACATCATACTCAAAGTGAAAACCTGAAAGCATTTCCGCTAAGATCAGGAACAAGACAAGAAGTCCCACTTTTGTCACTTTTATTCAACATAGTTTTGAAAGTCCCATCCAAAGCAGTCTGAGAACAAAAAGAAATTAAAGGAATTCAAATTGGAAAAGAAGCAAAACTGTCACTGTTTGCAGATGACATGATACTATACATAGAAAATCTTAAGGACACACACCAGAAAACTACTATATGTTGTCAATGAATTTGGTAATGTTGCTGGATAAAAAATTAATATAAAGAAAGTTGTTACATTTCTACACACTAACAACAGAATATCAGAAAGAGAAATTAAGAAAACAATACCATTTACTATCACATCAAAAAGAATAAAATACCTAGGAATAAACTTACCTAAGGAGGCAAAAGACCTGAACTCCAAAAACTATAAGATGCTGATGAAAGAAATTGAAGATAATACAAACAGATGGAAAGGTATACTTTGTTCTTGGATTGGAAGAATCAGTATTGTTAAAACAAGCATACTACCCAAAGCAATCTACAGATTCAATGCAATCCCAATTAAATTACCAGTGGCATTTTTCAGAGAACTAGAACAAATTTTTTTTAATTTGTATGCATATACAAAAAAAACCAGAATAGCCAAAGCTATCTTGAGAAAGAAGAAAGGAGCTGGAGGAATTAGGCTCCCTGACTTCAGACTCTACTACAAAGGTAGAATAATCAAAACAGTATGGTACTGATGCAAAAACAGAAATATAGATCAATGGAACAGGATAGAAAGCCCAGAAATAAACCCTCCCACTTATGGTCAACCAATCCACAACAAAGGAGGCAAGAATATAAAATGGAGAAAAGACAGTCTCTTCAGTAACTGTGCTAGGAAAACTGGACAGTTACATGTAAAACAATGAGATTAGAACATTCTCTAACACCATATACAAAAATAAAGTCAAAATGGATTAAAGACCTAAATGTAAGAGCAGATATTATAAAACTCCTAGAGGAAAACATAAGTATAACACTCTTTGACATATATTGCAGCAATATATTTTTGGATCCATCTCCTAGAGTAGTGGAAATAAAAACAAAAATAAACAAATGGGACTTAATTAAACAAGAGATTTGTACAGCAAAGGAAACCATAAACAAAACAAAAAGACAACTATTGAATGGGAGAAAATATTTGCAAATGATGCAACTGTCAAGGGATTAATTTCCAAAATATACAAACAGCTCATATGGCTTAATACCAAAAAAACAAGCAACCCAATTAAAAAATGGGCAAAAGACGTAAGTAGACATTTCTCCAAAGAAGATATACACATGGCTAATAGGCACATGAAAAGGTGCTTAATATTGTTAATGCAATTGAGAAATGCAAATCAAAACTATAATAAGGTATCACATAATACCAGTCAGAATGGCCATCATTCACAAGTCTACAAGTAATAAATGCTGGAGAAGGTGTGGAGAAAAGGGAATCCTCCTACACTGTTGGTGGGAATATAAATTGGTGCAGCCACTATGGAGAACAGTATGGACATTCCTTAAAAAACTAATAGAGTTACCTAATGATCCTGCAATCCCACTCCTGAGATATATCTAAAGAAAACTCTAATTCGAAAAGATACATGCACCCCAATGTTTATAGCAGCACTATTTACAATAGCCAAGACATGGAAGCAACCTAAATGTCCATTGACAGATGAAAAGATAAAGAAGATGTGGTGTATACATACAGGGGGATATTCTCAGCTATAAAAAAGAATGAAATATTGCCATTTGTAGCAACATGGATGGGCTTGAGATTATCATACTAAATAAAGTCAGACAGAGAAAGACAAATATTGTATCACTTATAGGTGGAATCTAAAAAAATTGATACAAATGAACTAATTTACAAAAAAGAAATAGACTCACAGACATAGAAAACAAATTTATGGTTACCAAAGGGGATAGCAGGGGGTGGGGGACATAAATTAGGAGTTTGGGATTAACATATACACATTACTACATATAAAATCAACAATAAGGACCTACTGTATAGCACAGGGAACTATATTCAATGTCATGCAATAATGTGTAATGGAAAAGAATCTTAAAAAAAATATATATTATATATATATAACTGAATCACTTTGCTGTACACTTGAAACGAACATAACATTGTAAATTAACTACATTTCAGTTAAAAATAAATAAATAAATGTACAAAAAAAGAAAATTTATGAAGTATATTAAAACAGTTTTGTTATGCTGAAAATTATACTCTATTATACCTAATTCATTGATTAGTTCATTATAAAACAGTTATAATAAAACAGCTCTAGGGTATCTAGAGAGAGAAAGATTTTGCTATGTGAAATTATCAATAGTGAAATAAAAATTAGTGTTTTCTCTATCACCTGTTTGATCATAAGAGAAAAAGTATTTCAAATCTAAAAACATTAAACATAATTTCAATCTTTTTATTTAAAATACGTTAATTTTTTTGTTTAAAAAGAAAATTATTTTTGCTGCTAAACTAATGATCTAAATATTTCAAGAACTTGACTTTTAAAAACATAACATACACTAAATTATTACTGTTTTTAAAACTTTCCAAGGATCACATAATTTTATATTTTTATTAAGAAATATTAAATTTCACAATGTCTAAGAAAGTCAGTTATTTTGCCTGTAAGGCAAGAGAGGGTTACAGAAAAATATATAAAGATTGTTTTCCTGAATTTATATTACCAGTTCATCAATCTGGTATTGCTAGGTAGAATCACATTTATACAACCGATCATGGACAGTGCTGAGTGACTTAATGTCTTGCTAGCAATGAACTGAATCCCAATTTGTTAATTCTATCCTTGAAAAATATATTTTTTTCCAGAATTTTTTTTTTCATTTATTGTATGATTTTTAATCTCGAAGTGTCCATTATAGACATAGCTTTGTTAGTCAGTTGGGTAGATGTGATATACAACCGATCATGGACAGTGCTGAGTGACTTAATGTCTTGCTAGCAATGAACTGAATCCCAATTTGTTAATTCTATCCTTGAAAAATATATTTTTTTCCAGAATTTTTTTTTCATTTATTGTATGATTTTTAATCTCGAAGTGTCCATTATAGACATAGCTTTGTTAGTCAGTTGGGTAGATGTGAGCCCTATTAAGGAGCAAAAGACCCCAAACAGATGGTTTTACTCTGACTGACTAATTAGGTGGCAGGTAACTAATTTAATTGAATTAGGAAGGATTAGGGAATATATTTAGTAAAATGGAATGCCCAAAAGAAGAGATGGCTAAATATATAAATGATAGGCTTAGGCTATGTCTTAGGCTCATCTGCTCCCTAAAATGAAATTAACTTGGTCTTAAATCATTTATATCATCCTCATCATGTATGATTGACTAAGACTGTTTTGAGCAAGCCATGGAAAATATTAGAGGCTCTAACTTATACTCATTTTGAGAGGATAGTAAATATTGATGCCACCATGCTGTGTTCCCATGAAAAATGCCAAACACATGTGTACAGCATCCTGAAGGGTGTTGCTGAATATTCTCCCTCAAATATTCAGGAAAATAAAGCAAACTGTACAATACAAGATGAGGCAGGCTGAAGTGTTCTATGTTATCTCCAGCATGCCAATTGTGTCCCATACATTAAAGCATATTAGAGTATGAGTAAGTGAGAGTATTGCAGGGATAAACATGTGTTTGTCACAATTTGTTAAATTATTTAAAAAATTATTTAGAAACAGTGGTATTTGAGCTCATTAGTAACTATTTGTTGCTCATGTTGTAACTGATGTCATTCAATTTGTATGTAGCAACTCCTTGTCTGAAAACTCAGGAAAAGAAAGATACTCTAGAAAGATAGTACTGATATTACTAAAATACAGTAGAGTTTGAAGGAGTTGTGATCTGGTTATTGAGGCCACTTAGGGAAGACAATTCCTTTGCTCAAAGGATTGAGGGAGTTGGAGATTGACGCTATTATGAAAGAGAGGAAGAGTGTTTTAAGAATGAAGTGATAGAGGGTCAAAATAGAAGAAGTATTTCAAGCTATAGAAAGGAAGAAAAAGCCAACATGTCAAATCATGCAAGAAGTTTTAGTGGATTGCAAATCGATAGAAATTTACTGACTTTATTAACTAGATAGTCTGAAAAAAATACCTATTTTTATCAATGTTACTACTCCCTTGACATTCATCTTTAATTTCAACGGTTCCTACAATCCATAAACTTTTTTCTTCCCCATCCTTCCATTCAAAATTAAGCTCTTGTCTTTGGCACTCATTTTGTTTTTATCTTGCAATATTTCTCAAAGTCTGCCTTGACTGATACAACAGTATATTTTGTTCATGACTGTCTCCTCCACTAAATAGAAACCCAGAGTAAAAATCATGACTTTGCCTATCTTAGCCATAGGTAGAACTAAAAAATGTTGCCTAGTTTGACTTCAGTTTCTTTACATTCTTCTCCAAACTTATGTGCATCCAGTTTATCCAACTGAATGATAGTTGCAATGAATGGAAAAATAGAGGAAATTATGTCAGGTGTGTGATGGTGTAGGAAGCTTTCTCAGCTCAATTATATAAATAGCTTACTATGCCTCTGTTGTGGTTGCTGAAAGGCAATATAGACAGACCAGAAATAACAAGGCAGAAATTATTTTCATGGATTCAGTATACTCAGTTTGTGCTTGGAAGTTATGTTTGTAGTGGTTTATCTGCTCAGAAATTGCAGAGAGCTGAAAATACAGGGACTTAAAATGTAAGCATAAAAAAGCAGAAGAAAACAGAAGAGAATGTTTCCAGCTTGAGAGAGACCATTTTATCAAGTGGTACGAGCTGCTTTATGAGGAGTGAGTTCCCCATTATTTAGTTTTCAACAGGAAAATGGATGAACATTTGTCAGGATTATAGAGAGAATTTTTGAACTCAGAAAAAGGATATCCTTTAAAGTGCTTTATTATACTAATATACTATTAGGATGTACTATTTTGAAATTGACCATAGCATTTGCATTTAGAAAATTCCATGGCAAATTTTGAGAAGTAGCTAGGTATAAAGATTTGAGAACTGATTTTTAAAATTAATTTGCCATTTATTTACTCATTTTGTGCCAGACATTATTTTACTCCTGGGACAACCATAGTATACAAAATAGACAAAGTCCCTGTATTCAAGGGCCTCACAGTTGATACAAAAAATATATTTTGTACTTTATTGACAGTTCTTATAAGAAGTAAAGTTTTGAAGAAATGTATATAATATATGTAATAAAAGTATATAACATATATATATAGGCCCTATGCCAGACACACTGTCTGCCTAAATATTCATTGGTTCACTGGTCAGTTGGAAAATACCACAAAATTAGTAAGACACAAAAATGCAAAGAAAAAACCTAGCTAAAGAAATTACAAAATGATTGTTGCATTTTAGAAGAGACACAGAAACAGCATGAATCAATAAAATTATCTGTCATCATTACTACATTTTTTATTCTCTCAACAACTATGTTAGCTGTGTAGTCATTGTGATTAACAGACTTTTCTAAGGTCATATCCCTAACCAATTTTGAAGACAGAAATGTAACTCATTTTTTTTTCTTTGAGACATAATCAACTCCACTGACTTTGAATGATTATATGCATGCCTATGTCTATATACATTTTTATCTACAGATTATAAAAACAGAGAGGGTAAAAAAAAATCCAAAGTTACCCATCCTTATATTTAATTCTCCTTTTTAAAAAAAAATAATATAATCATATATGATTTTGGTTCAGGAACTCATAGTAGGAGGATAACTTGCTAGTAATAGAATCAGATGCCTGGAAGGAACTTTGAGATCTTCAAGTGCAGTGTTTCTCAGAACACTTAAGGTTGCATTCATAATCTCAGGGAGTCTATAAAGTCAAAACTATTTTAATAATAATACCAGGACCTTATTTGCTTTTTTCACTCTCATTCCCTTACAAGTGTGCAGTGGAGTTTTCAAGAGATTACATACATGTGATGGGGCAATAGATTGAATACAGAAACAGTAATGAGAATCCAACTGTCTTCTATTAAGTAAGATATTAAAGAGATTACCAAAACTGTAAAGCAGTGTCATTCTCACTAATTTGTAAAACTATAGATATTATTTCAAAATTACTATTTATATTTATGATTGTTATGTTCAAATAAGTGAATAAATAATTTAGTTAAATACTTTTCATTTTATTTTGTAATGTAGTAAGTATCCATTGCTATAACCCACATACACAAAAATTATTTGGGCCTTTAGTAATATTTAAGACTTATTCATGGTCCATATTTATGAAATATGGTCCTGAGATGAAAAAAATTGAGAGCTGTTATTCTAGTAAAATTCCTTGCGTATCTGGTAAATTCTGAGTATCATACATACACCAAGCTGTATTTTTCTTCTAATGAATGGACCTCATCTTTTCTCAAAACAAACCTATCCTTTTCTAGGCATAGTAATCAGTATTTTCATACACTGGGTCAAAATCTCTTTCCTATAGTTTTCAACCACTGATCCAGGCATTATCATTTGGGGGAGGGAAGAGTTTACTGAATAAATTAATTCATAACAATCAGATGAAACTTTTTTTGGACAAGTGTATTACATTGTTGGCTACTGTTAACTGCTGGGCCACTTTCCTTCGCTCCATTCATTTATGAAATTAGAGTTTTGATATCACGTAGATTTCTGCATTTTATTGTCTAAAATTACTTCATTGAAGAGACTCATTTTAGCATGAAGCCACTGTATCTAAATTTACAGTAGATATGATTGCAATGTTTTTTTAAATTTTATTTCAATGTCACAAAAAAATCCAAACAAAAATTTTATCTAGAAATAAATTTAAAGTAATTTGATATTCTTGATGAAGGGATTCAACTGTTACTGGCCAAAAGCCAAGTAGTTGTCAAATGGATATTGACAGTACATAAAAAATGAAATCTCTTGCTATTTCTGTTCTTGTCTCTGAACATAAATATTATACTTTTTTTAGCGAAATGCATAGATTATAAGAACAAAACATTATTTTGTAGGGAGGAAATGATGTGTCATTCAACCATTAAAACAATTCTTTTTTAACATATATAACCATTTTCCAATTTAAATTTCTATCATCAATGATTCATGGATTAATTAGCTAACTAATTAATCTTCTGTGCCAACTTGAAAACAACTGTTTTCAAAAAAGGCAAGAGTTTTCTTAAACTATACTCTTTTTTTTTATTTTTCTGACATTAGATGTCGGCAGATGTTATTGTTAGCTTAAAAATATATGACTTTCAGGGTTAAGGATTAAAAAAAGGACTTATGACATTACTTTCCTATTTTAGTGTGAGTTCCTTGGCAATTCAAAGTGGAAACCCACAGGGTAACCACAGGAGGTAACACCTTCCTGGATCAATATTTGTGCATAAGATGTTATAAGAATGTTTTGTAAGGTTCATAAATAAGGAGCTTTCTTTTTTTCCCCCAGACTCAGAAAATGAAATTAAAAGGAATTTGGCGTCAAGGGACTTGCCTTTTCTGGAGCAAATAACTAACCAAAGGAAGACTTTGAATTCATCAATTAAAGACAAATGTTAGTAAAAAAGAATGCCAGAAATATTCCTTATTTGAGGTGCATTTTCTTCCCAGTCAATTGGGGGTTTCATAAAACTGTCATATCTAACAAAATCAAATCCACAGACTTTTACTAAGTGTCAAG
Source organism: Physeter macrocephalus (assembly GCF_002837175.3). Classification (NCBI taxonomy): domain Eukaryota; kingdom Metazoa; phylum Chordata; class Mammalia; order Artiodactyla; family Physeteridae; genus Physeter; species Physeter macrocephalus. The sequence continues at coordinate 112,022,963 of NC_041217.1, forward strand.
TTTGATTTAATTCTATTCAACAAACATTTACTAAATACCTACTATTTATGCACTAGGATTATGCTATGATCTGGATTTGAAACCATGAATAAAACACAAGCCTGACCCTCTAAGATCTTATGGTCTGGTGCAGGAGCAAGACAACAACAAAAATGTCTTTGTAATTTAATAATTTGTGAATTTACCAGAGGCAACGATGGTTGGACTGAGTGTTGTAGTATGAGAAAGTGTCCTTGAGGTGAAGCAACAATGGAAGGGTATTCTAGAGAGAAGAAATAACCTAAGAAAAATAAATTTTTGTTGACTGGCATGATGCTCTCAGAGGACTAGGAGATGCTAAACCTGGAAACAGTGGAAGATGAGACTTAGAAGGGAGGAAAAGGCCAATTTTAGATAGCCTCATATGGCATGCTGAGCAGCCAAGTTCAATAAGAGTTGTGAGCCACAGAAGAGTTCTGAGCAGGAAGCGGTATGATTAGGTTAAGCCTCACTAATATATAAGAAGATTGCTTCTCCCACCCTCACCCAGTCCCTAGATCAGCTGTCAGGTATGTCATACCAAATACTTGAGGGAAGGGTGAGAGTGCCACCATGAGTAAGGGTTGACAGTGGAACTGGGCCTAATTCCTTGGCTTACTACATACTCTAAAGTACTTCTTTGTTAAGTGGATTCCCAAATTCTACTATGTTAAATAGTAGAATTATAATGCCTTCTAATGAGATGGAACATTGAAACTCTACTGTACTAAAAAAAGATTTCCTGGTTACCCCATGGCATATTACTTAAAAGTTATAGACTCATGACCCAGTCAAGTTTATTCCAAGGTACAAAGATGATTCAAGATTAGGAAATTCATTATTATAATTCATCATTTAATAGAGCAAAGAAAATAAATCATCTCCAAAGATGCCAATGGTACATTTGACAAAATTCATCATAGTTACTTCACAGTGGAAAAACCTAGCGGAAACTGCCTTAAACAAGTGATCAAGATTAATATCATCAGTAATAAGATGTATCAACATCACGCACACTCTAATACAATGCACTAAGAATGGCATAGCACCTCTGTGGTATTCCTCACCCAAATCTGAAACCTCTATCTAATCATGAGAAAACATCAGAAAAATCCAGATTGAGAGACAGTTTACAAAATAATTATTTTCAAAAGTGTTAAGGTCATGAAAGACAAAGAAAGACTGAGGAAATGTCATAGAGTAGAGGAGACAAAAGAGACATAGCCACTAAATGTAATGTGGGATCTTGGATTAAATCCTGGAACAGAATAAGGACATTAGTGGAAGAACTAGTAAGATCCGAATAAAAAATATAGTTTAGCTAATAACATAATACCAGTGTTAAACTCTTAGTTTTGATAAATGCACCATGGTTATGAGATGTTAACATTAGAGCAAACTGAATGAAGACAATAAGAGAAATTTCTGTATGATCTTGAAATTCTTTTGTAAGTCTAAAATTAATTCAAAATAACCATTTTAAAAAAACCTTGTCAAACTGCATATTTAAAATTGGTGATTTTAATTATATGAGTTATACCTAATAAGGTTAATTTAAAAAAAAGAAATTGTTAATTTTGTTAGGTATGATGAATATTGTAGTGATCTTAAAAACTACTTACCTATTAGACATACATCCTTAAGTATTTATAGATAAATGACATATGTGGGGTCTACTTTAAAATACTTGAATCCAAATAAGAGCAGTTATAGACAAAACAAAAATTGTTGGAGTTAGGTGGTTGACACACAAGTATTTTTAATACTATTTCTTCTTTTCTGAAAGTTTATTTTCTACAATATAAAAATTTTAAATAGAGTTGTTGAATGTTTTTCAACAAATTTTTCAAAAACGCAAGTGTTCCAAATTAATGATTTTTATTCTAATGATAAGTAGTTATCAAGAACATTTATCCTAGAAAATATTTTTGAAAAAAAAAATACACCTCATCCCTTCAAGGTAAAAATGATATTTTAATGAGTCAGAACCTGTTTTTTCAAAAGAAACTTGTGTTATAGAGAGAGTATTGAGAAAGTTTGGAAGTGTTTTCATCATTATATGATTTTGTAAATGAAAATGGTGTTTGTCTTTCATTAAAATTCTCATATCAATGCTATAAAAAGTTGGAAACATAATTTTTAAGCAGTTTTTAGAAAACCTTCCAAATCAAAGGTGTTATTGGGTATTATTTAATCCTTTGCAATAAAAAGAAAAGAAAAAAGAAAACAAACCAAAAAAAATTGCTGGTTCCCATCAGAGAGGATAGACATTAACAACAAAGTTTTAAAAATAAATTTTAGAATAAATTTTTCAGGGGAAATGAAAATGCTTTAATAAAGGTATTTTTTCCATCACTCTATAGATCTTTAGAAGTATTTTTTCCAGCTGTGACAGCTATTTAAAGGAAGTTTTAAAACAAATTGGATTTCTAAGTGGACCTTTAAATAATTTTTTCAGAGATTTAAATTAAGATTTTAAAAATAATGAAGCATATCAACTACATTGCTAAAAACTAAAAAAAAATATTTTAGAGAGATTAAAAATATTTTTGACATCAATAATAAAAAAAACAATTATTGAATTCTTTTCTAAATTCTCATTTTGTGTTTGGTTTTTAAGATTTATGTTATATTAGACCAGTACTATTTTCACATAAATTTTAAATGTGGATTTGTTTCTGCAAATATGGTGGACTAAACAAACTGAAAATACTTTTTCTACAGGATGCCTAGAAGAGGTAAATGTCATATAATAAACATCCTTTTAAATATATAACTATAGTCCCCAGAAAATAAGGAAAACACTTGAAGTAAAAAAAGAGAAGAGTATGGTGGAGAACAAGTAAGGAGTTGCTGTGCTAGATCTTCATAAGCTCAGAGCTTGTGATCTGAAACCTGAGTAGGAACAGAAACTGAGGCCACCATCTATAAAAGTCAGACTCTTTGAAAAGTAATCTAGGACAAAGATGTCCAAAGAAGACAGTAAGGAACCTTGTGTGTTTCAGCATAGAAATTGTGTAGAGGAAGAAAAAAAAAAATGTTCTCCTTGAGAATTTCTAACCACGGGCCTACTAATACAGAGGTCTGTTATTTGACTTTGTACTGATTTTTTCCTACGTGATAATCCTGGAATGCCCCAAGACAAGAAATAAAAAGTTGTCTCAGTAGAAATTTTTGCCCCAAGCATAAAAAGTTGTCTCAGGACATTTATATGCTTGGAACTTGGGCAGAAGCAAAAGCCATGCTTTGGAGAGACATGCCCTCCACATAAGTTTTATAGAATTCTGCAGAAAAAGTTTCACTGGAGATGTGCCCAAAATTAAAGTCATACAACACATGAAAAATATTCAGTCATGACAAAAAGTCAGCAGACAAGATAAGCAGAAAGTTTAGACCAACCAAGAACTTCAGGTAATTCAACAATCCATATGAAATCATAAAAAACAAAATTATACAGTTATAAAATTCATTAAAAAAGAAATAGAAACAAATGAAATATATGACACAATGAAAAAATAAAGATGTGTCAAAGAATAACAGAGAACTTCTAGAAACTGAAAATTAGTATTAGAATATAATTTAAATGTAAAAATGTATCATATGAGGGTAATGCTGAAACATTTTTAGTGTAGTGTTGCATAAATGAAATGTTTAGAGTTACCTGGCTTGCAGGATTAAGGCAAATAACATAAATGTGTGAAGTAGGCTGGTGGCAAGTCAAAATGAATAAGCGGATATGCATGACTTGTGTGAAAAGGCAGTGTTTACACAGTTCTGCCAATTTTTGGCTTGGGGGTATGTGGACACAGTGCTAATACCATATAGTGTCATTTCTCAAGAGAAATTATAAATTCCAAAATTTAGTGTGAAATCTAACAATTTTTAAATATTAGTAATGATTTCAAAATTTTAAAAACATTTATGTAGGCCTAAAGAAACATAACAGTGACTACTATGTAGCACTTCTTGTTTGAAGCGTTGGTCAAAGAGAAGGGACCTATTAACAGATTGAGAAAGAATGGTCAGAAGTCCAAGAATAATAGAAGCTAAGAGAGTACAGTTTTTCAGGTAGGGTTGAGTGGTAAACAGTCTTCAGCATGATAGGAAAAGAAAGAATAAGGACTGGATTCATTCCACTCAATTTTGAAATGTGTGCTTTAGTAATTTTTAGAGAAAAGTTTCAATGGAGTGCTGATAACTAAAACCATATGTCAGTAAACTGATAAATCATTATTAATCAGGACAATGGAGTTGGTATGTATCATCTCCTTTTGGCTCAGTAAAGAGGTACTGACTCAAGATCAGAAGACATTATTTGTTAATCTTGTATATATGCTTTTTTAAGAAGGAAGACACTGAAACATGCTTATTGTGTGAGGGTAAAGATCTAGTGGGGAGAGAGAGAAAGGAAGTGATTTAAGAGGTAGATCAGATCCAAAGCATTGGCTTTGAGCAGGGGGAGGGTCCTTTGCCTTCTAAGACTAGAGAAAAAGATGGGTGCTTTTCTAGTAGGAGGTGAGAGTAATATTTGAGGTAAACCAATTTGGACACTGATTTTCTCTGTGTTCTTGATGAACTAGGAGACAAAATCAACAGTTGATGAGGAGGTTAGGGCTTAGCCTTAAAGAGTGATGAAATAGAAATATTTGCTGCAAATATTTGAGTGAGAGCTCTAAAAGCCAAAGAAGAATTGAAGAAAATGAGTATGGATGTAGATAAATCTGTTGTGAAATCTGAGGTAATAAAAGTGAACAAAGTATTGCAAGGTTTAAAAGAATCAAACAGTAAAGAGTAGTATAAAGTAAAAAAAAATGATAAAAATTACTCATGGCACACACAACTCACCAATCATTAAAATATATATATATATATATATAATATCTCCTTACACAGCTTTAGTCTCTTACCTCAAAAGGTAACAAGTAAATAATTTCCTGAGTCTCATTTCATTAAAATATACTTTTGCCTGCATAATTAATACACTTATACTATTGAAAATGACACAAAACAGGATCATAATATACACACTTTCAACACCTCCAAGACTTTCCATAGAAATATATCAATATCTCCTACATTCTATTTAATGTTTACATGGAAAACCATTAGAGGAATACATCATAATCATATACCCAGTTATTTGCCAATGGTCATTTAAATCGTTCCCATTGTTTTTGATATCCAAAAATGATTGAAAAGTCCTTTATATCAATCCTAATTTACTTATGTAAATATGTTTGAAGGATACATTTTTTCCAGTGGAATTTATAGTTAAACAATATTTCTATTTCAAATTTTGATTGATAATCCCAATTTATCCTCCACAGGTATTACACAAATTTACCCTCACATCTACAGTGTTTGAGAATTAATTTCTATGCTTCCTCATCAAGACTGGGCAATATAAAAGCTAAGTTTGTTTTGCCACTAGGGGAGAAGAAAATGGTAACTTCTTTTAATTTATTTCATTTATAGTGAGTGAAGAAAGTGATGATGAATAAGACATGGTCCTTAATCTCCCTGGGATTTCAGTCTATTGAAAGAGGCAGATAATTAAATAAGAAATTTCATTAAAGCAAATCCAAGAATAAAGGAAGTCCAGAATGCTATGAAAATACAAATACATCTGACTAAAACATGGTGGAACAGGAAAGACTCACTGTAAGAACTGATGACTAAGCTGAGACACAAATGATTAATATAATCTAGGAAGATGAGATTTGAACAGATTTTTATCCAATCAGAAGATGAAGGTTTGCAAGGTCCAATTGGCAAGAGAAAGTGTTTTTATATGTCAGACCTACATATTGCTAAAATAGCAGATATTAGGTGCCTTCAATGCCTGTGTTAAAAAACATTTATTTATTATGTTTCCAACAAATTTTTATTGTCAACCATGCATCAAGCATTTTGCTGGGAATTAGGAATATTCTGCAAGACTGGCATGATACCTCTCTTCACAGAAGTTAGATCTTAATAGGAAGAAAATTAAGTAGGCAATAATAACCATGCATATTAATTTAATACTTTATTTTTCTCCTCAAGCTACATGACCATTTCCCATACCCTTAGATCCTGAAATTGTTCTTGTCAGATCTTTTGACCATCATTTTCTAAATCTTTGATATTCATTCACGTCTCTCATTCTGTCATGCCCACTAACATATTTTTAGATGCATGGAAACAGTCAGTCTATTGATTGCTTCATTCACTGCCAGTTGCTCTGTTTGGTCTTGGCCTCTTCTACTTCTCTATTCATCTTGGACTGCATGGATTATCATCTAAATTACGCTCTCACTCACAGTACTTATCTTTAGGCCTAATTACCTAGAAAAAACTGAATCCCAATTAATCCTGAACTCCGCTGTCTCATGTTGGAGGTTGAATTCTGCAAGAAGAGTTCCCACAGCCATGAAGATTTTTGTTAGAACAACTTCATGTTCTTCAACCTTAGCTGGATTCATGGCACAGCTCACCAAGCATAAAGTAGTGACAGTGTATGTCAAAATGTATTAATGTGCTTTCTCTCTTAGAGTTCCTTTGCCATAAATTTCTCCCTAAGGAGCCAAAGCCACCCATGAGTGCTGTGATACATGTTTTGCAAAGAAGAAAAAAAATAGAATCAATATTTAGCCTTTTACCTTAAAACTAGGATTTTGAAGCTCATTTCATAAAAAAAAAATACAGTTGTGGAAGTGAAGACATGATTTGTAAAAGGCAGGATCTGTAGTAAGGAGACAACCACTAAAACCATTCTGTAAGTGAAAAAGCATAATTCAGTAAGAGCTTGTCATATTATTAAAGATGATTAGCAGATTAAAAAGAAAGCAGATGAAGAGATGGGCTACAAAATCACAAGAGAGCACAGTGTGAGAATAGCTCTGCCTAGTGCCGAGGAGATAGGGTAGGATCCTGTGGCTCTCTGGCGAAGGCACTCATCAACAGCTAACTGCATATCATGTTTCTAGGATTTCACAGGCATCTGTGTTTCAAGACTTTCTCAGCTCATCCAAATACTTCCATTTCCCCTCATTCACTTCAAAAGCTCCTGAAAACTGTAAGCTTCAAGAGGGACTTTGGGTGGCCAGATAGGGCGGTGGGTATAGAAGGGAAAGCTCCCAGCACATGTCCTTGCTTGCATTAAAAGAAAACAGCTTAAGATTTCCTCCCAGATCTTGGAGAATAGGGAAATCCAGACCCTCATTACTCAGTCACAGGATCGGGCACATCGTAAGGACTCAACAAATATCTATTGAATCTATGCATGTGTAAATGAACATATGGAAATATGATGAGGGTCTAGCCCTGGAAAGTGATATTGCAGGAACAGACATATGGTCAGGAGATGAATAGGATGAGGAGAGATAGAGAACTTACAGCTGAGGAGCATGACGTCAAAGGAAGTAGGTTTTATATGAGGGTAGAGGAGAAGCTGCTCTGGAAAACAATAGGTTCCAGGTGCTATACTTAATGTGGGCAATTACTGGTAGAGAAGGAGCATACATACACACATCTCTATGCTCATTAATGGATGCATTTACTGGACCAAAGGTAATGGGTGGAGAAAGGTAATGAAGAAAGGAGAGAGTATGAAATAGGTATTCATTCATTTAATAAACATATACTGGACACCTAATATACTCCAGGCATCAAATTAGACTCTCAGAAATGGCAACAAACAAAACAGATGTGGTTTCTCTGCTTTTGTGACTTAACCATCTATTGAAGAAAACTGACATTAAACAAATTCAATTTATATTAAAGCATGAAATAAGTAGTGAAAACTTCTATGAAATAGGAGAACACAGTGTCATTTGAAAAAACAAAATTGTAAAGTGGTTGAGAATGTCTTCTCTAGGAAAAGGAACAAGGAGCTCAGGTGGAAAAAAGGGAAAGGAGTTATCCAGGCAAGGAGAGTTCAGTAAGCTTTTTATTAAAAAGATTATATCTTGGCAAGTAGAAAACAAGCTGAAGGAACTTGTACCAAAGTAAATATATATTTACATAGACATATCTGCACATACCTCCTTACAAAAATACATACACCTATACATATATGTGTGTGTACATATATATATACACACAAACATATCTTATGTTTGCCTACATATCCTTATATATACACATGGATATGGATTTATTAAAAAGATTTATCCTTCTGCAATTGTGGTAGCTCACTGAACAGTCTACAAGAAGCTGTTGTTTTTGTATCTGTTGCAAAGCAGGTAGATATATGTGAAGTAAGTGGCAGCAAGGACAAACTGCAACCCACAAAAATGAGCTAGAACCTATGACTTTAGACTGGAATTCCTGTTCTTCTCACTTCGTCCAGGCCCCACCTTTGATGATTTTGTGGTCCTGCAGAAGAGCTTGGCCTACTTTCTCACAGAGCAAAGCACACACCTGGCCCAGGATCCAGAGGAACTGAAGGATGATCAGGAGAGAGCTGGAGGATCCATGGCACAGCTGCTACCCCACTTCAACAAGGTAAGCCAGGAAATCTGTAAGAATGTGTTTTGAGTTGTAACAGTTTCTTACCCTGCAACCAGTCTTCCAAATGTAAAATGAATATAGATGCTGCTTCCCATTCTGCTTTCCAAATCCCATGCATACCCACAGGTACACAGGGAAGGGAATCCTGAGAAGTGTAGTTCCAGCTTAGTTAAATTGACACAGTACAAATTCACTAGAGTACTGATCCTTATTATTTAAAATAAATCCTTTCTGTAGGTCTCTAAATGTAGAAGAGACAATTGCATGACTTTTATTGCTAGGAGTTGAAGCTAGAAAGTTGAGAGACTTGACCACATGCCTTGGTATTGTGATGAGAGCAGGCTCAAGAGTAAGACACACAGAGAGAGAATATTAAAGTTTTAGGAATTCTAGTCTTAGAATAGAGGGTATCTCTCTCATCCAGTTCTCTTATTGAGATGGGGTAGTCAGTCCGTATAGTCCTGAGCAGGCTGTTCTCTAAAGGAAATGGGGGAAGAAGGGAAATAAAGACAATCATAATCATACCAATTTAATAGAGAGTTCATCTGGAGAGTAACGCAAAGAAATAAAAGAGTTTTATGCAGCCGGATAATGTTTTCCATAACACAGCCAAAAAATCCATCCCTTCATGAAGCTTCTCCAAACTAACCCCACTTGGCTTCTTTTAGTTTCAGTCACCCTAAACTTCTTCCTTTCCATTTCACTGAATACTGAACACTTACTAAATGTCTCTTTACAGCTGTGGGCTTCCATCTGGCAGATGTTTCTGTCACTCAGGTTTATAATTTTATAGGTCTACCTTGTGTCTTCATGGGGCCATAAGGCTCCTCAAAAGAAGCACTGGGCTTCCTGATCCTTTTACAATATTCTTTTGGATCTTGCTATCTACATGTGGGTCACTTAGGAAATGCTGTTGACTGACTTAGTAATGGATTAAAGGATTGTCCTGCATGAAGATACTGTTGACTCCATTGAGCAATCTGAAAAGTTCTAGCTTAAATGAAACAATGCAATAAAAGATAGGCCATTTAAATAAAAGTTATTTAAGGAGTTGTTATACTGGAGTATTTTATAATTTCAATGTGAGAAATCCTTTAGGTTCCAACAGATTTTTTTAAAATAGTTTTGGTTTATTACATCAACACATCCTTATTATCATATTCTATTCTTAAAAGTTTGTTTCCCTTCCTCAAAAAAAGTTTCTGTGAACTTTGCAAGGAAGAAACTCTGCCCCATTCACTCTACCTGCAGTACTACTGGTAAATGTTAGTTCTGGATTATCACTAGGTTTATAAACCTGCTGCCACTTTCTCTGTAAATTCTTTCCTGCTTCTTACCCATCAGAAGTCACTTTCCCTTTCTGATCTCATAGGTATATATATATATATATATATATATATATATATATATATATATACTGAACTTATTGTCCTATATTCTGCATGTGTGCTGGTATCTTTCTCACATGGTAAACAGGTCACCATGGCTGGGCACTTGTGTCTTGAATTAAGTGATATTATAAAGCACCCACATTCTTAAGCTATGTATGCTCTATCTCTGTATACAGAGCCATGAACTATTTTTTTGTTTTTTTTAAGGAATGAAAAGAATGAGGATAATAAAGGAAACTGGATCCTGGGAAAACAAATGTCCTCCACCAGACCAAACTAGTAATAAATTATATAGCCCTAAATACCTGAGAATTCCTGGAGTAGATGAGAGACATATGTGCTGTTACTGGCCTCAGTAACATCTCGTTCCACTGTTTAATACTTATATTATTTTGAATATGCTAATTCATCTCTCTGAGCTTCATTCTCATTCTCTTTAGAATAGATATATTGCTACCAAACTCATAATGATGTTATAATGAATATATAACTTATCATATAAAATACCTAGAATGTCACAAAGCACTTACAGACTCAAAATTTATAAATGTTACTTCTGTCTATGATGCTCCTTTATCTTTTCTGTTCCCAGACAAAGCGTAGTCATTTCTAAGAGCCCAATTCAAATCCCTTTTTCTCCTGGAAGTCATCCTGTTATACACATGATCTCTCATTTCTTTATATTTCTAATGTACTCATAGTATTTCCCAATGTGTTTCAACTTTTTGAAGAGAATCTCTTTTTAATGTCAAAAGGGTTATTTTTCCCATATAATAATACTTGATTTAAGAATCTATTAATTTAGGCAATGCATATTGACAAAAACCCCTGCCATTAATTAAGATCACCATCAATTATAACATCATCATACACAGAGGAAAAGCTCTTTGAGACATATACAATTGTGTATTTAGTCTATGGGCATGCCTAGGGCACATGAAGGTTTATTGACTGGGTGGAAAACTGTGAGCATTCACCACCTTGCTCTATCTCCCCACTGCTATACTCCTTGCTATCTGCATCTCACTCTTCTCCCACCTAAAACCATTCATTGTTATATTACTGACCCCATAGTTTGTTAGTAACTGGACTATATTTTTCCAACAGTTTGTACCTACATGTTGTATTTACATATATACTCTATTTGTTCTAACAATAGTTAATGAACATTAAATATGGATTTTATGATCACAGTGGATTTATAGTTTATTTTTTCATCTATTCACTATTAGCCACATACTATAGTGGTATTCAATAAATGTTGAATGAATGAATGCATGCAGGGGGCTCCAATATACTTCATCCTATACAGGAAATACAAAATTGAATTAGTTATGATTGTTGGTGTTGAGAAAGTTATATTTCAGTTTGGGTGAGGTGAGGTGGGAGTTTGGGGAGATATATTAATTTGGATCTTTCAAAAGGCAAATTCCAAGATAGGATTAATTATTCAAGGATTTTATTAGGGGAAATGTCTATGGAAGAAAATGAGAAAGAGCCACAAAGGAGCTGGGGTTACTGTCAGACTGGGATGTAGGTTAAACTCCAAATGAAAGAACAAGAGAAGGAAGGTTGAGAAGAAGCATCCTAGATTGCCTTACAGTATAAGGAAGGTTCAGCAAGGCTAGTAAAAGGCTCTTCAAGCCAAAGTCAGAGGACAAAGGTGTCCCATTTCTCCCAGGAGTGGGCCTGATTTAGCATCCCTGTGATGTGCTGTCACTGACCATGAGCACCCTGAAAGAAGCATGGCCTTAGAGCAAATGTGGCAGTAGATTTCTAAGTGCAGCCTCTGGGGCCTGTCTGCAAGGTGTAGTCTCATGTATGTCACCGGTGGTTCATAGAGGTACACACACTTAGTAAAATAAATATAATTCAAGTTACCATACATGTATTTTACAAACATTCTTTGTACCTTAGAATGACTAGCATATGTGCACAATACCTGCCACTGTGTGTAGTCCTATAAACATAATACAACTTTTGTGCAGGGCCCTTCTTCCAAACACACATTTTTACTTTATTTTTACTCAACATAATTTAACTCAACCAGAATGCTACATTATTCTGCTGATGCTTTCAGAAACCAAATTTTTTCTTGAGCCTTAGTTCCTCCATGTATAAAATGAAAGATAAGTCTGGATTATCTTTAAATTTCCCTCTCACTTGAAGTTTGTTGAGTGCCTACTATATATCAGGTTTTGTACCCGAAATTTCAAATACATTATCTTTGATTCTTAAAAAAAATCACTCAAGTATATATTGCCCATATTAACATTTTTGTTTGGACAGATGAGAATTTAGACGAGCTTACCCAAGATCACATAGCTAGTGGTGGATCTGAGATTCAAAGCAAATCTAAATGAGCTCTTTCATGTTTCCTGAGTCAAATGAGAAAAAAAAAAAAAAGACTCAAGGTCCAGATTCCTCCCATTAATTAAGAATAGTCATAACTACATCAACAGTGGTTCTCAAATTTTAAATCATATAAGAACATCCAGGAGCTTGTTAAAAATGTATATTAATAGACCTATTCCATGCTCATAGTGAATGTTTGATGGACCTTCAAATCTGTATTTGAAGAAGTATTCTGAGAGATTCTGATGCAAGTGGTCAGATGAACCATGCCCTAGAAAATATGAGCATGGTACACATTGCTGCTAATTAAAGAACAAACAAGACACGGTCATTGCTTCAGGATGGCAAAGAATATAGTTGATAAGGACTGTGAAGATATCAGAAGGCTATGCTACACACTTTTACCCTGCTCACCATACATGTACTTTCAACCTTTCTCCCCTGAAATTGCTTCCAAATAGCTACCCTAGGGAAATAAAAACAGATTCACGGAAGAAATGTGTACATAAAAATTGTATTGTGATTGTAATGTGATATATTACACTCTTTTTATATCATAAAAATCCTACATAGTATTCTAATACAATTTGACACTATACTTCATATGCAGTAAAAATACAGGAAGAAAATACATCCACTTATTAAGGATGGTTACTCATGAGTGATGGCATTATGGGTTTTTTAATTTCCTTCTTTGTAACTTTCTATGATTTCCAGATTCTCGGTAAAACACACATAGTACCTTTGATTTAAAATATTTTTTTAATTGCTAAACTTAAATTTGACAATTTCTCTGGGTATTTGAAATGTACAATCCTAAAACATCAGAGCAGCATACTTGATGGAAAGTTTCACTGTCACACATATCGAGATAAACAGTGACATTGATTTCTACAATGTTTTTGAAAATAAATTCATTTTTCTTCTACAATATGCTCTGGTCTAATGAATATTTAACTATGTGTAATGAATACAACTAATTACAGTAGTTTTCCTATAAGGTTATTAAAATAGTAACTAGAGTGTCTTGGGAGAATTCTCAATACCCATTTCTACATCAAATACCTTTTTCTATCATTGTTTTCCAAAGAGCCCAGCCTGTTTTTGAGATCTGGTAAAGAATTTTCTCAGTGGAGAAAAAGTGGCAGATTTCATTATTTTGATGTTTCCTTTTTAATTTGCATCTTTAAAGAAGTGTTACTTCATTCCAATTCATGAGTTTATTCGTTTGCATTAAGTTCGATGTGTCTAGAATTTCATGACAGTACATTTAAACTATTCAGTCACATCTACCTCTTTTGGGAAATTTTGACATCTTTCTGTAGTGTGCTTGTAAATTTTTTGTGGTATTCCCTTTCAGTTTCAGTAGTAGAACATCAAGCCTTTGAATGTGGTAGCTCTGGCAGTTGTCAAAGTAAAAAGCCATATATGTTTCCAAATGTAACTGATGTTCTTCCAGTGAAATGAAAGCTTCTACTTAATGAAGAGTAAATTAATCACATTATTTTTCTGTATTTCAGAGGAGTAAATTACTACAATTAAATTACTTGTGGAGATTAGGTTTAAACAGCAACAGGTATACTATTCAGAAATACATTAAGAAAACTATTTGAAAACTTAAATAATAGAAATATAATCGAGAAGCATATTCCCAGGAGAAAATACATGAGCATTAAAGGAAATTAGCATACTTCTAAATAATGGAATTTCTGGTAATTATTTCTCCAATCTGAATATTTCTAATATGAATAGTAATGCCCTGAAAAACAAGTTATTTTTTTCTTATTTCTAATCTTATATATTCCCCAATATCTTCCTTCATTATCTAGTATTTATTAAGTGCCCACACTGTTAGGTCTCTATCAATCATACATATAGTGCAAACATGTTAGAGTACATGAGTGTTAGTCAAACAATCCAGATATTGTAAAAATATAAACTGGTAATATTGTATAACATTTTAGCAGCTGTATAACCTTTATCTTCCCCTCTGTTTTTGTTGTTTTGTTTTGAGGTAAGAAAAAGAGAGCTTTCCCTTTTTGAATAAGATAGCCTTGAGCTCATATACTATATTTCTTCTATATATACATACATATGGAAAAGATACTTGAGTGCCAATTTCCTTATATAGAGAGGAAGACAATAATATATACCTATTTACTGACTGTTGAGAGGATTAAATAAAAAATAATATAAAGTACTCATGCAAGATGCATATGCACAAGGATATTTAGTGTATCATCTATTTTCTGTATCAGCAAAGGTTATACACATCCCAAATATCCATCAGTAGTAAATTTAAAAAATAATACAATGAAGTATTATGCAGCCATGAAAAAATAAATTCTTTATGTATTAATATGAAGTGTTCTCCAATGTAAAATATATATATGAATATAATGTGTTAGAAGAGTGTGTATAATATGCTAAAGGAACTAATTTATGCAAGGATTTTGCTACTCTATTTCGCCCATGTAATATTTACATTTTATTAAAATTGATTCATGTCTCTGATGCTTTTATAAAGATTTTTAAATATTGGAAATGGTTATCACAAGCCCACACCATATTAAAATATTAATTTATCTCAAATACTGTTTATGCTCTTTCATAATAATTTCCGTTTAATATCTGTAAATATTTGCCTGGGGACTTATAAAATTAGCATTATCATATAATTGTAAATTTGAGAATATATAAAATATAATTCTATATAAATACTTATTTAGCGACTTCTACAAATTGTTTACTTGACATAGTGGAGCCATTCTTATTTACCATGGATACTCAAGCTTAAGAACCTTTGAAAGCATTTGTAAAGAAAAATGGCTATATCAGCGGGACTAAGGAGAATTCCACTGATTAATTCAAACTAGGTAAGAATATACCCTTAAACTATTTAATTGATTATTAGAGAATTAAACTAACCTAGATAAATTTCTAATTTTCCATATCTAACCTATGCTATATATAGAGTCAATTACAGGAGATTATTTTATGACAAGAAAAGTAGGTAAACAGGGTAAGGAAGACTGTGGAGTTTAGGAATTGCCCCTATTTTGGGGAGTTTCTCAAAAGTAGATTAATATTTAACATAAAATTTTTAACTACCACTTGCAAACTTTCAGACATATATTCACTTCCTCATTCTTTAAAAATATAAGCATTTCATATTTTAAACAACACTAAAACTTCCTTGTCACACTAAAAATGAAAGGAAAATATGTTTTCTAAAGTTTTTTCTTATCTCTTTCATTCCCCACATGTCAGCCTTTCAGGAAGATCAGTAAATTAAATTTCTTTTGGAAAAATTCTTAGAATAAATCTGAATATTTTAAAAATCAAGTTGCACTTTTACTAAATTAAATTATTTTTACCATTTTTTCCCCACAGAAATGCTTCACTTTAAGAATGTGCTAGACATAAAATGCCAACAGTATAAAAGAGATCATTCACAGAATGACTTATTCAAGACACAAGAGGATTTAGTATCATACAAGTATGCTCGTCATAAGATGACTTTAAATTTTGAATTGCTACAGTATATTTAAGATAAAATTTATTTTACAAAGTCTTGGTTTACATACTTGGCTGTATTAAATGCATGTCTAGAACATTTATTTTAAAGGAGGGAAATTTGTTACCCACAATTTAGTCAATTCTATATTAATTTAATATATAAGTATATACACTTTCATTTTAAACACATATGGAAATTTGTGGTAAACTGTGTTTTAGTTATAAAGACAAGTACTGTCCAATATGCAACCTAAAAATCATGCAAATCAAATGAAATCATTTAATGGCTTAAAGAGCAATTTAATATAGTTTGTCTTACCTTTTTGTTTAATATGTGTATGTGCATGTGTGTGTATTTCCTAAAATGTATGATTAAAGGAGAAAGTCTAAGGGGAATTCATTTTCATACACATATTGAATAGGAACTAGAGAAATTTTTAGGTAATTTATTTGGAAAGTTTCTTGCTTTTACAAACAAAAATAGTTTTATTATAATATCTCTGTAGCATTCTCAATTGGTTCATTCACTTGGTAGGGAAAGAACTTTGGAGAAAGACATTTTCTTTTAAGGAAAGCCAATCTATCAAAGTGTACAACTGTGTTCACTGAGCTTACAAATAAAGCTAAGACAGAAATAAAACAGTGATTTGAGAAATGGGTATTGGTAATTGGGGAATAAGATCGTATGAGTATTGAGGAACAAATAAAACATTTTGAGGCCAAAAGATATTTTAAGAGATTCTTTAAAAAGTTAAATACCTTTTTCACATATTTTAAATATATAATTTATATAGAGATATGCACTGTCACTTAACTCACTCTGGAGGCCTCTCCTTAAAACTACAGGCTGCTC
Source organism: Physeter macrocephalus (assembly GCF_002837175.3). NCBI lineage: Eukaryota > Metazoa > Chordata > Mammalia > Artiodactyla > Physeteridae > Physeter > Physeter macrocephalus. The sequence continues at coordinate 112,039,592 of NC_041217.1, forward strand.
AATTAGGAATGCAAGTTCAGTTTAATACTAGTGTAAGCAAAGCATAATGGAAATAATACACTAGATCTTGGATTATCTGCAACTTCAAAGCAGAACACTGAAAATTTATGCTACAAAATATAGCACTGCATTTAGTTGTCTCCAAGTTACAGAACCATCACTAGCTCTCCTAATTGAGGTAACCAGGTGATTCCCTGGAGGAATTGTTAATTGTGGAGGATCTATAGACAGAAGAGTGTATTTTATAAACTCATCCTTAGAGACCATCTTCCATGTCTTACAATATAATTGATTGTAATAAACTATATTTCAAATATGTTGCAAAATCCAAGGGAATGCTTTAGTAGTCATAACAGAAACATTACTCCAAGAAAAACGAATCCTCAAACATGTTTCATATGAAGGCTCTGCAAAATATATCCTTCTAATTTCTCAAATCTCTAGAAATTCAAAATCCCATCAGGTTTCTTCTAGTTGCAAAGAAAAGCTATTAACTTTCATTTCTTTTCAAGACTGCATACTTGTGTAGGTCACTTTTTAATTTAAACTGCTTACCTAACCTATAAAATGCAGTTAAACTGAGCAATTGTTATCAATCATGACTCTAGAAATGTAACCTTTTATTTTTATTACTTGTTAAAAATGTAAAACTTTATTCAAATGTCACATCTTCACTACCCTCCTTTTCATAAAAAGAAAAGCTGTTTTACTAAATAGTATGAATACCATTTATTAATGCTTATTATTGCTGAAGTTGTGGGAAGTTTCACCATAAATTTCAAAATGCAGAGTAGGCTCTATCTATAACATGTGGTCTGTGTATGCTACTTTGTTCTGGTGGAAACCATTGTCATCATAACTTATAACTGAATTCTAAAATAGTAATTAATAAAATATTTGCAGAGAAGATTTTTAGCACTTTAATACTTCAGAGTTTTACTGAGGCAGATACATAAATTAAAGTAGAGATGTTTTTGCCTTCTAAGGACATTTTCAAGTTTCATAATTTTAAAATGCCTATTTTAAAAATAGTATTTTGTTATAGGGAAAGCACAATTTTATATCTAACTCCAGAATCATTCACATGCTTATTGTAATAAAATGGCTCAAAATTGGAAAGAAACATTCAAATAGTATGAATATTAATTTCAAGATGGATAGGGACAAAAGCAGAACCTTTTAGTTTTTTAAAAACTAGCAAAATTATGTTTTATGCTCCAGAACCAGAAAGAGGTAAAGCAAAATTTTCAGAAAAGATGCAGCTTGGAGCCAAGAGAGTCTAAGAACCATTGACTCTGCTGAATATACCTAAAAATAGCAAGATATATGGTCTCCTTAGAATATAGAATTTAAAACTTTCTTGTCAAGACTGAAAACTTCACTGCAATGCACATTGTATAGTCTAGTTAAAGAGTCATTTTTGTCCATCTCTCTTTATTTTTGATAAAAATACATGTGTGAAACAAAGGACTCCATCTCATAGTTCCATCAAGGAGCTCTGTCTACACTGCAGAAAAAGAATGTTCATTAAAAAAATAATAATAATAAGTACAAGGAGATCAGTCAGCTATTAGCTTATTTGAGATAATTCTTTATTGTCCAGTTTGGAGAGTAGGCAGTAAACTTCCCTTTCTTAGTAAATCTCTTTTCATTTCACACATTTTTATTTAATGTCTACCATGTTCCAGGCACTCAGAAGACCACAATGAATGAAACAGACTAAAGTTCTTGCTTCAAGGAGCCTACATTTTGGTGAGTAAAACGGCATAGAAAATGTTGAGGATGAGGTCGTTGTAACTTTAAATGAGGACTCTAGAGCTGATGTCACTGAGAAAGTCATCTTTGAATAAAGATCTGAAGGAAGTAGGGAGACAACCATCTGGATATCTGGAGGATATCTGGTCAGAGGGAACAGCAAGGGCAAAGGTTCTGAGTCAGAGCCCTGATTGTATTGTTGGAGGAAGAACAAAGAGGCCAGCGTGGCCGAAGGTGAATGAGGTAGAGGGAGAGGGCTAGCAGACAAAGCCAAGGGTGCCAAATGGCACAGTGCTTTGCAGGCTCTTGTATGGTTTGTGCTTTCATTTTGAGACCAAAAAAAAAAAAAAAAAAAACTATTGAAGAGTATTAGGAGAGGAGTGAGATAATCTAACTTTGTTTTTAAAGGATTTCTTGGGCTGCTGAGATGACAGCAGTCTGCAAGGGACCAACTATAGAAGCAGAAAGATAACTTAGGAGACAAGTGAACCAACCAACATAAGAACAACAAAAACTTGAACCAGGATAATATTAATGAAGTATTGTGAAGCAGTTGAATTTTAAAATATTTTTTGAAGACGAAACCAATAAGATTTCCTGATGGTCCAGATGTGGCACATGAGACAGAGAGAGAAGTCAAGGAGACTTCAAACAAGGTTTTGGGATTGAGCAACTGGAATAATGATGTCATGGGAAAGGCTGCAGGACAAGCTGTTTTAGGGGAAATATCATTTGATAAATTTGTGATGTGTAGAGACTAAAATGCCTATAACACACCCAGGTAGAATGTCAATTAGGTAGTACAGTACATTGATCCAAATTATTAGTATACAGATTATATTTAAAGCCATGAGAATTGATCAAATCACTGAATGAGGTAGTGTGACAGAAAAGAGAAGCTGTCCAAGGACTGAGAGTTGCTTATTTCTTGCAGGTTCAAAGAAGGTAAGGAGAAAAGAGAGGGGATAAAAATGTTTAAGTAATTCAGCTTCTAATAGTGTAGTTCAGAATTTACTTTAGGGAATAATCAATTGATTACTTTTTGGTTGAGCTGATTAATTTTTCAGATAAGTTGACCAAGTGGAAAAATCGGTATTTTAAAATGAAAAGTAATGTCAGTCTATTGGGGAGATAGATAAGAAAATTACTGATAATATGATTATAGTATGGTGCCGAAAGAGCTATGCTAGAACTTTGAACAATGTGTGGTATATATACAGTGACTTACCATAACCCCCATCAGACTGGGGGTTTTGAGTAAACCATATTTAATGAAGTAGATTTGGACTGTTTTAAAAGAGTTATCAGGTGTTTAATGGGCACATGACATTTTAGGTCACAGTAACACCCATGTGTGAAAATTCAAAAACTTGGAATAGTTGATTTATATGTTTGAAGTAACATATATACATGAATGAAAATGGAGGAAATGAGACCGAAATGGACGTAGAGCCTACATTCACTGAAAGAGTTTGTCCTTAAAATTATAGTAACTATGGAACTTCAGTTTTAAAATATCATAGTCTGCAGGATGGCTGTATTCGTCATGGTTCTCCAGAGAAAAGGAACCAATAGGATATATATGCATAAGAGGAGATTTCTTCGAGGAAATGGCTCATGTGGTTATGGGGGTTGAAATGTCCCACAGTCTGCCATCTGCAAGCTGGAGACCCAGGAAGCCTGATAGTATGATTCAGTCCAAGTCTGAAGGCCTGAGAATCAAAGCAGGGAGGCTGCTGGTGTAAGTCCTGGAAGCCAGAGAACCAGGAGGAAGGGCAGAAAAAGACGGACAACCTAGCTCAAGAGAGAATTTCCCCTTCCTCTGTGTTTTTGTTCTATTTGGGCCCTTAAAGGACTGGACAATGTCTACCCACATTGGTGAGGGTGAATTTTCTTTACTCAGTCTACTGATTCAAATGCTTATCTCTTCCAGAAACATCATCACAGACACACCCAGAAATAATAGTTTACCAGTTATCTGGGCATTCCTTAGCCCAGTCAAGTTGACACATAAAATTAATCATCACTATGGCAGATAGATATCAGAAATTAGGCTTGCTGTAGGATGAACAAGTAGAAAGTTCTATAGTATTTTGGGCAAGAAAAGAAGAGTGTCGGAAGTAAGGAAAAAGAAACTGGGTTGGAGAAAAGTTTATACATTTAAGAAATATTTACAAGGTAGAATGTGTACACTTGAGAAATAATACGGTGTGGAAGAAAAAGAATATAAAGGAATTCAAGAGTCCAGGTTTCTGATTGGATGAATAAAACACGGAATAGGAACGATGTTTGAGGGAAGAAGGATGAATTTAGTTTTAAACATACTGAGCTGTAGGTTTCTTTGTGACTTCTAATTAAAGTTGTATGGTAAACAGTGTATATTAAGTCTGGAGTTCAGCAGAGAGTCCAAGACTAGAGATATATATTTTGGATATATGTTTTGGGTGTTTTCCAATAACTGGAGTTAAAACAATGGATTTAGATGAGACTGTCTAAGTTGAGGAGAAGCTAAAGATAGAACAAAGGATTGAAGCCTGAGAATTCACCAATATGAAAGGGGCTTCTCAATAAGTAATACTTCTATTCTCAGTGATTGAAGAAGTAGAAAATCCTTCCCTAAAGGAAATGAAAGTTGTTTCCATTTCTTCATTTATTCTCCTGCCCTTCCTAACTTCCCCATAATTCCTAAAACTGTCCATTTTCTTTTTTTATGTCAAAATTTTTTTGCCTATATGGCAACAATTTCCAAACTTTTACTTTTCCACACTTCCATTCCCTTTTTGTTATAGAGACACAAATATTGCCTAGGTGTCAGCCAAACCTAGACCCATTCATGCATGAGAATCTTAAGGAAAGTATTGCTTGGAGCATAGCTACATAGAAAAGGACACTAAGATGCTTCCTTCACTAAAATACATACACTTGAAAGGAAACCTTAAACGATATCAATTATATCTTAGGTTATTCTTTCAGCTATGGGACATAAGTTACAACTTTCATTAAATCTACATATAACCTATATAGAGATTTTATATTTCTTCTATGTGTTAAATTTGTGCAAAATTCAGTAAAGCAAATATGCCTTTTATATATATATATATATATATATATGAATCAAATAAAACAAATAGGACACTATTCCCATGGTAAACCAATCATGAGCAATTTAACTTTGCACCTTCAGTATTTTTTAGATAGACTCTGCTGGCCAATGGTTAATGGATTATAAATGGCTTACTTCCCCAGTCTTTCTATAGTCTCTTCAGCAATTAGGTTTGGCTATCCCAGGCAATTCCCTGTGACAGTTTTTATTTGAAAGCTCAGACTGACAGAGCACCTCATCTCTGCTCCCACATTTACTTTGGGGTTCAGGTTACAGTGTATCCATTCACACTAAATATTCAGACTTTTCACTTTAAAACATTCTTGTGGTGCTCTGCTTCTTTCTTGCTCTGGACCAGAAGTCTTTCAAAGACACATCAGAGTAGAAGGAGTCAAGCAAGCATATTGTAAAGTGACAGGTCTATATCCAAACTCTATGGTCTTAATGGAATCTTTATTCTAAGAACTGAAATTTTTAACTCCACTAGAGCCACTGTGGTCTCCAGCCTCTCTGTTAATCATTTCCAAATCAAGTTCATGGACAAGAGAAACAGCTCTAGGGTACTCACGAGATGAGGCTGAACTCAGCAGTCAGTGGAAGCAGGTACATCTGAGCACACTAAAGCACTTTTTCAAATATGCCTGCAATTTTGAAGAGCCTCTTTGGGTTTCAGTTATGAGGAAGAAAGAGAGAAAGCTGGTTTGCCAATAGAAGTTTTCAAAGGCCCTTGCATTACTAAACCATAAATAAAGTTCAATGTGGAGCCTGTGGGCATTTATACAATTCATACATTTTGGCATTGTGCAATTAGCTTGGCAACATTTGCTTGTGAAAGACATGGCTGCTAACAGCAAAGGATTGCAGGTCAACATCATGATTCACTGCCAGAACTGCCTGGACACTGCTTGCATGATGCTTGGAACCAGTCCAGACAGTTAGTCCCTGAAGAAGTTTATATGAATCATGCTCATCAAATTAACCTCAACATTTTAAAACTGTGGCAATGAAAATGGTTAATCTCAAACTTTCCCTGTTGTATGAACTTTTTCCATTTGCTTGCTGCGGTGCTTTCTCTTTGCTTGCTTAGAAGTGATCACATGCAGGAACTTATCAGTGCAAAAATGGCCAGGTACCACTTGGAGTGGCAACCTAATATTTCTGTAGAAGCGATAAACCTAACTCAAGTGCAGAGACACTTGGAATCACCAGAGTCAGGCATTATAAAACAGTCAACTCAGTCTCACAGTACAATCTTCTGAGTTCACTATCCAATACTCGGTCTGGAGGAGAGATGCTAGGCTGTTATTGATGCTCATTAGTTAGAAGAGGGAGATATAATTTAAATCACTAACATATTGAGAGTCTCTAGACACTTTGACCCATCTGTGTTGCTTGCTATATCATTACTGTAATAAAATTTGTAAGAAGACTTCTCTTGGTTATAGAAGTTGTGTAGAGTGGAGGGTAAGCATGTGAGCAGTAGAGCCGGACTTCCATGAGCTGAATTTTAGTTCTTCCACTTTTTAACTGTACGATCATAGTCAAGTTACTCTCTGTGTCTTCGTTTCTTTATCCACAAAATGAAGTTGTTGTGTAGCCCTAGGTGTAAAGCATTTAGAAGAGCATCTAACACACTGTAAGTACCAAGTGAGTGTTAGCTTTTATTGATCTTGCTTAAGGGTCGTTTTTCATTTGTTTGGTTCCACAAACCCATGAAAAGAAAAACGAACCTACATGGCTTGGGGGTAAAGCCATTGGTTACATAGTAAGGGCTAGATCTGGGGGTCTCATCTGGCTTATTTCATAAGGTTGCTGTGAGACTTCACCAATGTAAATAAAGTACAGGGTCTGGAAACTAGTAATGATAAATAGTCTTATCAATAGTGTTATTATTAATGTTAATATTTTCTGCATAACCTAAAAATGTTCCCCAATTATCTGTAAGAAATGCATTTCATTATAAAACAGCAGCAACAAAATCATGAAACATTAGCATCAGAAGGAACCCTAGAGAAAATCCATCCCAAACTCCTAACATAAGAAATGTTTTCCTTTTTCAGTTCTCTGCTTTGGCTAAAAACACCAACAACCAAAAAAAAAAAAAAAAAAACTACTTCTGATCTCCTATGAAGATATAATCACTCCTTTATAAAGTAGCCCATTAAAGTAGAAATATTTTCACATATTTTCAAGTTACTTCTTTTATTTATCTGAAATTACTCTTATTTTTTAACCCGTTGTTTCAGCTTCTGCCTTAATGATCCTCTCAAAATCCTCTAATTCCTCCTCTATATGGTGTCCGATGGTCTATCTTACACCCATAAGGGATTTTATTTTTCCTCCAGGCTAAACATTTCTAGCTCCTTTTACTAATTCTCAGATAAACTTGTTTCGACTTTCTCCTTCATTCTAACTGCCCTCCTTTGAGTGTGTTCCACTTTGACTATTTTTCTCCTAAAATGTAATGCCTAATAGAACTTAATACTCCAAATGTAGTCCCTTTCAGCACATGGTAAAGGGGAAATGTTACTTATTTTCTTGGACAGTTATATTTCCATTATGTAGCCTAAGATGAAATTTGCATTCCTGGCAGCTGAATCACAATCTTGACTACTTGACAAGATTATAGTCAAGATGATCCTAAATACCTTTCATACATTTTGCTCTTATTTTTTTTCCCATCTTGCACTTTTGCAGCCAGGTTTTAGAACCTAAAAAATAGGGTGCATTTATCCCGAATAACTTCCGACCCATTAAACTCAGCCCTTTGTTCCATCCTGACTATATTTGTTTCAGATTCTTATTAGTTAACCCTCCCAGCTTTTTACTATCTACATATTGTGAGAAGTTTCTTATCACTGATGTCTTTGAAATACCTAGAGTGTTGAAGGTTATAGACTTAGTGGTTGATATAAATGCTTTAAATAATACTTTTTGAGTATGATCATTCACCAATTATAAATTCTCTGAGTATTTTAACATCTAACTCAGTTATACTCAGAGATGTCATGGGAACACTAGTTAAATGCTTATGGCTGTAGCATTCCTCTAATTTACAAATAGTAACCCTATTATTAAAACAAACATATCACAAAAACAAAAATAATCATATGCTGACAGTGCCTGTACCATAAATCCTCCATCTAGAAACCTGGAGAAATACCTTATGAGAAGGTTCAGTGCATGCTATTCACCATCCCACTCATCTCCCTTGTCTGGGCTCAGTAGAGGAAAAATGAAGACATTGTCTTTATTCTATAGAAACAAAGGTGAGCTCAAGCAGAGCTTCCTTGTGAATTTTCACAAAATGACACATCCCTTACCTTCAGAATTATATTTTTATTGTGACGCATGAAGAGGGACACTGGAACATAGTCTATAGTCTGGTCAAGTGACAGATACCTCATTCTGGCTTTGGTGTGTTCTTATAAATTTCTGAGAATGAAGTTAGATATCCCTTGCCTAAAAGACTGTGATTTTTGTTTATGGATTAGAAATTTATTTCAAATATTTTCTACTTTACACTTGGAGGTAGTTACTTATTTTACACATATGGAGTACTCAATGTATATCTATATTTTGTACTAGTTATAAAGGATTTAAATTTCTTTAAAAACACAATGACTTTTTGGGGCTGACAATCTAACTAGGAAGACGAACACATTAGCAAATAAGTATAAGGCATTGTAAATACTGTACAACAGAGCACACATAAAGTACTAAGTAAGGGTAGCAGGACTTGTAGCACCAAGCTAGAATGTCAGGGGTAACCACATGAGGGATGAATGTACTTTCGTCAAGGTTTAGGGGAAGGAGATATCCATTCCTTAAATACAGCATTTCAGGCCAAAGATGCAAAAAAAATACCTAGTCTTCTACTAACCTAGGGTATTGGTCCACTAACACTATCCCCCAGATCCTTGCAATATATTAATTATTTTCCCAGTTTTTGTCCTTGTCTCCTAAAGTCTGTTCTGAATGTGGTAGACAAAGAGATCCTTGAAAAATCTAAATCAGATCATGTCACTAAAGTGCTCATACTCTTCCATGACTCATATAATACAATTAAAGAATAAGTATGTTAGAATAATATTCCAGAACAAAATCAAATAATAATAATCAAATAAAAAAGTAATATCCCAGAGTAAAATCAATCCTGAAAATGTCCTCCCCTCACCCTCACCCCAATCCCGGCCTTACACATCTGCAATCCCTAACTTTACTAACATTCTGACTACATATCTTTGAACCACTCTGCTTCAGACCACTCTACTGGTTGCCTTGTTCTTTTTCAAACATCCCAAGCAACCTTTCTCCTCAGGACCTATGCATCTGCAGCTTCCTCTGCCTGGAACACTCTTCTTACAGATAGCCATATTTCTCCTTTTCTTCCTGCTCTAGTTTTCTCCACAGCACTTATTATCATCATGGGTCATTCTATACACTTACTTATCGTGTATTATCCATTTCCCATCACAAGAATATAAGCTCCACGAAGACATGGATTTTGTCTGTTTCATTCTATACTGTATTCCCAAGTATTTTCACAGGACTGATGTATCAAAGGCAGAATCAGAGGAAGGAAAGTTGCTCTGGTGCCATTTTATGAAAAATCTAGTATTACATGTTAGGAAGAATTGACTTTATCTTTTAGGCAAAGAGAAACTGTTGAATGACATGGAATCCTTTGGAAAACAGAAGTGAAATCTTTGGACTTTGTGCCCTCAGGGGGTCAACTACCTTTCTTTTCAGGTGAAGCTGCACCCTAATATTATTCTTTTTCAAGGTATGCAAGCCCTGAAGAGGAAACCCTGCTGTAACTAACTGGGCTTATGAAGACTTTAATATTCTATGCTGATATCCAAAATAGCTGATTAAACCTACCAGCTCCTTTGACTGGCTACTGAGAAACCATTGAAGCATATGAAATTGGAATTATTGCTATTTACATATTTGAATCAAGGTGAGAAATTAAAAGAGTCATAAGTTAACATAATTTTAAAATGAAGTAAGCCTGTTTTTGTGAGTGTGGAACAACATGAAAAAGGAATTTTCATATTACAAGGATAACAAACCAGCTATATAGTAAGCTTCTGATGTCAACACAAAGATTTTCAAGTAAACCATAATAAACACATAATTTAGTTCCGATGCTGACTTTGTTGTGCATGTTACTAAAATATGTGAAACCAAAGTCTGCCAACAAGGGCTGTGTGTGTGTTTCTTACAGCAACAAAAGGATATGTCAAGTAGACTGTGAGAAAATAGCAGTTGTAACCCAGCAGGCAATCAAAATTCAAGGTGAGATTCTAGGGAAGATGAGACATGTGTCTTCTCTATGAGCTGAGAGCTATGAGTTACAAGAATTATGAAAGTGTTTTGTTGGTTTCAGAAACTACCAAAATTACAAGAAATACTCCTAATAAATTTCCTCAGTTATTTGCTCATTATTTTCAAGGTCAATATTGAATGGTCACATGACCTCGTCTCATTAATTGCTTAGTCATTTAGTAGATGTTCAGTCAGAAGATGCTTTTCTTAGATTCTAAAGGAAAAGGTAAATGAGAGCTGTATTCATGAAGAGCTACATTATAATTTGCATAACCAATTATTTCCATACTTTTAGCTAACCACAAGCTGCAATATATACAGCCCTCACATTTTTCTTCCACTCCCATCAAAATAGCAATACAATTATATTATCTCCTATTTAGAGATATAAATTATATAATAGGAAAAAATATATATATAAAGGAAAGAAATTTCAAAGGAATTTCATGTAAAAAATGTATACTGAGGAAAAGCATTACAAATTTTTCTTTAGACAAATATAAATAAATTAGTGGATTTTTTTTTTATACAGACATTTTATCATTTATATGTGAGAGTTTGGACATGGTAAGGAAGTTAGGGACTACCTCGTGTTATCTTCTGATCAACTTTAAATGTTAGGAAATAATATCTTTTCTTTTTTTACAGTTGAGGAAACAGTAATCGAGAGAGCATAGCAACTTGCTCAAGGCTGCAAAGCTAAGAAAGAAGTAACATTGAGTTATGAACCCAGGGCTTTCTGAGTCTAGCATTTTTGAAATCTCTAATAGTGTAGATAACATTATGCGGTGTGCACCTTTCTGAAGAACAGGTTAATAACCATCATTAGATTCTTAATGGCATAAATCATGTGAAAGATACTATAGTCCTGTTTTTTTCTGGGATTACAGGATAAACGCAGTGCAGGTGAAAGATGAGCCAGGCTGGCTTAATCTGACTGGTCTCAGGATGTCTCCAGCATCATGGAGTAGACTAAATGAGTTTGAAAGTTTTCTTCCTTGGTGCAGGGTTGGTATCTGCCCAATAGGAGCGGGTATGGCCAGCATCTGTTCTGATTGGTTGAGTGTCCGACCTAATGGTTCAGGTTTCTGTCCTGACTGGTTAGTGCCTTCGCCATGTTCATTGAGACATATTTTGAAAATCGAATAAGTTTTCTCAAATTTTAAACTATGCAAACACCATTCCATATTAAAAACATTATTTCCAGTCAATCCCACACTGCAGCTTCCTATCACCTTCCAGAGATTTTTTTTTTTCTTCGTGATATCTCATCCAAGGATCTCAGTTCTCTGTGGGGACACTTGTGTCAACATTCATTCGAAAGTCCTCAGGTAAAATCAATTCCTATATCTGCCCCTAGTGATACTTCTCATAAGAATGTGTGTACTCCCCAGTACTCAGCATCATTTATTTGAACACTAAGATTACATCTTAAATGAAAAACTAAAGGTAAACATCCCAACAAAAACATACCCTAATCCTTAAAGAAGACTGTAAAATTGTGTGAGATAAGAGGGAATAAATAATGTCACACAGTGAGATAATTTTGAGACATTTATACACTGTAGACCTCAGCTTGCTGAGAATGGGGTTCCAACAGTATCTCTCACTCCATTCCACTTGGAACCATCACCTTTAAAAGCCTCCTCACTGCATAGGGGGAATTTTCTTCATTTTTCTCCTGTATCTTCCATTGTTGTAGATATCAATTAAAGTCACCTTAGCTAAGCAGTAGGCAGAGGAAGGGGGAAAAATAGCAATATAAAGATAGAGCCCCTCTTACATATAACTAGAATATGCAACAAAGCATCCTGTACTCTTAGCTTCTTTGTAAAGCCTGAAAATCTAAAATTGTCATTATTCTTTTTTGTTGAGAATTGCCTTTTCAGCTAGTTTCTTCTTCCTTTCTTCTCTCTTTTCTTCCTTCCTACCTTCTTTCCTTCCTTCTCTCCTTCCTTTTCTCCCTGTCTTTGTCTCCCTTCCCTTCCCTTTCCTCTCCCCCACATATAATGGTCATTTAATTCTCAAGACACCTCACAAGTTAAGAATGGTCCTCAATTTTTAGATGAAAAAAAACTGGAAGCCAACAGGTTAAGTAACTTGGACAAAACCAAATATTTAGTAAGTAGCACAACTAGAATTGAAACAGGTGATCTTCTTTTAAAATAAAATTATTTCATGACTATCATTATGAAGGAATAAAAAATACTTTTTTTTGCATTATCTCCTTGACATGAATTGACTTTTTTTTTTTTTAAGATGATAGCTTTGAAAAATCTAAGAGCAGATACTGAAAAAGAGTGAGGTCTGAGATTTCACAAAACAAAATCTCACCAATTTCCCAGTGTCAAACCACTAAATGTCAGTATGTGCAGAGTTAACTGATAAAATATCATTATCAGGTTGTTTCCATCTCAGTTAAACAAGGTAGTACCATAATAGAAGTTTCCTTATTTAGAAAGTACAATCGGATTTTACCACTGGGAAAAAAATATTGAGACACTTTAGAATCTTTTTCCCTGAAAATTCTTGATGTACTTATCCCCCTGAGACTGTGTATATTTTTCTACACAAACAAGAATTTCAATATAACTATATTTCAAAGATGCTTATTAACTTTCTAATTTCCTTTTGTAAATAGTTACATAATCTGAGAGATAAACAATATCTCATGTGTATTAAGTAACTTGTATGTGAAATGCTTTCCATTTAATTTTCAAAGTAATCCTTTGATGTAGATACAATAATTCAATTATTTCAATTTTACAGATAAGTTAATGAGGTAACTTCTTTGGTATCAGTAAGCTGAAGAATAAAGGGATAGAGGACTGATCCAGTTAACCTGACTCCCCTCCCCAAACCCACTTTGTTTACCACTGCACTGTATCACCAAAGAGTCTATTTAAATTTTAAAAATAATTCTTTAAGAATAATAACTGTATTTGTTTAAAATATTTATATTGTTTCACTAATACAATTATTTTAGTAAATCTCTTCTTTATACTTGGACTAAAAAAAATTTTGTTTTACATTTCAGCATAACTTACCCCTTGAATGTGATAATTTTTCAAAGTGTTAACCACATCATTGATAAAAACATAACAGTTTTATAAGTTAATCTAACTGTTCTAGTTAGTCTAGTCTAACTGTTCCAAAATTCAAAGGAGCACTTTAGTATGTTTTTATCATAACTGATATCAATCAAAATAGATATATATTTCTTTGGTGTTTTGTTTTCATGTAGGAATTGTTGAAGTACAGGAAAAAGAGGAAAGGAACTGATAAAACCTCAGAAAAAGCAAAAATAGAAAAGATGGAATTACTGAAGAAATATTTCACTTAATTCACAAAGGGAAAAACCCCTTGTTCTGGTGTATGGGAATTTGCATGAAGAAGCTCCATATTTTAAGTTTCAATAGTCATTAATATAAAAATGTTACAAATTACTAAAAAGTACTTCTTAATTTAGCATCAGAAAAGTTTATATTGGCATTAAATTTTTAACATAAAACTATGGTTTTTTGGAAATAATTTAAAGGTGGAGTACCTTTCCCTTCCTATCTACTTACTCCCAAAATAAAACTCCACAATCGCAATCAATGAAAATATTTCTCATCTCTCTTATATTTAGAATATGTTTTTTGAGAGACAGGGTTTATCATGGTCTTATTTTCTCATTTTTGTGTGCTACAAACCAGGATTTTTAAAAATACCTTTCAATTAATGTGATTTAAATAATCAAACATTCAGAATAGAGTTGAGTGGTAACAGTCTCTGTTACTTCTCACTTTCCAAATATTCACTTCCATATCTGTATTAACTCACTCTGTCAAAGAATCCATCACAGCCAGTCAAAGGGGCTAGTTCAGAACAGTATATTATGTGAATGAGATGGGTCTGACTGAATGATGGAGATTAAAAAAATATATATTGGTGGCTGGGGAGATATTGTGCTACTCAAATGCCCTGAGAAGATTCCTAAGGGGAAAATATTCAAAGTGATGTGAGAAAGTTTGTTCCTATTAGAGTTAGGTTTTAAATGGTGTTATAAATTTCATTTGGCCTTTTATCCCAAGAACTAGAATCACATCATTTACCAGAACTTCTCTTCACTGTCTACTCTTCTTTGTGACACTTGCCTAAGAGCATTCTCAAACATGTAAGCAGCACCACTTTTTTCTAATTAATCAAATAATAATAAAGCATAAGTAATGTCTATAATCTAACAGTATGATAGACTCATGAAGAATAAAAATATGAAAACTGCATTTACTAATTGAAAAGCTTATGCTTGCTTCCTTGGACCTTCTGGAGTCTCTGGTGAGTAAATGTTCCAAAGTTCACTCTCAATCTCCTAGCCACTTGCATAAAGTGTTCTCTTGGTCATGAGTATCCTGGCCCTAATTTGGCTTCTCTAAGCTGGGTTGCCTGTGCCTTTGGCCCTGTGCAGAAACTGGGTTACTTTCTGCTTGCTTTGCTTTTGTTTTCTCTTATTTTTTTCCAACTTTATTGTCATATAATTGACACATAACATTGTGTAAGTTTAAAGTGTACAAAGTGTTGATTTGATACACTGATACATTGCAAAATGATTACCACTCTAGGAGTAGCTAATATCTAGATCACATCATATAATTTCCATTTTTTTCAGTGGTAAGAATATTTAAGATCTACTCTCTTAGCAACTTTCAAGTATATAATACAGTAATATTAACTAAAATCATTATGCTGTACACTACATCCCTAGGACTTATTCATCTTATAACTAGAAGTTTGTGCTTTTTTGACCAATAACTCCCCCTTTCTCCCACCCCGCAGTCCCTGGTAATAGTTATTTTAGTCTCTGTTTCTATGAGTTCAGCTTTTTTTCCACACATAAGTGAGTTGATAACAGTATTTGTCTTTCTCCGTCTCACTTATTTCACTTATCATAATGCCCTCAAGTTCCATCCATGTTTTTGCAAACGGCAGGATATCCTCCTTTCTCGGGTCTGAAAAATATTTTTTATTGTCCATTCATCTGTTGATGGACACTTACATTGTTTTCATATTTGGCTATAGTGGCCAATGCTGCAATGAACATGGGAATGCAGATGTATCTTTGAGATCCTGCTATTATTTTGTTGGATATATATCCAGAAGTGAGATTACTGGATCATATGATTGTTTTATTTTTAATTTTTTGAGGAACTCTTACATTGTTTTCCATAGTGGTTGTACTAATTTACAGTCCCAAGAACAGGGTACAAGGGTTCTTTTTTCTCCACATCCTTAGCAGAACTTTTACAGAAGGTGCGTGGCATGTTACTTTGATACATTTATATATTATAATCGATGTAACATTTATCACATAACATCATTATGGTACAACATTATTATCTGTATTCATTTTACTGTGCCTCTACCCATTCCTTAATCAGATTCATTTTCTTATTGAGCTGTATGTGTTTTTAAATGTATTTTGTATATTAACCCCTTATCAGGTATATGATTTACCAATACTTTCTTCCATTTAGCAGCTTGCCTTTTCATTTTGTTGATGGTTACCCATGCAGAAGCTTTTTGTTTTGATGTAATCTCACTTGTTTATTTTTGCTTTTATTGCTTGTGCTTTTGGTGTCAAATTCAAAAAATCTTTGCCAAGACCAATGTCAAGGAGCTTACTCACTATCTTTTCTTCTAGGAGTTTTATGGTTTCAGGTCTCATATTCAGAAATTTAGTCTTTTTTTTTGGTGGGGGGGCTGCACCATGCAGCTTTCAGGACCTTAGCTCCCCGATCAGGAATGGAACCTGGACCCTCAGCGGTGAATACGTGGCATCCTAACCACTGGACAACCAGGGAATTCCCCTTTAGTCCATTTTTTATTTTTCTTTTTTTTTGTATGATGTAAGATAGAGGTCTAGTTTTACTCTTTTGAAGGTGGCTACTCAGTTATCCCAGCACCACTTATTGAAGAGACTATCTTTTCTACATTGATATTCTTATGGGTTTATTTCTGGGCTCTTATTCTGTTCCATTGATCTATGTATCTGTTTTTATGCCATTTTATCATACTGTTTTAGTTACTATAGCTTTGTAATATAGTTTGAAATGGGAAGTGTGATGCCTCCAGCTAAATTCTTCTTACTCAAGATCGTGTTGGCTATTTAGGGTCTTTGTAGTTCCATACAAATTTTAGGATTATTTGTTCTATTTCTGTGAAAAATGCCATTGGAATTTTGACAGAGATTGCATTGAGTCTGTAGATCTCTTTTTTATAGAATGGACATTTTAACAATATAAATTCTTCCAATCCATGAGCATGGAGTATCTTCCCGTTTATTTGTGTCTTCTTCAGTATTTTTTCATCAATGTCTTATAGTTTTCAGTGTATAGATCTTTCACCTCCTTGGTTAAAGTTATTATTAAATATCTTATTTTATTGATGCTATAGTAAATGGAACTGTTTTCTTAATTTTTCCTTCTGATAGTTCATTAGTGTGTAGAAATACACCTGATTCTGTACATTGATTTTGAATCCTACAATTTTACTGAATTTCTTTCTTAGTTTTAACATTTTTTTGGTGGAGTCTATAGGTTTTCCACATATAATATTATGTCATCTGCAAACAGAGGTAATTTTCCTTCTTCCTTTCCAATGTGGATGCATTTTATTTATTTTTATTTCATAACTGCTCTAGCTAGGAATTTCAGTACCATGTTGAATAAAAATGTTAAAAGTGGGCATACTTGTCTTATTCTTGATGTTAGCAGAAATGTTTTCAGCTTGTACCATTGAGTGTGGTGTTAGCAGTGGCCTTGTCATATATGGCTTTTATTATATTGAGGTACATTCCTTCTATACCCAATTTACTGAAAGTTTTTATCCCAAAGGATGTTGAATCTTGTTAAATGTTTTCCTGCATCTATTGAGATGATCATATGATTTTTATCTTTCATTCTATTAATGTGGCATGTCACATTTATTGATTTGCATATATTGAACCATTCTTGCAACCCAGGGATAAATCATACTTGATCATGGTATATGATCCTTTAAATGTATTTCTGAAAATTCAGTTTGTTAATATTTTGTTGAGGATTTTTGTATTTCTATTTATCAGGGATATTGGCCCATTTCTTTTCTTGTAATTCTCTTATCTGACTTTGGTTTAGAATAATACTGGCCTCATAACATGCGTTTGGGAGTGTTCCCCTTCTTTGATTTTTTGGAAGAGTTTGAGAAGGATTGGTGTTCTTCTTTAAACGTTGGATAGAATTCACCAGTGAAGCCATCTGTTCCTGGAATTTTCTTTATTGAGAAGTTTTTGATTACACATTCAATCTCCCTACTAGGATTGGTCTGTTCAAATTTTCTATTTCTTTGTGATTCAGTCTTGGTAGGTTGACTGTTTCTAGGAATTTATCCATTTCTTCTACGTGGTCCAACTTGTTGTTTCCTTATCATTGTTCATAGTAGTCTTTTAGGATCCTTTGTATTTCTGTGTTATCAGTTGTAATGGCTCCTCTTTCATTTCTAATTTAATTTATTTGTGCCCTTTTTTTTTTCTTGGTAAGTCTAGGTAAAGTTTTGTCTATTTATTTTTAATCTTTTCAATAAACCAGCTCTTAGTTTTATAGATCTTTTCTATTGTCTTTTTAGTCTCAGTTTCATTTATTTCTCACTCTGATCTTGGTCATGTCCTTCCTTCTACTAACTTTGGGCTTAGTTTGTTCTTTTTAAAGTTCCTTGAGGTATAAAATCAGGTTGTTTATTTGGAATTTTTTTAAATGTAATATTTATTGCTATAAACTTCTCTTTTAGAACTGCTTTCCTGTACCCCTTAAATTTTGGTATGTTGTGTTTCCATTTTAGATTACCTCAACATATATATTGATTTTTGTTTTGATTTCTTCTTTGATCCTTTGGTTGTTCAGGAATATGTTATTTAATCTCCACATATTTGTAAATTTTTCAGTTTTCTTCTTGTAATTTATTTCTAGTTTACTACTATTGTGGTCAGAAAACATGCCTGATATGAATCCAATTTTCTTATATTTATTGACTTGTTTTGTGACCTAACATATGATCTATCTTGGAGAATGTTTCATGCTTGTTTGAGAAGAATGTGTACTCTGCAGCTGTTGGATGGAATGTTCTATAAATGCTTGTTAGGTTCATTTGAACCTAAGATATAATTTAATCCAATGTGTCCTTACATATTTTCTGTCTGGATAATCTATCCATTGTTGAAAGTGGGGTATTGAAGTCTCCTACTATTATTGTGCTGCTATTTCTCCCTTCAGAGGTGTAATAGTTGCTTTACATATTTATTTGCTCTATGTTAGTACATAAATATTAACTAATGTTATATCTTCTTGATATAACAGTATATTTGGGGAAGTTTTTTAAAAAAAATGTATGCATGTAACTATGACCTACTGCTCCTCTCTGAAGACATTAAATGACTATCACATAAGATCAAATAAGAATGTAGATACCATTCATTGATCACCCTTTGTATGCCAGGCACCATCTTTGTCAGTTACCTGTTACCCTTATAATAGTCTTAAATAGTAAGTATTATTATCCTTATATTTCAGAGGAGGTTAAACAAATTGCCTGATGTCACCCATCTAGTAAGTAGTAGAAACAAGGTTTGTACCTAGATTTAGTTGATCCAATAATAATTTGCTTTCTAACATAAATACATGTCTAAAATCTTTGATAAAACATTACCATCACATTTGAAAATTCTCTGATTTTAGAACTACCACTGAGTGATGAATTTCCTCATCTGGTGAAGTGCTCATTAGTGGACTTAGGAAAGATAGAAGGACTAGAGGGAAAAATATACCTGACCTTCTTTTTCTTGTCTAAAGAGTGGGCCAAAACCTCGAGCCCTGCATTTGGATACAGTCTATTGATAGTTTCATTTGGCTTCAAATCTAATTGAAAAATGTCCTACATCCTTGAAAGAAATTAGACCTGCTGGTGTATCTCACTAAGAAAAATCCTTCAGTATGTAACAGAAAGTATGTAACAGGAAAAATATTCCAGAATTTCTTTGTTGGCATAGTTAGTATGGTAAACACACACTAATCAAATAATATTAAAGGCAAAAATATCATTATGCATTATACAATAGGTTAATTTAACCTATTGCTTGACATAAATTTCAACTTGAATGTATCATTCCACAAATACCTTTGTATTTGCTTGTCTTTTGGTATATTGTTCCAATAACAAGTCAAGGTGTTATTATTTCAGTTCCAAAAACCAATGGAGAAAGCACATAGAGAAAATTAATTCTACTTTCAGAAGGAAGGAAACATACTACAAAGATAAGATTTCTTCTTAGTATATAGAGTTATGTAATGCCTTCAGTTTTCTAATAATGTGTCTGAATGTTCTTTGCTTACTCTTTCTTTACTTTTTTATGGTCTCATTATCTAAAATTTAAGCTCCTTGAGAGTAGACAGGTTAATCTGTATCTTCAAGTTCCATTCAAAATAATGAACATTTGCTGAGAACATACAATATTACCAGCTAGCAGTATTATTTGGATGCATATGTTTAAAACATTATGATTTAGGAGTCAAATTTTTAATGTGAGGAAATGTGGAAGCAACTCAACTAATTAAATAAAACAAAGCACTCTAACATGACTGACACCAACAACTAAGTATGGTCATAGTTTTGGTGAGAAGTCATAAAGCCTTTAAGAGTTTGTCTCCTAAATATGTGGACTGGCAACCTAAGCTTCTCAAATTCATTCAATGTTTTAATCAACCATATGCTTAGTTGAAGGAATACACTGTAGTTAAAGTCAGAGCATAACAATTGTAACTGTAATTTTCCACTTTTATGAAGAATGACAAATAAATTATAACACTATTCAGGCTCAGCTAATGATTAATTATTAATCATAATATTTCAAAAATATTTTTCAAAAGCACTCATTTTCAAGATGAATCCTACTATTTTTTTTTCCTTTTCATGGAATTTAGCACCACATATTTATTAAATCAACATAGGAATTTTATTTTTAATACCTATAAACACTTAGATATGTTCAAACCAAATTGAATGAGAAAAGGAAGTATGAGCATATTTCGTACTATACATTTGCAAACTGTGAAATATGCTTCGATGACTTTCCTGGAAAAGATCCACAGTTGAAATTATACTCCAGGATTTTTTCTGAGTGAACTAAACAATTTGTTGTGAATGATAATCTAGAGTCATTTTGTTGATAAAAAAAAATCCTTGTTTTTAGGGAATAAATAGTTATGTTGCAGCATATTTCACACCATCCAAAAATATGGTCAGCAAACGTTTTTATGAAAATTTAATTAAATTTACCTAGTTATAATGGTTCTTTGAAAAACCTAAAGCTGAAAATTAAGAGAAGCCATGCACCTGGGCATTGACAATATTTTAATTTAATAATGCCAATTGAGTTCCATTGAGAAGTTCATAATGGTCTTTATTTACATTTAATTAGCACCTCTTTGGATTATTCCTCATTTTCTAAACCTAATATAACCTTAATTTTGGAAGATGTGAAATGAATATGATAACAACATGTACCTGATTGTTTTAATAAATGTGTCTAAACTGAACATGCCCCCTCAAATTCATAAAGATCACACTTTATGCTACCCTTAGACCTCTCATCATGTTAATTGGCTGCTCTGCTAGAAAATTAACTATATTATTCTGACTCTGTGGCAAGTAGTACAATTCCAGTTGGTTATGATGAGCATGGAGAGTAAACATATAATCTTTATTTCAGATATTTATTTATTTAGGCTAGAGGAAAACAAAAGTATTAACATTGGTTAATTCTAAGTGATAAAAGTATAGATAATTAAAAATAATATTCTATATTTTCCAGAATTTTCTATAATGAATATTTATAACTTTTTTGAAAAATATTATATTACATATATAAACCAGATATATGCTATATGTTTGTGTGTGTGTGTATATATATATATATATATATATATATATATATAATTTTTTTTAAATC
>NC_041217.1:112060915-112092252 GCF_002837175.3 Physeter macrocephalus
ATATATATAATTTTTTAAAAATCTGTCTTGGAAGTCCAAGGAAAACATTCATCATTCATATCTTCTGCTCATATTCTACTTGATTTCAACATTAATGTAGGTGAAGGTGAGAAATAGGTCAAGAGACCTGAGACCATGTGAACCTTAATGGTTTGGATAAAGGACAGTAAGAATGATGAATGTGTGAATGAATGAATGATGCTTTATGATTTTTCCTTTTGGGAAAGGAACTGGGAATCTCAAATACAGAATGGTAATATCTTGTCAAAATGTCCTTTTCTTACTAAAGTTTTTTTTTCTTTATTTAGCTGTTCTCATTGGATTGGACGCAAGACAACATAGTTACCATCAGATTCTAAGATTAGAATCTGTTGCCACTAATATAAGTGTCTATCAGTTATATCAGAGGCATATTTAGGGAGACAAAGCATTCAAAATCAAAACAGTATATCAACAAATAAAAAGTAGCAACCAAAGGAATGTTATAAAGTTTTAAAATTCTGGAAAATATAGTTTTTGATGTCATATCCTAGTTGATTCTATAAATCGGGACTCATGCCAAAGCTAATCAGAATTAGTGCCAAAAAAGCCTAACATGTAACATAAATAGGTTCTTGTCATAATATTCTCTCTGTTTCAAAAACTTAAAGAGTAATGTTGTCAGATTACAGGAGTAATTGTTTCCCTGTCAAATTTAATGACGGGATTTTTAAAATTTCAGTATTATTGCTGGAAAATGGAGTGGGCTGTGTTTACATTTCCAAGTTCATTCTTAAGTGAAGCTTTTACTCTATACATGCAAGAATATTATTTTTTAAGGTTTTATCATCTTATTTGCTTGATTGCCCCAGTGATTTCTTACAGTATCATTTCCCCTAATCTTTAACTGTCGTCTTTAATTACATACTATCGTTAAGGTAAATTTCTATGCTTTGGGGCTACAGATAGGGAGCCAGGGACAGATTGTTCTCTAGAGAAAGTAAGGAGGAAGCAATGATTAAACAACTATAAGAACAAGTGGGGTAAAATTAATAAAGCTTCATAAAATGTTGAGTAACCAACATTCTTTTTACTCCACATTTGATAATGATGTTTTTTCTACTTTGTCAAGTATAAATAAAACCTGTGTACCCACATTAAATGAGCCTTCTGAGTCCATTGGGATTAAGTGCGAGACAGCAGCCCTGTAACCAGGCTGGAAACCTGGAGACTTGAATTCTAGTTCGAGTTCTATCTCTGCTTGTCATTAGCTGGTATTGCTACAGTCTTTTTCACTTGAGTTCAATACTATGATCTGTATGTTTATAACCTATACCATGCACACATTGCACAAGTAACAAAGGAGAATCCATAAAGACATTTGAGGAGTACCATTTGATGAGCTGTCATACTGAAAAAAGAGATAGAACACAGAGCACTGTGAACTATCCTAACTATATGTGACAATTATTATACCTTCCTTCATGCCCCAAAGTTAGAGCTAATAAGCAATCTGTGGGTGGTTTAATATTGCAAAATTACTATTTTCCAGCAAAAATCCCCTTTGTGATACTATTGATACTATATGGCCTGGAATTTTGAAATTTCCCCAAGGAGGATAGAAATTGTGTATAATACCAAAAGGTGTTGGCCCTTTATTGTCAGAAGTATTTAGGTGCCCTACTTGAGATGGTTGAGAGTAGTACAGCATTACAGGTAAGAACAGGAATTTGGCAGTGAGACCATGATGTGAATTTGACAAGTGACTAACTTTTCTCAGTTTTTGTTATATTAACTACAAAGCAGGGATAACAATATATATTAACTTCATAGAGTTGCTGTAGTTATTAAAGGAAATTAAGTGAAAAAATATATAAAGTGCTTATCATCGTGACAGCTCTTAAAGTCTTTTATGTAAATGAGAAAAGCAAAGAAAAACATTGCAATATTTGAGAACCAAATGGAGTTTTTCTAGGTGTTTATTGTTTTTTCCTTTTTGCTATTAAAGTTTTACTGAGATATAATTAAAATACCTTAAAATTCAAAAAAGTGTACAAGTCAATAGTTTTTAAGGTATTCATAGGCTTTTGCAACTGTTAACCACTATATTATTGTAGAAATTTTTCATCACTCCCCCAAAATCTCCATCCCCTAATATATTTTCTGTCTCTATGCATGTATCTATGGTGGACATTTCAAATGAAGATAATAGTACAATATGTCTTTTGTGACTGGTTTCTTTCTTAACATAATGTTATCAAGTTTCATTCATGCTGTAGCATGTATCAGTACTTCTTTCATATTACTGAATAATATTCCATTATATGGATATATCACAATCTGTTTATCCATTCATCAGTTAATGGACATTTGGGATATTTCTACCTTTTAGCAGTTATAAATAATGCTTTTAAGAATATTCATGTACAAGATTTTGTGTGGATATATGCTTTCATTTTTCTTGTGTATATACATAAAAGTGGAATTGCTGAGGATCACATGGCAAGTTTATGTTTAATATTCTGAGGAACTGCTTATCAATTTCTGAAAAATGTACCTGAGATTTTGATAGAGAATTCATTGACTCAATAGAACAATTTGGGGAATCTTGCCATTTTAACAATTTTAGTCTTTTGATTCATGAACATGAAATATCTTCTGTTTATTTAGAACTTCTTCAATTTCTTTCAACAAAGTTTAGTAGTTTTCAGAGTACAAGTTCTGCACTTCCTTTGTTAATTACTAGATTTTAAAATGATTGCTGATACTATTGTAAATGGAATTGTTTCTTTAATTTCATTTTCAAATTGTTTATTGCTCGTGTATAGCAGGTAATTGAATTTGTGTATTGATCTTATATTATCCTGCTGAACTTGGTTATTGGTTCTAATAGTTTTTTAGTGATTTCTTTAGAATTTACTGTATAAAAGATTATGTCATCTATGAACAGAAAAAGTTTTACTTCTTTCTTTCCAATCTGGATGTAGTTATTTCTTTCTTCTTCTCTAATTGGTCTGGCTACTATTTTCGGCACAATGAAGAATAGAATTGGCAAGAACATCCATTCTTATCTTATTCCTGATCTTAGAGTGAAAACGGTGATCTCTCATCATTAAGTATAATGTTATCTATGGGTTTTTTGTAGATATCCTTCATGAAGTTGAGGAATTTCCCTTTTATTCCTAGTTTTTGGAAAGTTTTGCCACGAAAAGGTGCTGGACTTTTGACAAGTACTTATTCTGCATATACTGGGATTATCATGTGGTTTTTATTCTTTATTCTATTAACATGGCATAACACAATAATAGAATTTAGTTGTTAAAACAACCTTACATTCTTGTGATAAATCACACTTGTTTATTATGTACAGTCCTTTATATCCTACTGGATCGAGTTTGGTAGTATTTTGTTGAAGATTTTTAAATTTATATTTACTTGTAATATTGGTCTCTAGTTTTCTTTCCTGTAATTTCGTTGTCTGGTTTTTATACGAGAGTAATATTGGATTCATAGGATGAATTGGAAGTGCATCTCTTAGCAAATTTTTTGGAAGTGTTTGTGAAGAATTGATATTAACTTTTAAAATATTCATTAGACTACATTCTTTTTTTTAAAACATCTTTATTGGACTATAATTGCTTTACAATGGTGTGTTAGTTTCTGGTAGTGTATATATGTCCATGCCACTCTCTCACTTTGTCACAGCTTAACATTCCCCCTCCCTATATCCTCAAGTCCATGTTCTAGTAGGTCTGTATTTTATTCCCGTTCTACCCCTAGTCTCTTCATGACATTTTTTTCTTAGATTCCATATATATGTGCTAGCATATGGTATTTGTTTTTCTCCTTCTGACATACTTCACTCTGTATGACAGACTCCAGGTCCATCCACCTCACTACAAATAACTCAGATTCATTTCTTTTTATGGCTGAGTAATATTCCACTGTATATATGTGCCACATCTTCTTTATCTATTCATCTGTTGATGGACACTTAGGTTGATTCCATGTCCTAGCTATTGTAAATAGAGCTTCAATGAACATTTTGGTACACGACATGACTCTTTTTGAATTATGGTTTTCTCAGGGTATATGCCCAGTAGTGGGATTGCTGGGTAATATGGTAGTTCTATTTGTAGTTTTTTAAGGAACCTCCATACTGTTCTCCATAGTGGCTGTATCAATTTCCATTCCCACCAGCAGTGCAAGAGTTCCTTTGCTGTGCAAAAGCTTTTAAGTTTCATTAGGTCCGATTTGTTTATTTTTGTTTTTATTTCCATTTCTCTAGGAGGTGGGTCAAAAAGGTTCTTGCTGTGATTTATGTCAGAGAGAGTTCTGACTATGTTTTCCTCTAACAGTTTGATAGTGTCTGGCCTTACATTTAGGTCTTTAATGCATTTTGAGTTTATTTTTGTATATGATATTAGGGAGTGTTCTAATTTCATACTTATACATGAACCTGTCCAGTTTTCCCAGCACCACTTATTGAAGATGCTGTCTTTCCTCCACTGTATATTCTTGCCTCCTTTATCAAAGATAAGGTGATCATATGTGTGTGGGTTTATCTCTGGGCTTTCTATCCTGTTCCATTGATCTGTATTTCTCTTTTTGTGCCAGTACCATACTGTCTTGATTACTGTAGCTTTGTAGTATAGTCTGAAGTCAGGGAGCCTGATTCCTTCAACTCCATTTTCCGTTCTCAAGATTACTTTGGCTATTCAGGGTCTTTTGTGTTTCCTTACAAATTGTGAATTTTTTTGTTCTAGTTCTGTAAAAAATACCATTGGTAGTGTGATAGGGATTGCATTGAATCTGTAGATTGCTTTAGGTAGTATGGTCATTTTCACAATATTGATTCTTCCAATCCAAGAACATGGTATATCTCTCCATCTGTTTGTATCATCTTTAATTCCTTTAAGCAGTGTCTTACAGTTTTCTACATACAGGTCTTTTGTCTCCTTAGGTAGGTTTATTCCTACATATTTTATTATTTTTGTTGCAATGGTAAATGAGAGTGTTCCTCAATTTCTCTTTCAGATTTTTCATCATTAGTGTATAGGAATGAAAGAGATTTCTGTGCATTAATTTTGTATCTTGCTACTTTACCAATTCATTGATTTGCTCTAGTAGTTTCTGGTAGCATCTTTAGGATTCTCTATGTATAGTGTCGTGTCATGTGCAAACAGTGACAGTTTTACTTCTTCTTTTCTGATGTGGATTCCTTTTATTTCTTTTGCTTCTCTCATTGCTGTGGTTAAAACTTCCAAAACTATGTTGAAAAATAGTGGTGCATGTGGGCAACCTTGTCTTGTTCCTGATCTTAGGGGTAATGGTTTCAGTTTTTCACCTTTGGGAATGGTGTTGGCTTGGGGTTTGTCATATATGGACTTTATTATGTTGAAGTAAGTTCCCTCTATGCCTACTTTCTGGAGGTTTTTTATCATAAATGGTTGTTGAATTTTGTCAAAAGCTTTTTCTGCAACTATTGAGATGATCATATGGTTTTTCTCCTTCAATTTGTTAATATGGTGTATCACATTGATTGATTTGTGTATAATGAAGAATCCTTTCGTTGCTGGGATAAACCCCACTTGATCATGGTGTATGATCCTTTTAATGTGCTATTGGATTCTGTTTACTAGTATTTTGTTGAGGATATTTACATCTATGTTCATCAGTGATATTGACCTGTAGTTTTCTATCTTTGTGACATCTTTGTCTGGTTTTGGTATCAGGGTGATGGTGTCCTTGTAGTATGAGTTTGGGATTGTTCCTCCCTCTGCTATATTTTGGAAGAAGGATAGGTGTTAGCTCTTCTCTAAATGTTTTACAGAATACACCTGTGAAGTCATCTGCTTCTGAGCTTTTGCTTGTTGGAAGATTTTTAATCACAGTTTCAATTTTAGTGCCTGTGATTGGTCTGTTTATATTTTCTATTTCTTCCTGGTTCAGTCTCGGAAGGTTGTGCTTTTCTAAGAGTTTGTCCATTTCTTCCAGGTTGTCCATTTTATTGGCATACAGTTGCTTGTAGTAATCTCTCATGATCCTTTGTATTTATGTAGTGTCATTTGTTACTTCTCCTTTTTCACTTCTAATTCTATTGATTTGAGTCTTCTCCCTTTTTTTTCTTGATGAGTCTGGTTAATGGTTTACTAATTTTATTTATCTTCTCAGAGAACTATCTGTTAGTTTTATTGATCTTTGGTATATTCCCTTCATTTCTTTTTCATTTATTTCTGATCTGATCTTTATGATTTCTTTCCTTCTGCTAAGTTTGGGGGGGTTTTGTTCTTCTTTTTCTGATTGCTTTAGATGTAACATTAGGTTCTTTATTTGAGATGTTTCTTGTTTCTTGAGTAGGACTATATTGCTATAAACTTCCCTCTTGGAACTTTTGCTTTTGATGTATCCCATAGGTTTTGGGTCATCCTATTTTCATTGTCATTTGTTTCTAAGTATTTTTTTGATTTCCTCTTTGATTTCTTCAGTGATCTCTTGGTTATTTAGTAGTGTATTGTTCAGCCTCCATGTGTTTGTATTTTTTACATTTTTTTTCTTGTAATTGATATCTAGTCTCACAGTGTTGTGGTTAGAAAAGATACTTGATACAATTTCAGTTTTCTTAAATATACCAAGGCTTGATTTGTGACCCACGATATGATCTATCCTGGAGAATGTTCCATGAGGACTTAAGCAGAGAGTGTAATCTGCTGTTTTAGGATGGAATGTCCTATAAATATCAATTAAGTCCATCTTGTTTAATATATAAATTAAAGCTTGTGTTTCTTATTTATTTTCATTTAGATTATCTGTCCATTGGTGAAAGTAGGGTGTCAAAGTCACCTACTATTATTGTGTTACTGTCAATTTCCCCTTTATGGTTGTTAGTATTTCCCTTATGTATTGAGGAGCTCCTACGTTGGGTACATAAATATTTACATTTGTTATATCCTCTCCTTGGATTGATCCCTTGATCATTATGTAGTGTCCTTCTTCGTTTCTTATAATAGTCTTTATTTGAAAGTCTATTTTGTCAGATATGAGAATTGCTATGCCAGCTTTCTTTTGATTTCCATTGGCATGGAATACCTATTTCCATCCCCTCACTTTCAGTCTGTATGTGTCCCTAGGTCTATAGTGCATCTCTTGTAGACAGCATATATATGGGCCTTGTTTTTGTATCCATTCAGCCAGTCTGTGTCTTTTGGTTGGAGTATTTAATCCATTTATATTTAACATAGTTATTGATATGTATTTTCCTATTACGATTTTCTTAATTTTTTGCTTTTGTTATTGTAAGTCATTTCCTTCTCTTGTGTTTCCTGCCTAGAGAAGTTCCTTTAGCATTTGTTGTAGAACTGGTTTGGTTGTGCTGAATTCTCTTAGCTTTTGCTTGTCTGTAAACTTTTTAATTTCTCCATTGAATCTGAATGAGATCCTTGCTGGGTAGAGTAATCTTGGTTGTAGGTTTTTCCCTTTCATCACTTTAAATATGTCCTTTCTCTCCCTTCTGGCTTGCAGAGTTTCTGCCAAAAGATCAGCTGTTAACCTCATGGGGATTCCTTTGTATGTTAATTGTTGCTCTTCCCTTGCTGTTTTTAATATTTTTTCTTTGTATTTAATTTTTGATAGTTTGATTAATGTTTCTTGGTCTGTTTCTCTTTGGATTTTTCCTGTATGGGACTCTCTGTGCCTCCTGGACTTGACTGACAATTTTCTTACCCATATTAGGGAAATTTTCAACTATAATCTCTTCAAATATCTTCTCATTCTCTTTTTTTTCTCTTCTTCTTCCGGGACCCCTACAATTTGAATGTTGGTGCATTTAATGTTGTCCCAGAGGTCTCTGAGACTGTCCTGTATTCTTTTCATTATTTTTTCTTTATTCTGCTCTGTGGTAGTTTTTTCCACTATTGTATCTTCCAGGTCAATTATCCGTTCTTCTGCCTCAGTTATTCTGCTATTGCTTCCTTCTAGAGAATTTTTAATTTCATTTATTTTGTTGTTCATCATTGTTTGTTTGCTCTTTAGTTTATCTAGGTCCTTCTTAAACATTTCTTGTATTTTATCCATTGTATTTCCAAGATTTTGGACCATCTCTACTAACATTACTCTGAATTCTTTTTCAGGTAGACTGCTTATTTTCTCTTCATTTGTTTGGTCTGATGGGTTTTTATCTTGCTCCTTCATGTGCTGTGTATTTCTCTGTCTTCTCATTTTGCTTAATTTACTGTGTTTGAGGTCTCCTTTTTGCAGGCTGCAGGTTGTAGTTCCCATTGTTTTTGGTGTCCCCTCCCAGTGGGCAAGGTTGGTTTATTTGGTTGTTTAGGTTTCCTGGTGGAAGGGACTGGTGCCTGCTTCTGGTAGTTGAGCATGGATATTGTCTTTCTGGTGCACAGGACCACATCCGTTGGTGTGTTTTGCGGTGTCTGTGAACTTATTATGATTTTAGATAGCCCCTCTGCTAATGGGTGGGTCTGTGTTCCTGTCTTGTTAATTGTTTGGCATAGGGTGTCCAACACTGTAGCTTGCTGGTCGTTGAGTGGAGCTGGGTTTAGTGTTGAGATGGAGATCTCTGGAAGAGCTGTCACTGTTTGATGTTAAGTGTAGCCAGGAGGTCTCTGGTGGACTAATGTCCTGAACTCGTCTCTCCCACCTTAGAGGCACAGGTCTAACACCCAGCCAGATCTCCAAGACCCTGTCAGCCATATAGCTCAGAAGAAAATGGAGAAAAAGGAAAGAAAGAAAGAAAAATAATAATAAAAATAAAATAAAGTTATTAAAATTAAAAATAATTATTAAAAATTTAAGAAGTAATTTAAAATAAAGAAAGAAGAGAGCAACCAAACCAAAAAACAAATCCACCAATGATAGCAAGCACTAAAATATATACTAAATGAAAACCAAAAAAAAATAATAATAATGGACAGATGGAACCCTAGGATAAATGGTAAAAGCAAAGCTATACAGACAAAATCACACAAAGCATACACATACACAGTGACAAAAAAGAGAAAAAGGAAAAAATATATATATATATAGTTGCTACCAAAGTCCACTGCCTCAATTTTGGGATGATTTGTTTTCTATTCAGGTATACCAGAGATGCAGGGTACATCAAGTTGATTGTGGAGATTTAATCCACTGCTTCTGAGGCTGCTGGTTCCCCTTTATGGTTGTTAGTATTTCCCTTATGTATTGAGGAGCTCCTACGTTGGGTACATAAATATTTACATTTGTTATATCCTCTCCTTGGATTGATCCCTTGATCATTATGTAGTGTCCTTCTTCGTCTCTTATAATAGTCTTTATTTGAAAGTCTATTTTGTCAGATATGAGAATTGCTATGCCAGCTTTCTTTTGATTTCCATTGGCATGGAATACCTATTTCCATCCCCTCACTTTCAGTCTGTATGTGTCCCTAGGTCTATAGTGCATCTCTTGTAGACAGCATATATATGGGCCTTGTTTTTGTATCCATTCAGCCAGTCTGTGTCTTTTGGTTGGAGTATTTAATCCATTTATATTTAACATAGTTATTGATATGTATTTTCCTATTACGATTTTCTTAATTTTTTGCTTTTGTTATTGTAAGTCATTTCCTTCTCTTGTGTTTCCTGCCTAGAGAAGTTCCTTTAGCATTTGTTGTAGAACTGGTTTGGTTGTGCTGAATTCTCTTAGCTTTTGCTTGTCTGTAAACTTTTTAATTTCTCCATTGAATCTGAATGAGATCCTTGCTGGGTAGAGTAATCTTGGTTGTAGGTTTTTCCCTTTCATCACTTTAAATATGTCCTTTCTCTCCCTTCTGGCTTGCAGAGTTTCTGCCAAAAGATCAGCTGTTAACCTCATGGGGATTCCTTTGTATGTTAATTGTTGCTCTTCCCTTGCTGTTTTTAATATTTTTTCTTTGTATTTAATTTTTGATAGTTTGATTAATGTTTCTTGGTCTGTTTCTCTTTGGATTTTTCCTGTATGGGACTCTCTGTGCCTCCTGGACTTGACTGACAATTTTCTTACCCATATTAGGGAAATTTTCAACTATAATCTCTTCAAATATCTTCTCATTCTCTTTTTTTTCTCTTCTTCTTCCGGGACCCCTACAATTTGAATGTTGGTGCATTTAATGTTGTCCCAGAGGTCTCTGAGACTGTCCTGTATTCTTTTCATTATTTTTTCTTTATTCTGCTCTGTGGTAGTTTTTTCCACTATTGTATCTTCCAGGTCAATTATCCGTTCTTCTGCCTCAGTTATTCTGCTATTGCTTCCTTCTAGAGAATTTTTAATTTCATTTATTTTGTTGTTCATCATTGTTTGTTTGCTCTTTAGTTTATCTAGGTCCTTCTTAAACATTTCTTGTATTTTATCCATTGTATTTCCAAGATTTTGGACCATCTCTACTAACATTACTCTGAATTCTTTTTCAGGTAGACTGCTTATTTTCTCTTCATTTGTTTGGTCTGATGGGTTTTTATCTTGCTCCTTCATGTGCTGTGTATTTCTCTGTCTTCTCATTTTGCTTAATTTACTGTGTTTGAGGTCTCCTTTTTGCAGGCTGCAGGTTGTAGTTCCCATTGTTTTTGGTGTCCCCTCCCAGTGGGCAAGGTTGGTTTATTTGGTTGTTTAGGTTTCCTGGTGGAAGGGACTGGTGCCTGCTTCTGGTAGTTGAGCATGGATATTGTCTTTCTGGTGCACAGGACCACATCCGTTGGTGTGTTTTGCGGTGTCTGTGAACTTATTATGATTTTAGATAGCCCCTCTGCTAATGGGTGGGTCTGTGTTCCTGTCTTGTTAATTGTTTGGCATAGGGTGTCCAACACTGTAGCTTGCTGGTCGTTGAGTGGAGCTGGGTTTAGTGTTGAGATGGAGATCTCTGGAAGAGCTGTCACTGTTTGATGTTAAGTGTAGCCAGGAGGTCTCTGGTGGACTAATGTCCTGAACTCGTCTCTCCCACCTTAGAGGCACAGGTCTAACACCCAGCCAGATCTCCAAGACCCTGTCAGCCATATAGCTCAGAAGAAAATGGAGAAAAAGGAAAGAAAGAAAGAAAAATAATAATAAAAATAAAATAAAGTTATTAAAATTAAAAATAATTATTAAAAATTTAAGAAGTAATTTAAAATAAAGAAAGAAGAGAGCAACCAAACCAAAAAACAAATCCACCAATGATAGCAAGCACTAAAATATATACTAAATGAAAACCAAAAAAAAATAATAATAATGGACAGATGGAACCCTAGGATAAATGGTAAAAGCAAAGCTATACAGACAAAATCACACAAAGCATACACATACACAGTGACAAAAAAGAGAAAAAGGAAAAAATATATATATATATAGTTGCTACCAAAGTCCACTGCCTCAATTTTGGGATGATTTGTTTTCTATTCAGGTATACCAGAGA
Organism: Physeter macrocephalus; assembly: GCF_002837175.3. NCBI lineage: Eukaryota > Metazoa > Chordata > Mammalia > Artiodactyla > Physeteridae > Physeter > Physeter macrocephalus. The sequence continues at coordinate 112,072,296 of NC_041217.1, forward strand.
TGCAGGGTACATCAAGTTGATTGTGGAGATTTAATCCACTGCTTCTGAGGCTGCTGGGAAAAATTTCCCTTTCTCTTCTTTGTTCACACAGTTCCTGGGGTTCAGCTTTGGATTTGGTCTCATCTCTGTGTGTACGTAGCCTGAGGACATCTGTTCTTCACTCAGACAGGATGGGGTTATAGGAGCAGCTGATTCGGGGGCTCTGGCTCACTCAGGCTGGTGGGAGGGAGGGGCACGGAATGGGGGCGAGCCTGTGGTGGCAGAGGCCAGCCTGACATTGCACCAGCCTGAGGCATTCCATGTGTTTTCCCGGGGAAGTTGTCCCTGGATCATGGGACCCTGGAAGTGGCGAGCTGCAGAGGCTCCCAGGAGGGGAGGTGTGGATAGTGATCTGTGCTTGCCCACAGGCTTCTTGGTGGCTGCAGCAGCAGCCTTAGCATTTCATGTCCATCTCTAGGGTATGGTGCTGCTGGCCATGGCTCCCATCTCTGGAGCTCGTTTAGGCGGTGCTTGTATCCCCTCTCCTCACACACCCCGAAACAGTGGTCTCTTGCCTCTTAGGCAGGTCTAGACTTTTTCCCGGACTCCCTCCCTGCTAGCTGTGGTGCACTAGCCCCCTTCAGGCTGTGTTCACGCAGCCAACCCCAGTCATCTCCCTGGGATCTGACCTCCAAAGCCGGAGCCTCAGCCCCCAGCCTCCACCTACCCCAGTGGGTGAGCAGACAAGCCTTTCAGGCTGATGAGTACTGATTGGTACAGATCCTCTGTGCAGGAATATCTCCGCTTTGCCCTCTGCACCCCTGTTGCTGCGCTCTCCTCCATGGCTCCACAGCTTCCCCCCGTCCACCCCCTGTCTCCGCCAGTGAAGGGACTTCCTAGTGTGTGGAAACTTTTCCTCCTTCACCGTTCCTTCTCAGAGGTACAGGCCCTGACCCTATTTTTTTTGTCTCTGTTTTTCCTTTTTTCTTTTGCCCTACCCAGGTGTGTGTTGAGTTTCTTGCCTTTTTGGAAGTCTGAGGTCTTCTGCCAGCATTCAGCAGGTGTTCAATAGGAGTTGTTCCACATGTAGATGTAGTTTTGATGTATTTATGGGGAGGTAGGTGATCTCCACGTCTTATTCCTCCGCCATCTTGAAGGTGCCTCCCATATTTCATTCTTCATTGCAGTATTTCAAGATTTCTCTCTTTTTTCTTGGCCATTATTCCTAAAGTTTCGTCAATTTTGTTGATTTTTCAACAGAAAGCAAGTCATTGAGTTTTTTCTTTTTTTTTTCTTTTTTTTTTTTGTGGTACGCGGGCCTCTCATTGTTGTGGCGCACAGGCTCCGGACGCGCAGGCTCAGCAGCCATGGTTCACAGGCCCAGTCGCTCCGCGGCATGTGGGATCTTCCCAGACAGGAGCACGAACCCGTTTCCCCTGCATCGGCAGGCAGACTCTCAACCACTGCGCCACCAGGGAAGCCCGAGTTTTTTCTTTTTTATTCTGTATTCTAAATATTTCATTAATTCCTGATATGACATTTATTAGTTCCTTTACCATGCTTACTTCAGGTTTACTTTCTTCTTTTTATAATTTCTTAAGGTGGAAGTTTAGATTGTTGATTTGAGATCTTTTCTAATTTTTATTAAAGGCTTCTATAGTTATAAATTGTAACTTTAATGACTGTTTTAGTAGTTTCTTCACTTTCATCTCAAAATATTTTCTAATATCTCTCATAGTTTATTCTTTGACCCTTTGGTTTTTATAAATTGTATTGTTTAACCTCATATATTTGTAATTTTCCTAAATTTCCTCCTGTTATTTTTTCCTAATTTAATTTTTACAGAGAACATATTTTATATGATTTCAATATTTTTAAATTTTCTGAAGCTTGTTTTGTGGCCTAGTATATGGTTGATCCTAGAGAATGTTCCATATGTGCTTGAGACAAATGTATTTTCTGCTGTTATTTGGTATAATGTTCTAGAGGTGTCTATTAAGTCTACTTGTTCTGTTCATTATTGAAAGAGAGGTAGTAAAGACTTCTACTATTGTATTTGAATTGTCTGTTTCTCCCTTCAATTCTGTCAATTTTTTCTTCTTGTATTTTAGGGCTCTTTTGATTGAAATCTATTTCTCCTGTGGTGTATAGCCTGTTATGTTACTCCTCAGAAAGTGCAGCCTTGGGCCTGCACAGTCACCTTAACTCCGTCCCTCCACCCCAAGAAGAGCAATAGTTTTACCTGAGCCCTCTGACTAAGTCTTTTCCTGATCTCCCTTATCTCTTTGTAAGTTTCTGGCTGGTCTCTCTATATTGGTATCACACCCCGATGTTAGTCGTCACTAACTGCTAGCTGATTGTTCTCTTATCATCTACAACAATGCCCTAGAGCATAAATCATTCCACAGTTTGATCAAATTAATGTCTGACTTCTTTGTAGGAGTAGTATTTAACACCAATCTTTGAGGCTTGCTTAGATCTCAGGAGGGTTCCTCTTAACTAAAATCATCATTGTTTGGACAGTGTCTTTAGGCTGAACTTCCCACACTTTGTTCCAAATAAGCCAGACCTTTTAGAGTACCCCATTCTCTGGTCTGTACCTGCCCTGAGTAAGACTTCCATCATGCTGAGCTGGATGAAAGAAGGAAGCTGGCCATGGCTTGAGTTTCATAGACTCTCACTTTTCCTACCAAGATTTAGTAGTTTTTTTGTAATTAATAAATCTCCATTTGCATAAGACAATTTCCAGAGAGTCAATTTTGTGTGTTTGTTTTTAATTTTTATATGTTATAGTTGTTTTTCTGGGGAAAGAATACGTAGAGCTTCTCATGCCACCATATTTGGAATGCTTCTCCTCCCCAGAATGTTTTTAATGGTTCACTCTTGTTGTTCATCTTATATAGTGCAATTATATGGAAAGGACTTTTTATCATATAATTTTTGTCTTCCACAAATGTTCTGACCACATCAGGCTTTGAGACTGCTCCCGTCAGCAACCCGATGACCTCAAACCCCAGAGAAGCTCTGGAGCTGTGAATACAGATGAGGGTGGACCTTGGAAACCTGCTTGCTCAGGACTTCCTCAGCAGATGGCTCTCACTTTATGTCCTGATTTATATTTTGTGGGAGGAGTAAGGGTAAAAATAGTACTATACTGAGGTTTTAGTTTTGTTCATGACCTAAACAGACTGCATAGAATCTTAGGAGGGTCATGGGAAAGCCTCAAACAAATATATATTGTCCTTTGGTCATTGGCATCATTGTGTCGACTATGGACCTAAAGTCCTGCAAACCAAAAAGCTATTTAATGAGATAGGACTTGATGCCTTATATCCAGGTCAAATTTTTTCTGTGCTTTTAGCTAAGCTTCTGTCTTTATGTGCTCTGTTCTGTATTTTCATAGTTGGAAATCCACAGATAATATGTCCCAGACACCCTTAACACTAGTTTTTGTTTAGGTGCTGCCAGTGAGAGGCACTGATGGAATATCAGAAGAAAGGAGGAAGGATGACATCCTTCATCTTTTTCTGTTTTCAGTGGCATCATCAGCAGCAGTAGAGCAGGAACAAGAGGAATGACTGCAGATGAGTAACAGAGGCCTTGAAAGGTGTTTCTAATTATTTGGTTCTAAGGGTAGGAGTTCCACAGACATCTCAGGTGCTGGGAAATTTCTGCTTCCCTTTTGAATCTCCAACTCCCATTTCCACATCACTAATCTTCAGGTAAACTTTTGCTCCTCCAGCCCTTCCAACATCCTCATAACCAATTCTGAATTAAATTTTCTCGATCTGAAATACTAAAGGTGATTTCTCCTCTCTGACTAGATTCTAACTCTTACACAGTATTTACCTAAATCTTTTCCTCTAGAGTAAGAGGATGGGAGAAAAAAAGAAAATCAAATACTTGCAAAAATTTAGGGTTACTGTCGTTCATTGATAATAATTGACATGAAAATAGCATCCATTGGATATCCGTAGAACTCATTGCATTTTATTTAGGAAAAAAGTAGGAAAAGATAAAATTATAAAGCTTTGAGAATAAAGCTTAAGGGAAGTATCTTTACAGTCTTGGAGTAGGCAAACATTCGTAGACACTACACAGAAAGCAATAATCATAAAAAATAGGCTTCATTAAAATTAAAAATTTCTCCTCATCAAAATGCACTAAGACAATGAATAAATAAGTGACAGGTTGGGAGAAAATATTTTCAAAAAACACATATCTGACAAAGGACTTGTATCTAGAATATATAAAGAACTCCTTCCATAATAAAAAGACAACACAATTAGAGGGAAAAAAAAAAAGGACAGAGGACAAAAATAGACACTTTGATAGGAAGATATGCAACTGGCTAATAAGCACACAAAAAGGCCTCAGGAACATCTGTCACCAGGGAAATGCAAATTAAAACCACATTGAAATACCACTGAATACTTACTAGAATAACTAAAATTAAAAGACTGACAAGACAAAGTGTTATCAAGGATGTGTAACAACCAAAACACTTATGCATACATTGCTACTAGGAATCTAAAACACTTAGTAGTTTCTTATAAAGGTGTATGCACACTTACCCTGTGACCCAACATTTCCATGCCTAAGCATCTACCCAAGATATGTGAAAAAGGTATCTTTGGTAAAATTGTTAAATGTTCATATAAGGTTTGTTCTTAATCGCCCCAAATTGGAAACAACCCAAATCCCAACACCAGGAGAATGGAAAACAAACTGTGATAACATGTAATGGAATGTTGTTCAGCAATAAAAAGTAATGAACTATTGCCATAAGCAACAACATGAATGCTTTTTACCGATATTATGCTGGATGAAGCAAGCTAGACCCAGAAAAGCACTAACTGTGGGATTATATCTATTTAATTTCTAGAAAGAGAAAACTATACTGAAAAAAATCAGCAAAGTTTCTGCCTTTGAGGTTTGGGGAAGATTGATGGAGAAGGAGCATGGAGGAACTTTCTGAAGGTGATGGATATGTCTCAGTAGGAGTGTGGGTTACTTGGGCATATACATTTGTCAAAACTCTTCTTAAAGTTTGCTTAAGATTTGTGCATTTTACTTTGTGTCAACTTTTGCCCTAAAAGAATTTTTTAAATTGATGGGTACAAAAGAGTTAAGTATTCCAGAAATCTACTCATTCGACTTTTGTCTAACTCTACTGCAGTATTAAGGGTTCTATTTATTTGATAGTTGATCATGAGCAAGAAATAAATGTAGTCTCCTTGAAAGATATGTAATTTTGAGCAAGAATTATTGTTAGCATAATTTAGATTCAGTATTTGGCAGGAAGAAGCAGACTATGTAAACTTATAGCAATGTATAGACAGGGCCTTGGAGAGAGGCCAAGTCTGTAAACATGGAAGCTTGACCTGGAAAACCATTATTCTAGAAGTAGACACAGGAAAATATCAATTTGAAAATGATTTGCACTAAATTAAAGAGAAAGAATAGAAGCAGATAAAATATAATTAACTTGAAAAAAACCAGACTATTCAGACAGACAAGAAGACAGAAAAAAGAAATAAATTGAAATATAACTAACATGTTATAGATTTGCCTTAGATTTCTCTGTTTTTGTTTTGTTTTTTTTCATAGATTTGGTCTCTGGTGTATCAAGCTTTCATGTAATTTCTTAACATCTTTTGATATTCTTCAATTTGGTTCCAAATCAAATCTACTGCTACAAAGTCTATTTTCTGTCAGGCTCTTTTGGCTAGTTCAAACTTTTGGTATACTTTCTCACATTTTATTGACTTAAAAATAGAAAATAAAAGAAAGGAAAGTGGCATAGATAAAATCTTGACCTGTTGAATAAATTCTTGAAGTGAATATGTAAAATTCTGGCTTTCTGACACATCAAAAATGTTCCCATTAGGGGACCATTTTATAAGATCTTGACTAAACTGATAAGGCAACAAGTGCAGTCCCACACCGGTTATACTATGTCTAGTATAGCATGAGGTTAAGAACATGAGCTTTGCAGAAACCTACAGCTGGGTTCAAATTTCAACTTTGCTCCTTCACAGCTGTATAACTTCAGACAAATTACTTAACCTCTTTGAACTTCAGTGTCCTCATCTGCAAAATTCAAATAATGCTTGCCTCAGAGGGTTAATAGGGTTAAGTGAGAAAATAAATGAAATTACTCAATACCTGACATTAATATTAAGCATCATTATTTAAAAAGGTATGACTAATGAGGTGGCTGTACATAGTTCAGATGCCTGTTTTTATTATAACTAAGGTGAATTTGAATCAATTTTAGAAATCACCAAGGTATATTAGTTGAAAAGAAGCAGGACAACATAAGGATAGACTATGTAAGGTTCTCTTCATCTAGTTTATTACAGGCCTAACTCTAGTGCAGGATTTTTAAACTTCAGAGTATTTCCCTAATAGAATGATAACTCCTAGCATTAGGTAGACTTGTGTGGAGGTTCTGTTTAATCTTCCATTTAGGCTCTATTTCTTCCTTTCTCTCCTGCCCCACCCAGGTAATGGAGTTTTCTAATTGTCTTGTTGCTTCTAAGGGTTTTTTTTTTTGGCAAGAAAATTCAACTGCTAAAGTTCTTAGTCTTATACTTAAGGCTCTTAAGTCTGTCTGTCTGATTATTATTCACTCAATCATTTAACAACTACTTATTAATTTCTAATCTTAGGCAAGCTGCCATGTTAAGCACTCATAATATAAGCCACTGGCTGAATAAGATCATTTCTCTCCTAAAAGAAAAAAAGGAAAGTGAAGAAACTTTAAATTACTAATTAGACAGTCATTAACTAAGTTACTATTACTGATAAGAAGAAGTACAGGGTTAGAAGACAGTATTTTGGCAGGGCTTGGGGTTTGGGCAGATAAGAATTCTCTAAAAGAGTAGCCTTAAATTGAGGTCTGAAGGTATGTAGGTATTTATAAGTGCTGCATAATCCTGAAGACTTATGTAGAAACCATGCTTCAATTTACTTAAACAAAGCCTATATGATTGGAGCTCAGAGAGAAAGATGGTAATGGCTCAAGATGAGAATTATTAAGGTAGGCTGAAGCTAGATAATAGAAGTCCTATCAGGCCACATTAGATATGCTTTATTTCTTTATAAAAGCTTGTTTTTGTTTTTGTTTTCTAGTAGGGAAAAGCTTACTGCTAATTTGCGGTGCACTGCTTTTGTTGACCCTTATCAGTTTGTGTACACCATCAGCCTTTGAATTCCATGGTAACATGTATTCAACCTGTTTAAAGGCTAGACTTTCTCCTTGGCTGCCTGTGCCCTAGGCTATCACTCATGTTTCTTAGGCCTCTAAGATCTCTCATTGACTCTCGGGACATAGGTTAGTGATGCCACCGGAAATAATCCTTGACCCCAGGTCAGTGCCCTCTATCAGTCTATTTCCTCAACCAGGACCAGGATCTCCCCAATGATCAACTCTTTTTGATTAGACTGAGCATTGGAGGAGTCCACCTTCAGGCTGGTCTCCATCCTCCATAGCAGCTGTACCAGCCACATAGTTCCCTTTTAGGCTTCTAGGTATGCCCAGCATTAACTGCCTCTTACTTCACTTCCTTCTAATGTGTCTACAAGGTGAGAACTCTTAGCTTCTACTTACATGAGAGAAATATGAGGCTTGTGGAGATTTGCTCACTTGCCCAAAGTTACACAGTGAGTACAAAGATCTCTGTACTAAGATCTAAACCCAAGTCTCTCTGGTTCAAAAGAAAAGTAACAACAACAGCAACAAAAAGCAATGTTAATTATTTTGCTCCCTGATACAGAGTAAGAAAAGCCCTAATTCAGGGCTATGAAAACTAAGTAGAATAAAGAGTCTCCCCAAATCACTATCTTTCAAGACATGGGACCTTTTTGTCACTCTCCTTTTTCTTATTTAGTTTTTGTCTTTTCTCTCTGTTTATGGATCATTTCCCACCTACACTCATTTCAGATGTCTTGCAGCTCTTTCAAAATCATTTAGCTTTCTTCTCTCTCTTGCTCAGCTCTACAAGTTGCTCCCAAATACATGGTAATTTCTCAAAATAAACTGCCAGAGCTTCATATCAAAGTTGTAAATCTGGATTGGACAGGTCCTGCCTTTGGCTGACACATTTCTCTGGTAGTGTTTCAAATTTCTTTCAGCAAAACTAGTAAAATTAAGTGAGATGAAAGAAAAAGCTATTTGTTACTTTTAAGGTAGAAAAACACATTTTACTTTCTCTTTTTCTGATTACTGATATAGACCAACCACAATGTAAAGAAAAAGGACTATGTGAAGGAGAGAGGCACAAACAGTAACGGATAATCTAAGATGAAGTGAAAACAAGAAAAGAATTATTAGTCTCTTTAAAATATGCATTGGCACAGGAAAACTGTCTACACTAGAGCTATAGACAGACTTCAGAATCACCATACTCTTCAGCAAATGTCCTTAAACCTGCCTCTATTTTTTTTTAATCAAAAAATACTTCAGGAAATTTTCCTATAAAAGGTAACAATGTCCTTGACTTTAATTTTAACCTCTTTAGAAAACTGTAGTCCTTGAACTAATTACTATATATTATACATTGCCAAGGGCAAATACTATACAAAAAAAAAGAATTGTATAAAACACAAGAATAGTATGTTACATAAATTAATATTCCACTAATTTTTACCCATCAAAAATATAGGACAACTGGGACTAGACCTTATAGAAAAACACACGGATTTTAATTTCAGACTATGAGAGGGAGAATTGTTGAATGGTTTGTGAGGTATGTGTTGGTTTTGATGAGCCACTGGAATTTATATTGTATTTCATTTGGTGCTTCTTAGTAGTCAAAATTGACTCTTCATTGAGGCTTTTTGTATGAATGACATCCTTTCTGGAGCATCCATTCTCTAACATTTAATTAATGTGTCCTTTTGGCACTTAAAATATCATCTAAATAGGTTTTTGTGTGTGGGAGGTACGGGTAGTTTAAACCAAAGAGGAACAGAAATAAACACTGGACTCATTTTTATCATATTGCCAAGAGATACAATTATAGACAAGTGTCCACTGTTATGATAAACAAGAAATGCATCTCAAATCCCATTCAGGGTGCTAAGAATTCCACCCTTAATATATTTGTAAACACACTGTCATAAAATCAAACTTCTTGGCTGATGTTGATGCTACATCACTTGGAAATTGTGCAGGAGACCTGAATCTAGGAAATGTAATTTCCTCGTTGCCTACCTTGTGAAAAACCCTATTTTTAATATCAACTGGATATGAACTAGAATGATTGTGACAACCTCATCTCTAATTCAATGAGAGCTCTGGTTACTTTACAGTGTTTTGCTTATAGAAAAACATAGAAGTACTATATAGAGAAACACATACTTCATGAGTCTGATGCTAATGATTTTGAGTAGACAATTCATCTTTTGGCTATATTCAGAATATAGAAGTACTGACCAACAAGCAAAATACTTTCCTTTCAAGCATATCTGTGTAGAAAAAAATCCCTAGTGTGTACAAATTCTCTTTGTACAATTCAGTGCAATTCATTTAAATAAATGCACTGAGTATTTTCCATATGCAAAGTAGTATGCAATTTATAAGTTTTAATTTCTCTCTCCTTAAGCATAATAATACATCGTTTGAAGTACATAGTATATATAGATAGAAATATTGCCATTCATTAAAAACATTTCTTTAAAGTTTTCTTACTAATTTACTACTTAATATTTTTTAAATACTGTACTCCAGTGTTGTATTTTTTATTGCCTCCTTTTTAAAGCCTGATGAGTGTCCTAGTTCCATCTTGAGCCACCAAAACATGACATAATTCATTTAAACATATTTATTAGCATTCAGTACGAAGGAGAGACTATTTCAAACTGATCAATGGCAATATTTGTCTCTTTAATATTGTTTTATATTTTCACTATGTCATGTATTTGATTTAGAAATTACTTTCAATTTTACGTTAATCTCAGGCACTTTGAAAATCACTAATTTAGCAAGATTAACAGTAGCTCCCTTAGTACATTTTTTAAAAGTTCTGTCAAATAAAATTTTGCTCTTAACGTTAAATCATTAATAACAGGGGGGTTATCAGCGCAAATGATATTCTTCATTCTTCCTTTCAACAGGTCTTCAGTATTTTTATAGGTGACAATTTAGGCATTGGATGCCCATTTGCCCTAATTAAGAAATCAAATGAAATCTTTTGACAGTTGATTATCCTCTCTGGTTCCTCCTGGTTGAACTGGGACCTCATCTCATTTCTTTTTACTGACTGAGCATTATTTTCAAAGTGTTCCCGCTCTGTTACTAATGCCTTTCTGTCCTAGGACATAGAACAGTGCTTGGCATTTAGTTAAGCTCATCACAGACTGGCAAGACTGCCATTCTCTTCTTACCCAGTGATGGTGGTTTTAGATTTTTTTCCCCCAGGAATTAAAACGACATGTCCACCCTCTATGAGTGATATTCCACTCTACCAGCTGTGCCTTAGTTCACTTTGCACTTCCAAGAACCTTAGCTAAAATCCCTAATAAACAGTCATGAACTTCTCAGAGTCCCTGGCATGCAAGGCCTCCCAGGAAGCAAGGCCAGTTTTATAGAGTTTCATAGCATCTTACCAAATTAGGCTCCAAGGCTATTCTTTACCAAATTAGAAATAGATTGTTCCTTTGAGCAACAACTAGAGATATATAGAGGAAAAAAAATAAAACTAAAGGGAAAATGAGTAAAAAGGACTAAAATTGAAATATGGTAATACATGGCATACTTCATCCTTTGACCAACCAAGAGTAGCAGTATGTCATCCAAAACCTAATCTCTTACTGTGCTCAGACTGAATAGTATAAGTAATTTAATTATTTTATTTTTTTAATTTTAATTTTTTAAGAAGGGTTTTTATTTTTTTTAATTTATTCATTTTTTTAAAAAATTTTTATTTATTTATTTATTGGCTGTGTGGCATGTGGGATATTAGCTACCCAACCAGGGATAGAACCCATGCCCCCTGCAGTGGAAGTGTGGAGTCTTAATCACTGGACCTCCAGGAAAGTCCCCTAGTATAAGTAATTTTTAATCCAAATTTTTTAAAAAAAGAAATGGATATTTTAAATTCTCTGCTGGTGGGAAAATGATTGGAAGTAGTTACCATAAAGTTCTCAAAACATTTTTTTTAATAATAGTAATGCTAGATTTCTGTAGGTTTTATGTGCTTATTTTGTTCATTGCTGTATCCCTAGCATCTAGAACACTGTCTGGCACATAGATGTTGCTCAGTAAATATTACTTATATGAATATTAATAAACAAATGAATTTCAGTGGAATGCTATAAGGCTATCTGTCTGGTACCCTTCTTCTAACAACTTTTCTCTTTCACCTTCACATAGTTGGAATAAGAGCAAACAAGTTAGTGGTAACCCAGGCCCTTGACCATAGCTGACTGGTTCAGGAGTAGGTAACTCACCAAAACTAGGCTGATCATAATGTCCCACTCCTTTCCTTTCCCACCCCAGTAAGGATGAGTGGGACTGAGATTCCAATCTGATGGAACAAGGACAGTGAGTCCCTTCCTTGGGAATTGTGGCCTTTGATAAAGAAGGGGATCAAATCAATCTTCTTGGGATGACTGATTCTCTAATATAAAATGCAAAAACTGTTGACAGCCTTATTTCCCAAAAAGATATGGAAAATAATTCTTGATGGTTTTTCTACATTTGTCCTAATTGTTCTCAAGACCCAAATGCATTTATATTATTCACCTGTGTGAGACACTTGAACATTCATAGAATACATTCTTCAATTTTCTTAAATTAGCTTTTCTTTACCTCTTACTTGTAACTAAAAGAGTTCTAAATTCATTCCCCCACCCCTTTCTTTATTTCCTTCCTTCCTCCCTTTAAAATTAGTCATTGATCCATCTATTTTCTTTCTCAACTGAATATTCTTTAAAAGAGAGGCATTATTTCAAAAATGGATAACCAATAATATATTGTCAGTTGCCTGAAGACTGGCATCTCTCCTATGGGCATGCAGTGAACAATCATGATAGAGGAGAAGTTTTCATTTCTCCAGTGTGATTACCCATTTGTGTTAATACATGCTCAGAGGCTTAATATACAAGATTAACATTATTAACAGAATTTTCTTCCTTAATAGGTTGTTTTCTTCCCATTAAGTCTAAATACTGTGTGCTGCTTGACAGCATGATTGATGTAATTATTATCTCTAAGTGCCAGTTATTGAAGCAAGAGAGCACTGTGTACTTACTCTGAAACTGCCAAGATGCTCCTGGGTCAAAATGTCTGAAAATATGTAAGTTCAAAACATTCAGAATTTGTAGCACTGATTCTCTTTTCTAAACTCTAATCCTAGAGGTTATTTAATCTTAATTAGAATTACCTTGGCTGTTTGGAATCTCAGCCTTTAAAATGATAATGTGAAGACCCTTGAAAGAAAAAAATGAAAGTTTATTGAAATGTATGTGATTACAAAAAAACATTGTACTAAATAAAGCAACAGTTAAAATACATTATCATTTAACATATTTATTGATAATAGTTAATAATGGCTGACAATGATAGTGCTTACTAAGTGCCACTAATAAGAGCTTTATAGATATTGGTTTATTTAATTCTCATACAGTTATCTGAGGTAAGTATCATTATAATCCCCATTTTATAGTTAACTTCAAACCAGAGAAGTTTAAAAACTTGCCAGTTTCACTGATAACCTATTTGTCACAATTTGTCAGGGTCCTAGTGAACTCAGATGCTATGTTTTTACACACCCATACTTGGTTGTAAGAGACTGAGCTGATTGAATTAAACCTTCCAAATGTTCTTCTAGACTCAAAAATTTTACCTTCAAGCCATTTGCTTTATCATGGGGAGAGTTCAGAGTATAAAATAAAATAAAGAATGGATCTAAAGGACTCAGAAAAGTAAAATAAAAAAGTATTCTAGCCTTTAATAACAAAACAAGTCAAGAAAAATATTCTTAGGGTCTTCATTTGATAAATAATTATTTCACTTACCTTTAGGGGAATGAGTGGACGCTAATGCAACAAAGAGGAATTTTAGAATATGAAAGCCTAGTTTCTAGTTCCCGGCTGTAGCACTTTTTACCCGTGAGGATGAGCATGGAGCATCACATATCCAACATTGCATGATTCCTCTTTAAAATGAAAGTAAGGATTCATGTCTTACTGTTTTTACATGGATTTTTTAAGGAACAAAAAGACCATTCAAGTAAAATATAAATTATGAAGCACAAAAGTGCATTATAAATATGAGGTATTATTAAATTTAAGTAAGTTATAGGCTTTGAAATGTTGTGTCAGAATTGCCAATTAACCCCACCCAAACCCACTATGTAATGCTGTCTTTATTTATATAGACATAGTAATATTTGCTTTAAAATATCCCATTGAAAGGAGTCATGTTAGATTTAAAATATATTTTATTACCCAAATAATTATTCTAGTAGTCACAAAGTCCTGAGTACACATTAAAATTCAAGTTTAAAAAAGTTTAAGTATGCTTACTGGTATTCTGAAGATTTTCTCTTATTTTAATCATGAGTAATATTAATAGAATCACATGTCCTTATTGTTTTCATAGTAGACAGATAAAGAATAGTATCATCAGGCAACTGGCTTTCATATTTACTGCAGAGCAAAGGTGATGGTGGCATTAAAATATTTGGTCCTTGTTCATTTTTTTCATTCATCTGAGTTACATTACGAATTAGAAGCTTACATAGTGAGAAGGTGTCTTCAGAAATTTATAGAGCTTTCCTTAAAAATGTTGACATTCATTAATATAGTTACAAATCTTTCATTTATGATTTACTAAAAACATTTTTAACTAGATTCAGTTATACCAAAAATATCAAAATGTACTTGATTTTAAAATTTATTAAGCACAGTTCTGTTAAGATTTTCACCTAAGCATTGGATACTTTCTCATTCACAGAGCTTGCCCCTCAAAATGAGGTGTTAGGAAAATTAAATTGTGCCATTACATTTGAATAGAATTTGCAAAGTCTTATTTTTATTTTTGATAATAGAATGAGGTATCATGGGGAGATGCCCAATTTTCAGAAATAGGAAGTAAGCACTAGTGTAGACAAGAGAGTACGGGAAGGAAACAACTTTGAAACATATTGCCCATCAGTATTGAATTTAGTTGTGTAACTTTAAGTGTAGGTGCTGCCAGGAGATAAACTGGGAGTGGAGAGAAAATGTTAAGATGGTGGACAAATTTAAAAGCAACTCAGTGTGTTGAACTTGGAGCTTTAGAAACAATAATACCCACTAACTCAAGAAGAAGGTTTAAAAATATTTTAAGGCCATAAACTTTCACCATGGAGTATCCACTCTGCCTTTGTCACCCACTCTCAATTTAGTCATCCTGTCTCTTGTTTTAACTCCTATGTCAGATGTTTGAAAGAATTAAACATCTGACTTCAAAAAGTACACGGTGTTCTCCACAAGTTCATGGATTCCATGGAAACTAAATACAACCATGTTTAAAGGAGCATTTTAAAAATACATAAACAATACATTTTCTGTAAGAAAACTCTATTTTATTTTATATGAAGCTTGTTCAATTTTCTCTGGCTACTTTATCTGTAAATGAATTTGGAAATTTCCATTGCAAGCATGTTCACTTAGAACTCATAGAAGAAAAACGTCAGTAGTATTATCTTGTCTATACCACTTATTAACTGAGTGACTTTGCCAAAATTATTTAACTTCTCTGGAACTCAGCTTCATCACAAATAAAATTGTCATATTAACGGTACCTATCTCGTAGAATGATTGAAAAAACTGATCAGTTACCACAAGTAAAATATGTATAACAGTGCCTGCCACATAGGAAGTCCTACATAAATTTGGCTATTGTTCCTGTTATCCGATTCATACCTTCACTGTGCACAGGAGATCAATGAAATCCAAAGACATACTGGGTCTTCCCCAAAGGTATTCTGCAGTATCAGGAGGAGATGAGCCTCTCAGCTAGTCTTCAATTTCTTACTTTCTTGACTCAATAACAATCAGCTCCTCTTTTGTGTTACATGTTGCTTGTACATAACTCTGTAACAGTTTTTACACATTGGATTTTTTTTTTTTTTTTTTTTTTTTTTTTTTTTTTTTTTGCGGTACGCGGGCCTCTCATTGTTGTGGCCTCTCCCGTTGCAGAGCACAAGCGCCGGACGCGCAGGCTCAGCGGCCATGGCTCACGGGCCCAGGCGCTCCGCGGCATGTGGGATCCTCCCGGACCGGGGCACGAACCCGTGTCCCCTGCATCGGTAGGCGGACTCTCAACCACTGCGCCACCAGGGAAGCCCCTACACATTGGATTTTGATTATATGTTTCTACCTTGACCCACATTTCCCCTCTTCAGCTATACATCAGATCATTGAAGCAGGAAAAAATGTGTCTTAGTCCTTAGCACAGTGCCCAGAACATGCTAGTAGCTCAGTAAATATTTGTTGAATAAGTAAGTGAATGAATGAATAGATAAATGAGAGATTTTGTTAATTGAGGAAACCTACCCTATAAGTATACTACCGGTGAAATGATAAAAGCTCTTCCTATCAGTCTTTTGTAGATGTTTCTAATAGAGTTCAAATCTATTCTGAAGTGGTAAGAAGACAATTTCAGAAATGTTATTACCCCTCTTTAATAAATGATGGAATTTCTGAGTAAAGAAATCCAACTTCTCTTAGTTGTTGCAATTATTGACCATCTGATTCCAAGTGTGTCTTGCCTTAAGTGGAAACTTGCTACAGTAAAGAAATTTAGATCAACACCATATTGATTCTGCTGTATACTGAATAAAGTCCTTAATCATCTGCTTCCAGCATGTAACCAAAGTGATGCCTAAGAACTGTTCAGCTTGGCATAAATATTCACACCAGTTATGAAGCAGATTTTGGTCTTGAAGACTGAGCATAAAAAATGACAAGCTGCTAATTATCTCCAAAGAACAGAAAAAGATATAAAATTAAAGAAGAACATTGACAACATAAACAGGAAAAATAATCATCAGGAAAATGAGATGAAAAGTGAGAACCTTCACAATTCAATTGCTGTATATTTTTAATGCCTATCTAGTTTTGTAGGTTGAAGGGAAAAAAAGCAATTAGTTTAGTAAAGATGAAAGGGTGTTATCATAGGGTCTCCTCTTAATTAAAGGAAGAGAAGAGAGTAATAGGGGAGATAATCCAAAAAAATAGGAAGAAAGAAAAGAAAGAAGTAAAGTTAACAGACTAGAATAAATGTGAAAATGAAACAGTAAAAAATACATAAATAGCAAGAATATATTTCTTAAAGTTCTTTTTGTGCATTGCATAAATAAGAAAGAAATATATTGGTAGAAGTCTTCTTTATAAGCACTCAAACCCTTACTGTCTAAAGTGTTTGCTTTCTTGAATGTGGCTTAACCTGAAAGAGTATCTAAGCAGAGAATCGCCTTTATTTTCCCTCTGAATGGAATAGAGAACACATCTTTTCCATCACTTTGAAGTAGACAGAGAGAAAGAGATTATTGAATAAAAGTGAATACAAAAAATAAAAATTGGCATTGTTATTCAACAACCTGTGTTAAGCACCTCCTCTACACAGGGCACCAGGGAAACAAAGATGAATGACAACTATCTTTCTGTACACTGCTTATGATCTAATATTTTGACAGATTTAATGTGTTAACCAACAGGATAAATTATTTATTCGAGGCAACTGAGCTGGTCAGTTTTATAAGCCAGGGTTAAACATTTAAAATTGCTTGGAAATGATATAATATTTCAGATTAGCCATGGATTAGGGAATAGGAATCCATAAATTCCTCAACTTTTAAAAATTTCCTGGCTTTAATTTATTTTTTTTTAATTAAACATTGTTCCCTCTTATAGCTGCACTCCATATTCTTTCCTGAAGGAAAATATATCCATTAAGTGATAAATCTTGAAATAAGGAAAGAAAAAATTTAAATCTAGCATTTCAGGTAAGAAAAGTAACCCATTATCATGACTAAGAAAAATAGGTTTATTTTAGTTACAAATTCCTAATGATCACTCAAATGTCATGCTAATGACTCAATGCTTACTCACCCATCAGACAAAACACCCCATACTTAGATGCCTTCAAGGCTACATTAGATCCTCACTGAAGGTCATCTGTAATTATTCACTCACCCACCTCACAGGGGCATTGGATGGAATGACTAATGTATCATTGATAACTGCTTTAAATGGTACACATCAAAGGCCAGATTCACATCTTGTACTCCTTTATGGAAAGTCATTGAAAAGGTAGAATAATGAAATAGTCTCTGGAGACTTTCAGATAAAGAACCTGTCTGATGGATGAAAAATCATTTTTAAAACCAAGCGTACCAAGAAAGGACTGCAGCTGCTATAAAGCATTGGACCCCGATGGCATTTTAACAAATACTCTAGACATACATTACATTACATCACTGCTGCTATCTGTACACAACACTATTTTTTGGTGAGAAGTGAGTGTGATCAGACGCAGCTCTTGAGACTATTATAATTTTAATTTAAATGGATGTGTTTTAATACTTCAGCCTTTAGCACAAAACACTATTATATTTTAAGACAGAATTGCCTCTTTTAAAAGTGAAACAAATCTTGAAGTTGTGATTGAAATGTACATCGTTTTCTTTTAGTAAACTCTATTAAAACACACTCCTAATGTCCCATTTATTTTTCTGCATTTAAGGAAACAAATTATAGCTTAAATCCATGGGGAATCACACATTTTAAATTACCCGTGCTCATTCTTATAAGTTAATCGGAAAGAATATTTACATAAATGGAGAAAAATATTCTCTGCAGTTTCTAAGGTGAAGATAAGTTATGAGCTCAGAGTTAATTAAACATGAAGGCAAGGTATTCTTGATTACGGTATGGTATGTCTCATAAGGAATGAGAATAAGAAAGAAAAAAACTAGTTCCAGTGTTCATGTGTCTTTGAGAGGGAAGAGAGGCTGTAGTATTGAGTTCCCAAACACAGCACCTCACCAACATTTTGATTCAGCATTCACCTAATCGGATCTAAAAGCAAGTGATACATAATGGCAAGATTCCTTATGAGTTAGAGTGGTAAATATAAAATGGGTAGTGGAAAACTGGAGAGTGTACAAAAGTCTAGTAGGCAGAATGTGCCTACTCCCTCCAGATATGTCCATGGTCTTGAGACTTGTGAATATCATATGTTTCATTCAAAAGGGACTTTGCAGATGTAACTAAAATAGGGAGATTATTTTGGATTAGCTGGGTCCAATCTAATCACACAAACCCTTAAGAGCAGATAAATTTTTCCAGATGGAGGCAGAAGAAGAAGGAAATCAAAGAAGGAAATCAGAGGGATTGGAAGCATGGGAAGACTCATCCTTGGTGATTCAAAGATGGAGAAGGTAACATGACAAAGAATACAAATGATTTTAAGGTGCTGAGAGAGATTCTGGGTCTGCAGCCAGCATGGAAAGGGGAACTTTAGGCCTACAACTTCAAAGAACTGAATTGTGCCTTCTTAAATGAATTTGGAAGTGGATTCTCCTCCAGCACCTCCAAGTAAGTGTGAGCTGACACCTTGATTTTGGCCTTGTGAAGCCCTAAGAAGAGGGACCAGCCAAGTTGACTTGAACTTCTGGTCTAAAAAAAGATGAGATAATAAATTTTTGTGATTTTCAGCTACTAAATGTGTAGCAATTTGTTACAATAATAATAGAAAGCCAGACTTATCAAGAAAAAAAGGAGAAGACTCAAATCAATAGAATTAGAAGTGAAAAAGGAGAAGTAACAAGTGACACTGCAGAAATACAAAGGATCATGAGAAATTACTACAAGCAACTATATGCCAATAAAATGGACAAATTCTTAGAAATGCACAACCTTCTGAGACTGAACCAGGAAGAAATAGAAAATATGAACAGACCAAACCCAAGCACTGAAATTGAAACTGTGATTAAAAATCTTCCAAAAAACAAAAGCCCTGGACCAGATGGTTTCACAGGCGAAGTCTATCAAACATTTAGAGAAGAGCTAACACCTACCCTTCTCAAACTTTTCCAAAATATAGTAGAGGGAAGAACACTCCCAAACTCATTCTACGAGCCCACGATCACCCTGATACCAAAACAAGACAAAGATGTCACAAAGAAGGAAAACTACAGGTCAATATCACTGATGAACATAGATGCAAAAATCCTCAACAAAATACTAGCAAACAGAATCCAACATCTCATTAAAAGGATCATATATTATGATCAAGCGAGGTTTATCCCAGGAATGTAAGGATTCTTCAATATACGCAAATCAATCAACGTGATACACCATATTAACAAATTGAAGGAGAAAAACCATATGATCATCTCAGTAGATGCAGAGAAAGCTTTTGACAAAATTCAACACCCATTTATGATAAAAAACCTCCAGAAAGTAGGCATAGAGGGAACTTTCCTCAACATAATAAAGGCCATATATGACAAACCCACAGCCAACATCGTCCTCAATGGTGAAAAACGGAAACCATTCCCCCTAAGATCAGGAACAAGACAAGGTTGTCCACTCTCACCACCATTATTCAACATAGATTTGGAAGTGTCAGCCACAACAATCAGACAAGAAAAAGAAATAAAAGGAATCCAAATTGGAAAAGAAGAAGTAAAGCTGTCACTGTTTGCAGATGACATTATTCTATACATAGAGAATCCTAAAGATGCTACCAGAAAAGTACTAGAGCTAATCAATGCATCTGGTAAAGTAGCAGGATACAAAATTAATGCACAGAAATCTCTTCCATTCCTATACACTAATGATGAAAAATCTGAAAACGAAATTAAGAAAACACTCCCATTTACCACTGCAACAAAAAGAATAAAATATCTAGGAATAAACCTACCTAAGGAGACAAAAGACCTGTATGCAGAAAATTATAAGACACTGATGAAAG
>NC_041217.1:112092749-112093128 GCF_002837175.3 Physeter macrocephalus
TAATGAAACTTAAAAGCTTTTGCACAGCAAAGGAAACCATAAACAAGACCAAAAGACAACACTCAGAATGGGAGAAAATATTTGCAAATGAAGCAACTGACAAAGGATTAATCTCTAGAACATACAAGCAGCTCATGCAGCTCAATATCAAAAAAAAAAAAAAAAACCCATTCCAAAAATGGTCAGAAGACCTAAATAGACATTTTTCCAAAGAAGATTTACAGATTGCCAAGAAACACATGAAAGAATGCTCAAAATCATTAATCATTAGAGAAATGCAAATCAAAACTACAATGAGATATCACCTCACACCGGTCAGAATGTCCATCATCAAAAAATCTACAAAAATAAATGCTGGAGAGGGTGTGGAGAAAAGGAA
>NC_041217.1:112093323-112152893 GCF_002837175.3 Physeter macrocephalus
ACATATATACAATGGACTATTACTCAGCCATAAAAAGGAATGAAACTGAGTTATTTGTAGTGAGGTGGATGGAACTAGAGACTGTCATACAGAGTGAAGTAAGTCAGAAAGAGAAAAACAAATACTGTATGCTAACACATATACATGGAATCTAAGAAAAAAAAGAAAAAAAGCAAATGGTCAGAAGAACCTAGGGGCAAGACAGGAATAAAGATGCAAACCTACTAGAGATTGGAGTTGAGGATATGGGGATGGGGAAGGGTAAGCTGGGACAAAGTGAGAGAGTGACATGGACATATATACACTACCAAAATAGATAGCTAGTGGGACGCAGCCACATAGCTCAGGGAGATCAGCTCGGTGCTTTGTGACCACCTAGAGGGGTGGGATAGAGAGGGTGGGAGGGAGATGCAAGAGGGAAGAGATATGGGGACATATGTATATGTATAACTGATTCACCTTGTTATAAAGCAGAAACTCACACACCATTGTAAAGCAATTATACTCTAATAAAGATGTCAAAAAAAAAAGAAAACTTGGTTTAATTTAGAGGGAGTGTTCAGTAAAGTATTTTCTTCAAACTTTGAGTTTGTATATGTGAGTTGCAAAGGCAGGGCCGGGTTTAGTACTCACCCTTATAAAGTATAAGTCATTTCCTCTTGGTCCTTTTTCTCTGTCAGCTTTGAAGAGTTACTATTTGTTTATGATGTGAATGTGGAATTTTCATTCCTTAAAGCAGAACTACTGAGATATGAATATCTAGAAAATTCCAGTAGATGGTTTCAAATATTACCACTCACCTTAGTTGTATTGTCCTTCTTCTAAAATTTAATGAACAATTCATAAGAACAAAAAACAAAAACAAACAAAAAACCCAAACAAACAAAAAAAAAACATTAGTTTTCTAAGGAACTTATAGGTGAGTGGTAAGACTGCCATAAATATGTTTTATATACCTCTGGTAATCACGTATAAAAATGTATAGAAACTTTTAATAAAGATTTACGTCTAAGGAAAAAAATGTTTTTGAAGAAGGGGAAAGAGAAAAAAAAATGGTGAGGTGTGGCTGTTTTTAATGACCAGTTATCATAACCAGAGATATTTAAAGTCAATTTCTGATAAGGAAAGAGATAACCATTTTTGTCTCTTGATAACAAAAGGGATTAGGAACAAGGATACATACAGAGTCTATGTTCAAAACACATTTAATGTTATACAATTTTATATTAGAAAAATAATTATTATTCTTATAATAAAAACTATATAAAATCAAGAGAGACAAAATTCTGCCTGTGTAAAAAAAGCTGGAGGAAGAGTACTCAAGGTCAGGTTATGAAAAACGTGAACAGATATGGCTGGATTGGGGGAGATTAACTGGGAAACAGGTCAGCCTAGAAAATTAAATGGATAAAAAACAATTCAGCTAATAAGATGTTAATAATAGGTTTCTCTAAGGGGAATTCCAGGTAGCTATATCTGCTTTTCTACGTAGTTGAATAGATCCAGTTTGCTATCTTGTTGCATTAAAGAAGAGTCTCCTCATTAGTAAGACTAAGTAAGACTCTGAACCTTGGCTTTATTAGAGAGTTTAAACACTAGATTTCATGTCAGGAGAATATTGGACTCGGGAATCTTGAGGCTCTCTGCAAACTCTAGAATAATACAAATACTTTAAAAAAGACAAATAAGTTAGTGTCATCTATCAGGACCTTTTGAAAACAGGTAACTTTCAAACATGTTAAAGCTATTATTGAAAGCAATTATACATTTCAAATTAAAGTGCACAAATATACCACAGTGAGAAACTTGTCTAACACCTGGAATTTTAATATATGTAATAAACTTATGAAATTGTTTCTCTAAGATTTAGTATTTCTGATAATGCTTATTATATCTGTTACTTCTTATAGATAGAACAAACACATTATATGTACTTGAGAATCTCAGATAATAGGAAATATTATTATTTTAGATATAATTAATAACTAGTCAGTATCTCAAAAAATCTCATTACTTAAGGGTAAAGATCTCTGCAACGTTCAGTTACTCTGAAAAATAATGAGTATTTAGAATAATAATTTAGTGCATAAAAAGTATAACAAAGATGCACATTTTCAAAACACTTCTACTAGGCAATGATATAAATATATAAAACAAACGAAAAATGTAATGCTACATGATTTGAAACAGGGCTTGATAATTTTTTAATTTCTTAGACCAAATGTATTCTGTTAGCATCACATATTTTTTAATGTCTCTCTTTTTAATTCAATTATTCATTTAAAAATGTGTATCGTAAGTAGATTAAGTTAAACTAAGTCATTTAATAATATACTACTATTTTAGATGGGTTTATATCATATGGTGCCCATAATTGGTTTACTTCATTAATAGAAAGCAATTATTTTCAATCCTGTTTCGGCACATGAAATTCTGAAATCTGCTTACAGCCGATGGATTACAATGTTTTGAGTTAACGTAGATGCAGAAATAAGTTAAAATCGCAACATGATTCACTTATTTGGTAGGAGGGTACAAAGCTTAAGTGTGCTCCATTCAGTGTCAATTGCACATCCACCCTGGAAACTAAGTGTTCTACCAGGAGAGCTGGCATTCACATTTACAAAAGAGACACACCTTTTGCTTTGCTTCACCGCACTTACTTTGAAAATGTACACCAGAAGAGGTTGAGTATTTCCACTCAGTACGAGGCTATGTGTGCTTCAATAAATCAAATACTTGGTGGGAACTGTAATTTGGATATGTTAACCTTGAGAAATAACAAATCATGGAGGCCTTGAAAAAAATGTCTGAAAATAAAAGACGAGAATCAAATATAATTTTCTGTTTTATTTTAAGCTCTGAGGTCCATATCTATCAAATATTAAAACAGCATTACTTGAAGATGTTCACATGAAAAAAGCAGACTAGTGTTCCTACTTGCCAGTCTGTTATATAACAGTCACATGTTCACAACATATCAAGTCCATTTTAATATTAGTCCTAATATTAGTCCTAAACTTCTCCTCTACTTAAACAAGATAAAAATAATGAAATAAATTTCCATCTTCCATATTTTTCTGTAACCTTGTAAAGTTCATTAGGGGGTCACTATATCATAATCTGTGGAAAAGTTGAAGTTGATAAACACATACAATTTAATAGTGATCCAATCTGGTCTAATGACTGGAGCTGGGGGGTACTTGGCTCAGGAAAGTCATTGTGTCCTGAGTTTTAATGGCAATGGCCAGTTAGGAAGGTAGGATGATGACATTTTCAGGCACTATTAGGTGGTGAGCATTTAATGCTAAATATAAATACATTATCTTCTTTTCCAAAGTGGAGTTAGATATTGGGTTAGTGGAAAAGTTCTCAGGATGCAGAAATCATAATGTAATATTTGTCTGATTTTTCAGATATTGATGGTTGGAGCTCTTGGAATACAGCTGGCCCAGGTTAAATAGAGTTTCCTCATGAACAAGTAACCCAAAACTCTTAAGATGCCAGAGGAGCAGACCTGATACCAAGTTGCTAAGAGTGAGAAAGCAGGTTGGAGAAGGAAAACCAAAGGCATCAAGACCATCGAGAACTGAGAAGGGACTATCTTAGAGAGGATCATCAGAACATGGTACTCTGTAATTCTCCTTGAAAGCCCATCATGCATGCAGTTAGTTGATAATAAATATCTTCCTCAATAAACAGTTAACTAAATGAAGGTTAGGAATATTGGAATTCATCTTGTTCAATGCAAATTTTCAATGTTTTAAGGACTAATTGACATATAGTAGTGTTTAATATTTATTGATTTATAAACTGGCCAAGAAGCTTCTTCCCAGTAAAGTTGGGGCTCAAGAAAATTGGGCAGTGATTCAACTCCCAAGGACTGCCCTTTTACCAACCAGAAAAAAACTAGAACAAAGACATTTGAATTGAATACAAAAGTGAAGTTATTGAACCCAAATTATCCTTTTTCTTGGTACTGTCTCTCTGATGCAACATATTCTTAGTTTTGTTAGGCTCATAAAAAAGTAAGCAATTTTGAAACCCTGAAGATCATCTCTAAGCAGATATTTTTAGGGTTGACATAGCAGGCAACACAGCAGGCTGATTGGATGAGATTATATTCTTTATACTCTCTTTAAAATAAATTAAAAAAAAGAAAACTCCAGTGAATGAAAACAAAATAGTTTCTCTGTGCAATACACAGTGCATTTAATCACAGTCTTTACTCTGCATCTTCATCTGTGTTTTAAGCAACTGAATAGACAAAATCCCAAAGTCATTTTCAAGGTAATTAATTTTTATCACAGATTCCAGTTACTGATTCAACAATTATTTATTGGGTATCCAAAATGTACCAGACACTATTCAAGGCCATGAAGTTACAGCATTGAACAGGACTAATCTCATCCTTTATGAATCTTAAATTCTATTGGGAGAAATCAATAAGCAAATATCTATGGTGTGTGTGTGTGTGTGTGTGTGTGTGTGTAGTGTGATAATGCTGAATAAAAAATTAAAGCCGACAATAAAGGGACTGCTCATGATTGGGGATGGAGGAGGTACTTTAAATAGAGCAGTCAAGAAATTCCTCTTTAAGGAGATGATACCTGACCAGTGATTCAGAGGATAAGAAAATCATGTGAGGATCCAGGAAAGAGCCTTTCATGTGGATCAGTGTAAAGACCCTGTGATGGAAATGAGGTTGGCCCATTTAAGAAGCATCAGCAATGTCTATGTTTTTGGAGTAGGTGACAAAGTGAGTGAAGTAGAATTAGAAATCATTGAATGTATGGCTTATACAATCAATGCTAAAGATTTCTATGTTATACATAATGTGATGGGAAACCTTTGAGGTATTTGGTTTGATGATGAGTAGCAGATGTAGAGTCTTGACGAAGTATATCATCATATTTTCTTTCTTTTTCCTCCTTTAACATTTCTTTAACTACTTTGTGGAAAATATACTATGGAGTTATAAATGAAATAGGAAGAACAATTAGAAAACTAATATTTTAACCCAGGCAAGAGACACTTATTGCTTGGGCTAGGATCCTAACCGTGTATGGTAAAAAGAAGATTGAATTTTGATGTATTTCGATGATAAAGCTCACAGAACTTTCTGATTGACTGGACAAGAGGAATTGAGTAAAGTGAAAAATCAAAGAAAATGCTTAAGGTTTTTGCATGAGAAACTGAATGTGTTGTGTTTATTAGGACAGGGAACTGCTAAGAGGATCAGACTTGGGCATGAAAATGGGCAGTAATCAAAGATTCTGCTTATATATAATGTGAAATGTTTTCAGATATATAGTTGAGGGATGATGATAAAGGTTTGGGAGTTGGCATAAAATTATACTGTATTCAAAGCCATAGAAGTGAATGGGATTGCTTTGGCATGCATTGATAAGTAGAGAAGAAGACAGAGCCTTGGAAATGACAGTATTTCAAGTGAGAAAAAAAGGAGAAGATACAGAAAAGAGTAATTTGCTATCATCAGTGAGGTAAGAGGGAAACAAAAGGAATTGGGGTCTTAGAAGTCAAATGAATGGGGATTGACTGGTCAAGAACAAAACAGTGAACATTTGTATCCATTTCTATTGAGCATTTAAACATAATGAAGAATAAAATTAATCATTGGATTTTACACAACATGGATCTGTTGATAACCTTATCAAGAGCAGCTTTAGTCGTGTGGTGGTGACAAAATCCCGTGATAATACACTAATTAGGGAATTAAGTGGGGAACAAGCAGTGAACATAAGCCAATCACTCAAGGAACTCTGTTTCAAAAGGCTACTGAGAAATGTGAGGAAAACTGGAGATAGAGGAGTTTTTAATAATAGGACCGCTCAGTTTTCTTTTTCTCCTTTTGGAAATAATCTAACATAAAAGGGAAAATTGGTGGCGAAGGGGAGAGAAGAAATAATCTCAGGTGCAAATTCTTTGAGTACAAGAGAATAAGCTGGAGCACAGATTGAGAGGTTAACTCTCCATTTGAACAGGAATGGCTTATACTTTGCAAGAAAAAAAAAATGTAAAGAATAAGGCCACAGGTGGGTAACAGATTTAGTGATAGACATGTGAGTTCATTTTCTTTTCACTGCTATTTTCTCATTGAGATAAGATTGTTTAATCATTTTGACCACCAGATATGAGTGAGGAGTAGAAAAGGGTTTTAGAGCTATGAAAATATCTGCAAGAGAGATATTTTATTGATTTTAATGATGGGCCATGAGATCTAAGCTAATAAGTAAAAGAGGTAAAGATGTGGACAAAGACAACAGACAGTGAATAAGTGTTGGGGACAATAAATTAGAGCTCCTGTGTGGTTAAAGAATTATGACAGTGGAGTCCATAGAGAAAATGAGCTAGTAAAATATACAAAATGGGAGCAAGAATGTAGGATGTTTGAATTTGGGCATTTAGAAGTGGGGCCATTATTGATAATGACAAATTCTAATGTATGACTATAGGATTGGATATCTGAAGTGAGATAGAGTTAAAAATGATTGGTGAAATGGTCAAAAAAAACTGAAGCCAGAATTAAATGGATCACCTCTGTGATTCTTGAAATTACCAAGAATGTTGGCAGGAGTCCTCTGTAGAGAAAGATGGTGAGCCAGTTGTCAAACATTCAACAAATAAGGTGAGTAATGATGAGATAGTATGTGACTGCACAAGGAAGCCTGGTGGGTGGTATAGTGTGGTGGCATGCACTTCTTTGACACTGTGGTGATTGACAGGTAGTGAGGAAATTTACTGAGAGCTGAAAATCAAGGAGGGCACCTTTGGGCTTTATGATACCTGGGGCATGGGAGCAAAGTTGCCTCCACATGAGAGCAGGGAAAGGGAGTCTTCAGAGATAGACAAATTTCAATAACAGATGGAAAATGAAGGAAACCTTCAAACATGACATTGAGGCTATATGAACTTCATTGCTCATAGAAAATGAACTCTAGATGGCATAGTAGAAAACTCACTTTTATAGACTTGGAATATTCAAATAATAAAAAGTACAATTATAATTTTGAGAATGTTAGCCACTAACAGGCTTTGGGTGCTTACTATGCGCCAGGCACCATGGCAGGTGCTTTGCATATGCTATCTAAATTTAACCTCACAAAATTCTATTGATTGGTTATATTATCCATACTTTATGGATGTACAAAATTAAGCAACCTGCCTAAAAAAACTCAGCCAAGATTCAAATTTCTATCTCTGACTCAAGTGTCTAGATTTCTAAAAATTGCCTTGTTCTCATTACAGCAGTCATTCCTTAGCCAGCCATCTCTTTCTTGATGTTGACATAAAGGCCAGTCTGTCTATAGAATGCTATTGCATTTAACTATAAATTTAAGAGTTAGATTGGCTCTATTAAAATATGTTCGTATCATTATCAAAAAAATCTGAATATTTTGATCAATTTCAAACAAAAGTTTATAAAATAAATTTATCATTTATTAATTTATTCATAGAACAAGTACTTATTAAGTCCTCATATTACATGTTAGACACTATGCTAGGCACAGGGGAGAGTAAGACTGATACAATTCCTTGCATCTTAAAATGTAGAGCCAAGTGGGGAAAACAGATGCTAAATGGATAGTTGCATGTATTTAAATTTAAAGTACAGTTGTGAGAAGTGCTTTGAATGAAGAATACAGGTGCCAATAAGAATATATAATAGAGGGATACAGCTATCCTAAGATAACTTCCTCCACAAAGTTATATGTTACATGTAGTTACTCTCAATGGTGTCTTTGCTAAAAGGAAGATGGAATCTATTACCAATCTCACTGATTCCTGGTTAGGTCAGATTTACACAGAACCTAAGCAAAGCAAGGGGTTTGAGCGATTATATAACTGATACAGATTTCAAAACTGCTATAGATTTCCAATCTTGATCCTACGGGCCAAGAAACCCAACCCTCTCAGCTTTTGGAGCAGCTCAGACAATACAGGAAATAAGATCCAGGCCTTCTGGCCCCTAATCCAGTTTGTATCTTCTAGACCACAGACCATTTCAGGACTAATTTTATGATCCAACAATTCTGAATAAATCCTTGCATTATGCTCATTGCTCTGTTTTCTAAGTTAAAGGGAAAACCACTCTTCCATTTACCATGGACAACAAAACATTATCATAAAATAGCCACATCCTCTATTCCTAGCTGAATCTCTCATAAGGATCAAGGAATACCAGAAAACAGCTATCAAAAGCCTGCTAAAGACAAGCAGATATTCTAGCTCAAGAAGGGTTTTGTACTGAAACTATATATATATATTTTTATTTTTATTTTTATTTTTTTTGATGTTGGGGGTAGGAGTTTATTAATTTATTTATTTATTTATTTTTGCTGTGCTGGGTCTTCGTTTCTGTGCAAGGGCTTTCTCCAGTTGTGGCAAGCGGGGGCCACTCTTCATCACGGTGCGCGGGCCTCTCACTATCGCGGCCTCTCTTGTTGCAGAGCACAGGCTCCAGACGCGCAGGCTCAGTAGTTGTGGCTCACGGGCACAGTCGCTCCGCGGCATGTGGGATCCTCCCAGACCAGGGCTTGAACCCGTGTCCCCTGCATTAGCAGGCAGACTCTCAACCACTGCGCCACCAGGGAAGCCCCTGAAACTATATTGACTCATCTTTAGTAATAGTGTTTAATTTAAAATGCCTTTATAAGCTATCAGCTGTTAAAATTTTCTGCTCAAAGTTTGATAATTGCAGAATTATGGAGAGACCAGGTATCTTGACTAGTACCAGACTTCTTCCCAGCTTGTTCCCTGCACTCAGCTAGCCCATCAATTTTAGATGCTACGGAAACCGGCTCAACTAAAACCATCCCCTTGCCTTTTAGTCATAGCCCTTTGGCAAAAGAATAAAAAGGAGGTCAACCTTAAGAGTTATACCTTCTAATGTCTTAGCTGCCCCTTAATAAGTATGTATTCAGAGCACATCGACAATAGTGCGACTGACATTGTTACTAATATAGAGCCAGTCAAAATACAAAGAATTTTAAATGGCTCACATTCTTTAAATGATTTTGGAATCGTTTCTTCTTCTAAACCAGAGTCTCCTGCTGCTCCTGTTGGTAGTGAGATCTCTAAAGTGCCAGACAATGGTGACCGTGATGAATGGTCTTCATAGTCAAAGGTGCCCTGAGTGAAAAGCAAAAGAATAAAAAGCCAGTCTCACTTGTGTGACGCCAGTCATGGAGACAATAAACGTCTGTGCATGTACTTTTAAAGTCGGATCTTTTAAGCTGATTGTTAAGCAGTTAACTGTTAATACTTTGAAATGTTTCATTCTTTGTTAGTAGTGAGTTTATGTCGAAAACTTTCCATGCGACTGTAAACCTAAAGCTGCCTTCAACTGAGCTTAAATAATTTAATTATTGCTTTTTAGTATGGAAGGGTTTAATCTTCTAAAAGATTGAGAAAAACAGATATTTCCAATAATTAGAGAGAGGATTATTCACTATAATTGACATTAATGTCATGACATTAATTTACATACAATAATGTTCCTAGTTCTTAATAAGTCCCAATAAGTAAAAATAAGAGTGAGAATGATTATCCCACAAGTCCAGAAATA
Organism: Physeter macrocephalus; assembly: GCF_002837175.3. NCBI lineage: Eukaryota > Metazoa > Chordata > Mammalia > Artiodactyla > Physeteridae > Physeter > Physeter macrocephalus. The sequence continues at coordinate 112,102,913 of NC_041217.1, forward strand.
AAAATACTATCTTTTTTTTTTTTTTGGTTATGATTTTGGGAGTCATTATATTTTGCTTTAAATGACTGGTTAGAGTTTCTTCAAGTCAAGTCTGAAAGATATACAGGCTAATCAGCAAAAAGTTCAAAAAAGTTATTTTATTAGTGACCTAAATATGTTGTTCTATTAAATACCAAAGGAAGAAAATCTATATTAAGTTGTACAATTTAAAAAAAAAAATTCTGTTAAGCTAAAAACTCTCCCCCTCCCAAATCCCACTATAGTATAAAATTGCATCAAAAGTATTATGGTATTACACCACTACCTACATCAATAAAATGCCAGTTTGACATATTATAAAGAAAAAAAAGTTATACTTCAATAAGCCCAACTCTTTAGAAAGAAAAGGAAGTGAGAGGTGTATAGTATGCCTCATCCACAACAAGTCTTCAGAGACCACAGAAACATATAATTCTGCTATGCCCTAACAGTCTTTATTTCAAAAGGAGTGGTTTCCAGCACAAGAATACATGCTTCCTTAGATGCTACATTTCAATAGTGTGCTGAGACAGACAGGTAACTCTGAGGAAAAATACTGAAATTAGAATGAGACCATGGTCTTCTATACCATTTTATTCTCCTGTTCCAATCTAGTCTACAGACACATCTGGAATCTAACTTATATTTCAATATTCATAATAAGCTTTCACTTGGATAATAAAAACGGCCTTCTTTAGGAAGCCCCATGACTGCCAACATTTGATCATTAAAAACTAAAATGTGGGCTCTTTCCATCTTGATTTATAGCACCTGAAGTTCAATCCAAATGCCAACTGCAAATTTACTATTCATTGAAGCCCTGGAAGAATGAAGAGATATAAATAATCAGACAACTACAGATAAACAGTAAATCTGCTTCCGGCTTTCTCTCTGTCTACTAAAGTTTCATTAGGGAATCCTGGATATCGCAGAGGCATATCTCTGACCTTTGAAGTTGACATGAAGGGGATAGCCATTCCCTTCTAGAAGTCTGAGAAGAATATTAGAATGCACGGGTTATTTCTCTGATCCAAGAGAAAATGTATTATTTATTTTTGGTCTGTTTGGTTTTGGGGTTTGGGACCCATGTTCTTCCTGAATAGGTAATGACATTCTCCTGACATCACATGTGATCCTTTCTAGTTGCAGATACTTTCCCCAGGTATCTTATATTCTGTAGGCCCATAGCTTTTCCATAACCTTCACTGTTATCTTTGAGATATAAAAACACATCAGGACTCATCGTTGATCTTACCGATCCTTCCTCTACCTCTACTCATATCAGGGTTCAGAAAAGAAACTTTATCGATTAAGAGATTAAAAACTTTCTTCATGGAAAACTTAACTTTTAAGACAGGCTTGGATAAATGGCTGGCATTTCTTTGACAGAGTTGTGAAGGGTGTTCCAGGTGAAGGAGTGCATATGAACAATGGCACTTGAGGTAAATTAGTTGACTTGAACATTGAAGCATTGTGGGCTAACAAATTGAAAAGTGAGTTTGAGACTTTACAATGGAAGGCCTTGAAAAACAGAAGTTATTTATTCTTGATTCAGCGTTCAGGGGTTTGAAGGTATTGAGATATTGACCAGTAACAATACAATCTAAACTTTGTTGTGCAAAGATTAATTTAACTGTAGTGTAAGCGAAGACTAAAAACGGGAGAGAGAGGACAAGGGAATCTATTTAGGCAAAAGATAATGAAGGCTGAATACTATTTGAACATAATAAATGGAACAATTCCTACAGTCTCCTCCAGTTCTTTGCTAAGGTTGCTCTCTCTGTCTTGACTGCTCATTTTCTATTCCCCAAATTCAGCTACTGAAGGAATAATTCCACACTTCAAAGCACAATTCAAATCTCAATTTTTACAAAGAATCTCTGAGATCTCCAAGGGAATTCCCTAATGCCTTCATGTTTTGTAACTATAATGTTACATGGCTCATGGTAGGTGGCCAAACAATGTGAGTCAAATGACTGAATGCAATAACACACAAAAATTTGTCTTGTGTTAAAGTTATTTTTGTATCAATTTGTTTTACTTATATAATCGGGAGAACAGCATCGTTTTTAAATCTTTTCATCCTTATAAAGAGATTTGCATATAGTAGGTAGCGAATAACTGTTGAATTAAATTGATCTCTCAAATTTTCTGAAGATGTACAAATCTAATAAATCTGTATGTGAGCATTAATAATATCATAAAATAGTTGAATTCAACATAATATATTATCATGTAGGGTTGTATTTAGGCAATATGATATTGAATAAATAATTTTAGAATAAACCATTTTTTATCGGTGTAAGTTAAATAAAATGTAAGTTTTCATTAGAGCATCACAAAAGTCATCAAGATAATTGGAAACCATGTCAAGAAGGAAAGTTAACACTTCAATTCTAGTTAAGAGTATATGCTAGTTTTCAAACTACAGCTTCTCAATCTAGTTTTCTTTCCATGTTTTATGATGCTGGAGCTGGACCCTGCCAACCTCGTCCTTTGCTAGCAACACAATGGTAGTAAATGGGGCTGTCAGGACACCTCAAGGCAGCTCCAAAGCAAGTCTCACCATCATCCTAGCGACAGCTTGCCAGTGAGTCTCAGCAGCACCACAGCAGACAGCTCTCCAATTAGCTTCCTAACTTCACAGAACACAGCTTCTAAGCGACTTTCAAGGCCACTCCAATAGATGAATTCCTGGGGAGTTTTACTGGCATCCCCAGAGTGGTTTCCTGTGGCACCTCAGTGAATTCTGTGCTCCAAAGGGACCTCAGAAACATCTCTCAGGTGAGATATGAATCCCAACTTCGACCTAGAAGGAGGGAGGAGCCCACCTCCAAGTCTGTTTTTGACTGTGTTCTTTCCTCAGCTCTGGAGATAGTGTTCTCCAACTCTGCTATACCTGTATTTTGGGGGGTTCTCTTTACACCCTTTTTAGTAGTTAATCTCCTTTTACAAATTTAATACATCTTAATATTAAAATTTTCCCTGTTCATATTACAGATGTGGTTTTTGTCTACTGAATAACCTTGACTAAAACCGTCTGAAAGGGAATTTTCTAGAAGCAGTCAACCATTACAAGAAGAGCAAGATGCTTATATTCAAATATTGGCTAGGTCACACAAGGGATCTATCTCTTTCAAATAGAAGAGTTGGAATCCTTGCTATACCTATAGCCCTTCCAAGGAATTCCTTATAAATAGGTCCACATGCTTTTACTATATGTCCCCTTCACCCTGAACACAAATGAATGAATGACTTCGGCAGAGCCAGCAATCTTATAGGTGTTCAGGGACTTCTGAGACATCCTGGCAATATGATCTTCCCAAAACAGATGCTCTAAGTCGATAGTGACCAAATCAATCAATTGATCAATCAATCAGTTTCTCTCTGACAGAATATTGTGTCATTGTTAATAGGTAGAATCTAAAATAGGACCTACTAAACAGGAGCCATGAGATAGTAAGAAGCACATATAAGTAGAAAACTCAGGGCAAAAAGCATCTATTACTTCCTCTCATAGAAGCCTATACTTTTCTTACATAATATTATCTTAACTGTGGAATTATACTTAGGTACTTTTCTTCCCACCAAACTCTGAGCTTCACAAGGGTAGGGATTGTGTATGTCTTGCTTTCATAAATCCTCAGTATCTAGCATAAGAATGGGTACTCAATAAATATCTGGTGAATGAGTGAATAATTGAATGCCAATAGACTGCAGTTCTACCAAGGATCATAGAAAGTTTTTCCTGAAACACATAATGGCAACAGTATAGGGACTAATAGCTAAGAGTAGTGTAGGCGTTATCAACAAAGTAACTTTGTTGAGTCTTGCATAGTATCCTGAGTACCTGCTTTAGTTCCAGAAATGGATTTCAGTCACCTAGTTGATTTCCTGTGAGGCAGGATATTATGGGTGATTAATGACATTGTTACTTCCCCAAGTATTTTTGCAATTTATTGGAGAGTAATTTAACTTTTGGCATTTATTATTTGCAATCAAGAAGAGATTGTCAATTGCTCAACTTTGTATTCTTGATTTCATGTATTGTTCCTCAGTTACTGTGCTTATACTATTACTCAACTCTCCTCAGTGGGCACACATTTTATAATAATAGTAACACAGGAATCAGATATTTAAGTGGTAAAGAGAAAATGACGCACATTCTTGGACTTTGACTCTCCCTTAGCTCTGTGCATCTACTATATACAAATATATATATATATATATATATATATGGCATAAAGAAACTATGACTGATTAAAAACTACCTACTTGGGGCAATATTAACTGTTTTTAAGAAAAATGTATCAAGAGATTTCATATCTGTGTTACTTATGAATTTCTACCACTAAAGCTTCAACAATTCTACTGGTTTCAGGCCTAATTTCTAGCCTCAGGGATGTAGATATCTAATATTAGAGAGCCCTGGGGACATGAAAAAATATATTTCCTTACCCTCATGGGAATTCCATTATGGTTGTGAAATATTTAGGATACATAGGGATCCTTTTATCATAAACTTCCATTTATTATAATTTTGCTTAATGGCTTAATTTTGATCAATTGCAGGAGCTTGATCACTTAAAACTATTGTGACAGATGATAACTCATGTTTATATTCTTGTTTTGGAAACTGAGGAAATGATTCAGAAGATAGTACATTTGTATCTGATATAATATCTGGTAAATTAAAGACAACCTCCAGCTGTTCTGTCCCTGGAGATTAAGAAAAATGCTGAGTGTAAATATTGGTAATAATATGTATTATCTCATATGAGAGACAAGTTCAGTAAAATTTTAATATGCAACTTTATGTATTATAAGCAAATGAATATAGTTTACAGATCCATATAAATAACACATTAGAAATTCCACTAAACTGTAGTATACCTTAAATCAGCAATGATTGAAATTGCATTTAACAGGGAGAAAAGCAGTATTTCTCTTTCCAACAACTCCCTGCATTGTCATCATGGCATGGCTGGGTAGTAGTGAGTGCCAGCTGAGGACCCTTCTCTCTTCTGTGTCACCATCTGGCTTCAGTTCCACTTCAATCAGTTTCTATTGGCTTTTGGATTTATGCTGGAGTTCACAAGCAGAAATGAAGGAAGTTTGCCCATACATTAGCGATAACCTTCTTTCTCCTCATTTTTGTTCCTTTGAAATTTGTAAAGAGACATTTTGTACTCAGAAGCCTTGGGCCAGTTAATTTAAGCTTTAACAGCAGCAAAGATACGTCATCATTCCTGCAAAATCCCACATGCTCCTTTGCCAAACTATGATGTCAATATTTTTTCACCTGTGTTTCTACAGTGTGATCAGGATTCTTGTTTACACTACATCAAATGTTAACTGTCCTCTGCAGGTGGATGATTTTGTTTGCCTTGCTTAATTTTAAGTTAGTTATGAGGACCTATTTTTTTCGACCTTGAGTTTATGCTATTTTATTCTTAAAAATTGATATCATTCTGTATTTACTTTTGGGATCCCAACAGTAAAACATTGTGTGTTGACATTGTTATGAAAGACAAGCTGAATAAATTCTTATGAAAACCATAATTTCAGGTTCCTATTCACTCAGCAAAATCAGGAGTAATACAAAGCTGAGCTCCAAAACAATTTATCATAGAGTACAAGTCCTCAGAAGAGGATAAAATAAAAGGTTCATCACCATTAGCTGATGGTGCTAATCAGCTATTCATTATAAATATACCATTAGAAGTACTGCTGGGGCTTCCCTGGTGGCGCAGTGGTTGAGAGTCCGCCTGCTGATGCAGGGGACATGGGTTCGTGCCCCGGTCTGGTAGGATCCCACATGCCGCGGAGCAGCTGGACCTGTGAGCCATGGCCGCTGAGCCTGCGCATCCAGAGCCTGTGCTCTGCAACGGGAGAGGCCACAACAGTGAGAAGCCCGCGTACCGCCAAAAAAAAAAAAGAAGTACTGCTGAAACCACTCTACTTAATGGTCAATTGGTTTTTCCATTAGAAACCCATTTTCAGGATCTAATATATCAACATTCTATCTTGTAGAAGACCTAAAATTATGCACACAGCTTTGAAGCCTACAAATAAGACTTGGAAGAAAATGAGTTACTTTTGGTATCTCAGTAAGCTATGCTATTGTACAAAATACATATGTGCAGGTTCCTTTTAATTATTCAACAAATATTTATTGATCATCTTCTATGTGCTGGAACTTACAAACCATACTCTGAAGGAGCTACTGTCTGGTTAGTGAAGTGAGCGTGTGAGTGTGTGTGTGTGTGTGTGTGTGTGTGTGTGTGTGTGTGTAACAGAATTTTAGAGCAGGATATGACAATATATGATCTAAGTTAGGTTCTTCCATTTTTTAAAAAAATTTATTTATTTTTGGCTGCATTGGGTCTTCGTTGCTGCATGCGGGCTTTCTCTAGTTGTGGCAAGCGGGGTCTACTCTTCATTGCAGTGCACGGGCTTCTCATTGCGGTGGCTTCTCTTGTTGTGGAGCACGGGCTCTAGGCACGCGGGCTTCGGTAGTTGTGGCACTTGGGCTTAGTTGCTCTGCGACATGTGGGATCTTCCCAGACCAGGGCTCGAACCTGTGTCCCCTGCATTGGCAGGTGGATTCTTAACCACTGCACCACCAGGAAGCCCAGGTTCTTCCATTTTTTTAATTAAAATGTTAAGGCACCAAAATGGTACGTGACTTTCCTTGGATGTGGTCAAGTCGGGTATGGCTTCTGGTCCAGCAATCTTTCTAGTACTCACGCAGTCTATACTGAACGAGTATCCAGAGGTTCACATGTAGGAACACAGAGAGAATTTCAGGAAATTTAGGCTGTTCATCTATGGGAATCAACAGCATAGGCTGCCTAATTATCATGCTAGAAACAAACATTTTATACAATGACTACAGGCCAATAAGGAAAGAGAAGCCTGAGGAAAGAAACTTTGTTGATTGTAGCCACAACCGTCAGTCAACAGGCTAACCAGCAAAGAAAAAGTTGTAAGAAAGAACAAAGCCACAGTTCCACCACAATTTTCCTAAATGTCTCTAGTCCTGCCTCAGAACAAGAAATTCACTGACAGACATGATAAATTTGTGATTACAAGTTCAAGTATATGCTCATTGGAATGTATATTTCCTAGAGTATGTGGTCATTTTCAAGGGTTCTCTTTTCAAAACCCTATTAACATGAATTTCATGGAATTTACAATTGTTCATATTGAATACTCCCTGGGGGGAGAAATGTGCTTTCCAGATATTGAAGCATATCTGATGTTCAAAGAACTATTCACTAAAAAAATCTCTAACTTCCACATGTTCAAAGCCTTGAAAGAGAATAAGACAATTCATCTGTTTTTCACCTTAATTCAATGAGGTATTTGATTTTCAACTACTGTCTCATCACTGTATTAAAACCCTGTTACTAGGGAATAAAAGAAAATTACCTGTAATCCCCTTTCCTCAGAAAGCATGTTATTATAATGGATTTCTCACTTTAGTCTGCCTTAGCTGCTGTCTAGAGAGAAGTTGGTGTGCTTTAGAGCATCAGAGCTGCTAAATCACCTCACCAGCAGGCCATGCTCACCTTCTCCAGCTGAAGGAACAGGATTGTTCTTACCACTTGGTTCAAAGAAAAGACAGAAAGCTGGTGGATTAAAGTGACCTGTCATGAATTTCTCGATTTGGGACAGGTAAAGAGGATGCTATTACTGAGGCAAAACTTTGGATGATTATCCTAAAATAGAGCAGCTTTCTTTTAAAGATACTCCTGAAACTATTATTCTATCCTGTAAAACATCATATGGATAAGAAAATATGGTGGTTTTGTAACTAAAATACGATGTCACATCACACCTAAAATAACTTTGTCTTCTTAACATTTATTCTTTTCTAGTTAATAAGATGGGACCACATTATAATAGCTTTGCCCTTTAGGCACCTCCAGCCCTACCCACCTCCTTTTACCCATTATCTATGCTCTTCCAAATGCTAATTAGAAAATAATAGACATTACCACTGACAACAATTATTTATTGAATGTAGTATAGAAGAGATGGGAACAGACACTTATGTGATATTTAATACATGCCTGATATTTTACAGAAACCCTGCATGGTAGATATTATTAAATGGAGGAAATTGAGGATTTACAAGACAATTTTCCCAACTTTTCCCCAGGGGTTGTGAAAGAAGGTTATTAGTAAAACAGTTCATTGAAAGCCCTGGTGTGGATTAGGTAATAAGGGGCATGAAGAAGTAGAAGTCCCTGTTTTCTAAGACCTTATAACATATCAGGAAAAATATGATATATACAAATGTCACAATGCAAAAGAAGTATGAAATACATAATCAGTATTGGAGAAATTGAGAGGAAGATGAGCTCATGTGTGAATGATAGAGTTTAGAAAGTTTTGAGAACTATTTATGTACCAAAGAAAATAACAGCTAACACTTATTGAAAGCCCACCTCTCTTTGTATTCCTGATGCTGCTTTTAGAGCTTCAGGTATAGTAAGCCAAAAGCAAACAAACAAAATACAAAGAAAAAAGCAAAACAAAACAAAAACAAGACTATGGGTCAGCTCTCTTTACCTTAATTTTACAATGAGTATTTTAAGATACAAGTAGGTTAAGTACATAACTATTATGTGGTGATTATACAGAAGCAGAGCCACATACTTAACTAAGTATATCATAATTTGAATCTACTCTTCCACTTTCTGTAAGTTAAGGTTTATCATCATTAAACTGTCAGAATATTCTCAAATTCTTTCCAAATGTTCAGTTCATTTTTTCTTTAAATTAATACCTGGCTGGCCCTGGAGAACACTTCTTTCCATACAGGCTACTTTAGAGGTTTGTTTGTTTGTTTTAAATCCTACAGTGCATTAATTCAGGCCTTCGTTAGTGAGGTAAGTGTCCTCATTCCTCCCAGTGGCTTCTTCCACTCATTGTCTTATCTGTGCAATTGGAAAGATAGAGTTTCAGTTAATAGAGATGGGGGATATTTTGAATGAAGCACTTTGCATGAAAAAAAACTCACAAATTTAATCAAGATGTATTTCCTTTGAATTGTTAATTAGCTATCCGAGCTGAATAGACAGTTGACTATATAGATGTGAGTGCCAGGGTGAGGGAAAGAGTCTGTGAGTGTGCTCTGGTACAGTATTCTTGAAGTTGTCTATCTATAATCCTTGTATGCACCCCTTCTGCATTCACTCTTCAGCCCTTCAAACTCTGCTTCCTTTTCTCAATACTTTCTGAAATTTCTTTCTCAAATTTCAACAATATCTCCCTAACAACTTTCTCAATGTACTGCATTTAATCTTCATTTTATTCAGTTTTCTGCTGAATTACATGCTTACATGCTTTTCATCATCTTTCTCTCCTTCTTTGGATCTGACAGAAAATATCCATCTGCCGTTCCTCTTAGGATTCACAATCACTTTCTTCAGATCCTGTTTTTCTGCTAAAGTGTTAAGTGCTGATCAAGGAATTCTGTTTTCCTTGTCTTCTTGTTCCCATGATCATAGTCTTTATCTTCAGGGGCCAGGCAGCAAACAAAAATGAGTGAAATAAACCTCATAGAGAAAAACATAAAGTAGAGGTCACTGGGACAAACTGCAAGGCACACAACTTATCTAAAAGAAACCAAATGCTAAGTTTTTAAACACTAAGCAAATAAAGTGAAATTTATCCATGGATCTCCGGGGCACAAGGTAGATCACTGTGAGTCAGTATTCTCCACTAGCTCTCTCTCCCTTAACCCAATTAAGTAATCACCTATATGCAGCTAATTTGAAGATAAATATCACTAGCTCAGACCTTTCTCACATTATCCAGGAGCCAATGAACTATAAACTGGAGAAAATATGAATATTTTCTTTTATCACAAAGACACTGTACTTCCAGAGCCATTTCCAACTATCAAATTAAATCTATACCATTGATATCCTAGGAGCACTAACTCAGCATATTAAAGTCTTGAATATATTACCTTTCTTGGATGAGTACTTTTTCTTCTAATGTCTCCTACCTCGGTAGTAATTTTCCGAGGATAGAAACTCTGGAATCAACTTTAAATCCTGCTCTTCCTGTACTTTTCCTTTATTAATAGTTAACTGTCTTTTGAACTAAGTATGTGATTATTCCAGAGAGGCCTTCCTCATGAAATTAGAAATTGGATAAATAAGATTGGCTTCTGAGACACATGTTGGACCAAATCAGAGAGAGGCACAGTTATCCTAAAGAGACAGAACAGCTCCAAGATCTGGAAGACTTCCTAGTAACCTACTATCATTTTTGTGCCATCTGAATGACATCCAATTGAGGAAGTCTTAACTGGGCTGTTTTGTATGTTGCCAGAGGAGCACCATGAAGATATGGGCAGTTCATTATGATTGAGTCAGTTGCTTTATTTGATAGAGTTCTGAAGGAAATTTATTAAATCATCCCCTTCTATTAAGGTAGTTGCTTTGTGAACTTGGAAATGTGAGGTTCTTGAACCTTCAAGTCATAAGGCTAGACCAGAGTTAATATCAAATAAATGGTACACTGTGAAATCACTTCAGAAATTGGCACACACACATCCCTTTGATTGCTAAGATTTTTAAGCTTGTCTACTTTTCCAGCTTCTACAGATCCTACCTCTTTCTTCACTCCTTTATCTCCTTTTTCATTCTCACTGTCACATGTCAACCCTGACCTGACAATTTCTACCCTAGACCTTCTAGTAATCTTTCTGCCTTTCAGTCTTTAATTTATCCTCTTCTGCCACACAGAGTTTTTAAAACAATAGATAATATCATCACTTGTATCTTTCCAGATCAAGAGGTTTTCTTTTTCCTTTTTTGGCTGTGCTGTGAGGCATGCAGGATCTTTGTTCCCCGAATCCATGCTCTCTACAGTGGAAACACCGAGTTGTAACTACTGGATGGCCAGGGGAGTAATTTTTTTTTTTTAATAGATCAATAGGTTTTCAAACAGCCTTGACCCAAGGCAGAAGAGAGGGGTAGGTAGGTATTAAACAGTAGTGATCCATACTGAGAGCAAGACCACCATTCCCTCCTAGAGGAGCCCACTGCCCAGAAGGCCATTAGGTTTCCTATTCTCCCAAGGCAGAGAACTACACTTTAGGTATAATCTCTGTTTAGGACAAATGAGTTTATTTTTCCCTTTGAGCCAGAAACACATGTAACTCAGGTTGAGATGAACTTGAAATATTTGCTTTGTCTTCAGTGATGTTCATTTTCTTAAGAGCAGCTTTCAAGGGTACTTATTTCAAGCAATACTACCTTGATCAAGTCTATAACATTAAAATCATATATTTGTTCCATAGGGCAAAGTAGGCATTATGCATCTTAAGCTTTAATAATTATGTAAAGACACTAATTTAAATCAGTTAAAAACTACCAAATGAGTTTATGGCATATTCTGCAAAATAAATTCCTTTTTATAGCCTTATGCACAGAAAGATGAGCATTTTGCAATGCAGTAAGCTCTGGCAGTGCATGTGATAGCACCATGAAAGGGAACAGCAAAAGAATATAAGATGGTACATTTTAGTAAAGTTAGAGTTTGCCGAATTTGACACGCTGAGATTTTTAAAGAAATAAGATGAAAGACTAAGTTTATGAGTGCTCAGTTAGAATCACAAATCTTAGTATTATTAATAAAAGTGTAAAATGTGACCTCAACAAAGTTTATTATGCACTGTACAAAATCTGTTTTGTAAAGTATGTCATTTTATTTAATGTTGTTTACTCTCTCCTATGTACATCCCCCAAAGGCAAAATTGAATGATGACTATATTCTCTGCAGTCAGAACATGCAAAGTAAACAATATTATCACTATAGAAGCTAAGCCAGGGAGGTGTATGGGGGTACAGCTATAGATTAAATAAACAGATAACATTGCTCCTTTTATTTCCCTAAAGATTAGAATGGAATCATGCAAATTAAACTTCATAAGAATTAATGATACAGTCATAGTAGCTAAAATGTTATCTCCCACCAAACTGAAGACCTAAGAACCTCTGAATTGGGCTTTGATTGTCCTGATGTCAAAGACAGATCTTTCTTTGAGACAGCTCAGTATACAGCATAAAACAGCTGTTCTGGCTACCTTAGTACAACCCTGAGTCAGCATGATGAAGGGGCTAAGAAATTGCTGTGATGTATGATAGTGCCTGCATCGAAAGCAAATTTGTCTGCAACCTCCCGGGCTCACTGAATATTAAGATAAGGCAACTGGGATTGACACTTATTCCCCTCAGTTTCAGAGCTAGGACATATGGAAATGATTGTAGGCCTAGGCTATCACATTCCTTCTAAAAAAATGTTGGCAAGTCCTCAGAAACTGTGGCCAGTTATTATTATCATTCTCCTGAACATCATTTGGGGAAAAAATAAGGTCTAATAGAAAAGAAAGAGAATTCTGGCACCTTTGTGAATCCAAAAAAAATTTTATTGAAAATACAACCTTGGAAAAATGATATGGGGAAAAAAATCAATAGAATTTGATGACTGCCTTTTGGACCTTAAAAAGATTGATCTAAAAGTTAATTTCTGCCTTATTAGGCTAAGCCATGGACCTGAAAAACCAAAAAATATGGGTTAAATTCAATTGAATCAATTCAGTTCTCCTTTCCTCGTGGCAGGAAATGGTGCAATTTAAATTTACAGTATTAAAAGAAAGATACAAGTTCTGACTTCTAAATGCCAACATAATGATGAACAAAAATCCTATTCACTATAACCCAGAACTATTCTCTAGCGTTTTGGGGTTCTACATAAGAATGGAAATCTCCCTTTGAAAATGAGATGTAATAGTTAAGTTTTAGAGATGCTAAAGAAGGTCAAGAAATTCTAGTGCAAATTTTTTAAGGTATGACTGTGAATGGCAGTGTCAAGAAGAAAGTTTATTTAGAAAAACACTTCTGATAAACTTCAACAAAAGTAAATGAGTTTTACTTTGGCCTCAATACAAAGGAACATTTAGACATAAATACAGTTGCCATATGTAAATGTATTGGAAATGAGCATGGCATTCAATCCTATGGTATTTCAGTACCAGTCTCAACAATTTTATAGCTAGGTTACTTAATCGTATTGAGCACTAGTTCTCTTATCTGTAAAATAAAGATAATGACACCCATAACAAATGGTTATGTGAAACAATAAAATAATGTATATAAGTGACCCAACACGCCTGTAAAATATCTACTCTACTGAAATACATTTCATATATTAAATATTTAGAAAAATAGAAAACAAAATCAGACACTCTTATAGTCTGAGTTCTGGGTTCATTTAAAAATATTTTGAAGTCAGAATCTATATTTAAATGAAGAATATTTATTATTCTATTTCCAGTGTCTGAGACAGTATTGAATGGGTAAATAAAAAGTTATTTTTTTAAAAGTTATTAATTTTATTTTTAAAGTCATGAGTCTAAATAATGGGTTTTGATCTGATTTGATTGTTTTAAAATCAGTTTTAGAAGTTTGCTTTTGTTTTTCCCACATTAGATAATATTTCCTGCTTAAATCCTAGATGGAGTTCAAAAATCACTCACTAATACAATAGCATCCTTCCCATAAGTATGGCATCCTGTGGCCACTTGGGGCGAATGCCAGATGCTGTATGAAATAGAGGTATGCTTTTACAAGCTCCTCTCCTAATATGACATCCTGCAGAAAGAATCAACTTTCTCCAGGAGCATACTTCACACAACGCTTATGTGACCTCTCAGTGCATTAATGACAGCAGGTAAATCATTGGGTTTCATCTAACAGACGAATTGATTTAGGGATGCAAAGAAAGTACTCACTAAACAATGTGCTATCCAGCTGGAGCATAATGAACACACTTGTAGCCAAGCAAGTGGGTCTAAATGCTTAATTAACTTTTTCTCACCTTCCAAAACATGAGGACACCAAAAGTATAATCAATCAAATCTGTTTAGTGTGAATCTAGAGCCAGATCCTCTGTATCTACCAAGGGTTAGTCTTGACTAGGCTTAGTTAAATACCCGAAGATTTGCTTGTTGATTTGTTTGTTAATAATCTTTTATTCCCACAGGAAGATACACAGAAACCTAGGAAAGGGTTGGCTCACCCAATTGGGCATTCATTCTGCTCAGGCTCCATTCAGTAAAAGGATGTTACGTACCTCATTTGCCTATTTCAGACCCTAGATTTTAATGTTGAAAAATAGGCATATATTTTATTTATTTATTTTTTTTTTTTGTGGTATGCGGGCCTCCCTCTGTTGTGGCCTCTCCCGTTGCGGGGCACAGGCTCCGGACGCGCAGGCCCAGTGGCCACGGCTCACGGGCCCAGCCGCTCCGCGGCATGTGGGATCCTCCCAGAGGCATATATTTTAAAGAGCAAGATGGGAAATAATCATAGACAAAAAAGAAATTTGAGCAGAGGCAAAGGCTTTCAGTCAATCTTCTGATGAAAAGAGATTATTTTTCCAACTTAACCCAAATCAAGAATTATACACTGTAACAGCACAAAATTAAGGAAATCTTGACTAGATGCATGTACATTTATGTAGAAGAAAAAAGCCAATGGTAAGTGATGTTTCTCTTACTCTGTCTCTACTCTGCCTTATAAACTTTCTTCACGTAAATGAGACAATGACCACCTGACACCGACTAAGAAGCTGATGAGCAGGAAAGATGACATCAAATATGTCCTGTCTATTTTATTTGCAATATACTGGCTCAATTAATGGACTCTGGAGCAAGATTTTGTGGGGTCAAATCCACTGTCTTCTATTTGTTACCTGTGTGACCTTGGCAACTTATTCAACTGCTCTTTGCCTCAGTGTCTTCATTTATTAAGTGGATATAATCATAATACCTTCTTCATAGAGTTGTCATTAGAATCAGCATTTGTAAAGCACTTAACAACACTATTTGGCATACAAGTAAGTACTAAGTATAGTAAGTATAAGTATTATCAACCTATCTATCATTAGCATTATCATCATTATTATAAATAATATGTTAACATAACTAAAATGGCAGACATGATCACAATTTGTTGAGCCTATTAAAAAAGTCTCTAGGACTCCTAGATGTTTTGTGGGTTTTTTTTTAATTTTAGTTTTCTATTTTGATGGAAATATGTGATATTTACACTGCTGTAGTACAAATATGACTCCACCATATTTTCAGCATAAAATGTTCTATTGGTTACAGTGGAGGATATAAAGATGACTAACATACAAAGGAGCTTATAATCTATTGGAGTGGATTCAGACATGCACAGAAAAAATATTATGACACGAACAAGGAGTAGAGTGTGAAGAAGTGTCAATGGGTGACAGAATTAGACAAATTTTAGGTTTCAAAATGAAGATAGGTTTTAAAATGGGTAATGCTAATTTTAAATCCTATCACAGCAGTTTGGTTAATTTGAGAGAATATTTATCCAGTTTGTAAGATGGGAGAACAAGCCAGTCATAGGACTGCCACAAAGTTTTGAAACTTGTTAGATTAGAACTTCTGGGTTCTATAGTTTTATCCTAGTATAATGGCGGGCTACTTTGGAATGTAAACAATTCTCATTTGAGAATTGTAGAAGAGTACGTATGAAGTACTACCAAAAATTTGCAGGAAAGTTTAGAAATCAAAGATTAACTTGCACCCGAGTCATTAATAATAATTTACAACAGCATTACCATCAACATCCATGGGCACTATAATCATTATTTTGTTTGTCTCTTAAAGTGTCATCAGAAGAAGTTATATTTGATATGTTCCTTCACTGTCCTATCACTTCTTGGACTAATTTTCCATTTCCTCAAATAGGGCAGGTTTTCTTTCCCTAAAATGGCCCAACGTATGTTACCCTGAGATACCCAGGATGTTTATTAAGTTCTCAACAAACTTTACATTTTGATAACTTCAGTGGTACTAATGGTTAAGCAAACTGTAAATAAGTATTGACTCATCAACAACACATCTCTGGATGAGTTTAGGACCAGAATCAAGAGTAAGGGTGTTAGGCACATTTGACAGCAAACAAGAATGTTTTAATTACTTGGGAAATTAAATTGAAACATAAATCAGAGTTAACATTGATCATATTGAAGCCTGGATGTGGGAATATTACTGTTATGCTTTCTCAAAACATTTATTTTTGCTTCCATCACATGGGCTCCTGAAGTTATTAAAGTTTAAGGTTGCATGGATCTATTATCTATTGCAGCAATTAAGAAATTTTTGAAAGCAGAAGGTCACTTTTACTTTAGAATGAAAAAAGATCTTGATACTCAAAGTATCTAATTCTAAAACACTGAAATTAAGGAAACTAGGTTAATACCAAGTAAACGTTCGAGTCAGGCATGACAGGAGTCTAATCTATTTCCCCATTCTGAGCGAAGATACCTATTTGACCATAGCCAAGAGAAAATGTGTTCCAGGTGTTGACGATTTGTGACAGTCTCTTCATTGTGTACTTTGGCAGGAATAGAGCCAACTACTTCTAAAGTTAAGGGAGGAAAGGAAGAGGAATAAGAAATATATGTATGTGTGTATGTGTGTGTGCACATGCTTGTATATGTCTGTTGCCTCAAAAAGTGCTACCTCCACAGTAAGAGGAATCAGAAGCAGCTGCTTATAAAGTTAATAGTTAATACAGGGGGATCTTTTTCATTTCATATCTCTTTTAACTTAAACATTTATTGGTCACTGCCAAATATTTGTTTTCAATAGAGGTGGAGTTTTCAGAAAAATTTGAACTGATTGAAGACATGTATAATCTCTGTCCCTTAAGATAATCTTTATAAAATGGCCTGTGTCTTCCCTAAATTCCAGCACTAAATGATCACACCTGAAGAGCAGGTATGTTATAAAATAAAGTGTCAGTAGCAGTTTTTGATTGTATCCATGTGTAAGTCTTTCTCTTATTTGTATTGCCTATTTTAATACTGATAACCACTTCTTGGCGTTAAGAACATCTTCCTGATACTTTGATACTAAGGCATCCTTTCTTTAGAGTTTCTAATCTAAATGTCTTCAGATACATCTACAAGTTTTTCTTTCTTCTTCTGTCAAATGTATGTGTACAAAGAGGGCATGCAGGTAATGTCTTATTATCCAAGCTAATGGAAAGGAGGAGCAGAGTAAATGATTTAGAAGAGGAAATAATCCTTCTGATAAACCTGTTAAGGGCATTATGAGAGTCTTTAATTTAGAGAAATAACAAAATAAGTAAGTAGCTGGAAGGTATTCTTAGGGGAGAGTCTGAGAAACAAGATGAATTCTTAAAAGCATTCCTTTCCCCATGTTAATACTTACATTCTAAAAGGCCCTTCCCATTTATTTATTTACAGAAGTGATACCTATCTAGAGGGGGCTTTAGGATTAGGAGAGATTCTTTTTTCTTTTCTTTTTTTTTTTTTTTACTAGAGGAAGAGAGAAGTGTCATGGTAGTGGGCACTCACTGCGGCTCAGTAAAGGCTAACAATAATCAGAGGTTGCAAACCATGCCAGTTTAAGGATGTGATCTTTACAGTTAAACAGAACTAAGATTGAATTAATGGCTCTTCCACGTGATATCTGTGTATCCTCAACATTACTGATGATCAGGGACTTGCTTTCTTCATATGTAAAAATCAGAAAAGAAACCTCCCTCATTAAATGGTTTTGAGTTAATCTAAATGAGTTAATATGTTTACAGAGACTAATTTAGCAACTGACATATGCTGGTTCCACTGTGGGATATGAAGCTGTAACCATGACTGTTTTTCTTTTGCACTGATTGTTGCCCTGGGTACAGTCCACTTAGTTGGTGGCTTAAAACACTGTCCTGCCAGCTCCCAGCGCCAAGAAACTAAACCTTTTTCCCATGCCTTAGCTATAGTCCTTGTATTAGCTCCCTATAGCTGTGTAACAAATTATCCCAAAACCCAGCAGCTTAAAATAATAAATATTTATTATCTCACAGAGATCCTTTGGGTCAGGAGTTCAGGAATATACAAATAGTGTGGATCTGACTCAGTCTGTCATGAAGTTGCAGTCAAGACGCCAGCTGAAAATGCAGTCATCTGAAGGTTTGACTTATCTGCAGGATCTGCTTCCAAACTCACCAGGTGACTATTGGCCATTGGCCTCAGTTCTTACCAAGTGGGCCTTGCATAAGACTGCTCATCATATGGCAGCGTGCTTTCCCAAAAGGAACTGATTGAAGAGAGACAAAGTGTGTTTTTATAACCTAATCTCAGATGTGAAACACCATCACTTCTGCCATATTTTATTGAGCACACAGATTAACCCTGGTGTGATGTGGGAGGGAACTATACAAGAGTGTAGTTCAGGGGTCAGAGAACATCAGAGACCTTCTGAAGCTTGTCTTCCTCCAAATGGACTGAACACCAGCCAGCTGATGCCACCTCATGCCTGACTGCAAGTTAGAGCCACTGTGTGGTATTTCTTGCCTAGAATTCTCTAACTTACTTCAAAAAAATATAAAATACCAGTTAAATGCATCTGTAGCATACAATTTTGTTTTATTCTGCTGGCCAGTCCTATATCCAGGTAAACTTTTCAACTGAGGCCAACTGAGTTTATTATAAACTCATCCATAGGTCACAATAATAGTATTCAGATTTAAAAAAATATCTCTACAGTATCGATTTTTAATGTCCCAGATGCCTGCCCAATATATAAGACTTAAGTCAATCACAGAGCAAGCAGACAAGCTCTGCTTTGTATCACTCCAGAAAGGAAGTGAAGAAAGTTTTAGGAAATTAGGAAAGGAAAGAGAAATGGGACAACAAAGACCCACCAGCACAGATACTACAAGAAAGTCCCAGACAGATCCAGTCAAAGGACAGGAGAAATCTGACAGTTTAAGATTGCCAAGTGTTGATTACATAAAACATATTTAATATTCCAACTAACAAATTTTTGTTATAGAAACTGTCTCTACTAGGTTTCATTTTAGGGGTTTGTTGCATTTGTCTCAATACTTGGGAATTTAAATCTACAACCAAATTTCATTTAGGCCAGCCTTAACTAGAACAAGTCAATAACTCTTCCCTGATTCATACTGTTTTTCTGATTTTAGAAACAGGACAAGGAATAAAAAACGATTCCACAAAATGAGAATCTTACATTCACGTAAAAATGGTTTTTGATTAAGGCCACATAAGATATTTTGGAACCATAACAAAACCACACACAGGATATTCCAATTGCTATGTTGTTTTGTAATAAGTCCTTTTTTTTAAATGGAAAGTTAACAAAAACAAAAATGCGAAGTTCAAATATCATAGAACTCTGCACTCAATTTTGCAATAAAATATCACATAATCTGCTATGTAATTACTACTCTGTCATTACATTTTCATAGTTTTTTAAAGTATAGTTGACAGATTTGATTCCTGGATAAAAGCAGGTAAAACATCCTCAAACAGGAGCTTTTCATTATTCTGTAAGCAGGTACTTCATTTTATCATGTGTCTTAGAAATAGATCAGGTCATTCTGGTTTTTTGATGTCACCTGTGGGAGGTTATGCTAAAAAATAGGCTAATTGTGGATTAGTAAATTTCTCTGTCTCTCATTGGACAAGACAATACCTGTTATATAGGGAAAAGACTTATTACTAAGAATCCAAAAAAATTATCTCTCCTTGCTTTCCCTTGCTTCAGAGTTAATTATGTGCCTTTGATTACTTTGCATTATGTTTTTCAACTTTGGTCAATTGACGTTACTCAAACAACAGGTTGAACTAGTCCACACATAAATGACAAGGCCATAGATTTCTTCTCAGGGGATACAGTAGCATCAGTACACAAGGCCCTATTTATTCACTTAAGCAAACTCAGGCTTATAACTATAGAGGTGACAACTGCCACACAATTAGAAAAAATAGTTCTCCCTAGCTGGTGTTTAAGGAACAGCTGCAAGGAACTCTACTGTAAGCAAAGGACAGAAACTGATGGAGGTGAATAGAGAGTGGCCTCTCCTCTGCAGCATGTGCTCAGCAGGCTTACGGGCACTGCTACTGGAGAGCAGCCACAGGAGTAGAGAAAAAGCTGGTACAGAGGAGCATATTCACATCTGAGTTCATTGCTAATGAGCAAAGCATGCTACTTTGCCCAATAATTGCATTATTATCTAAGTATTATATTTGGAAAAGAATTCAGAGTTTCTTTTTATAGATATATGTTATTTGCTCCAAGTTCATACTGAGAAATGGAGATTAACAGGCGAGAGGGAAGAGAGCATTATATGGTGTTATCAAAAAGAAACTTTGTACTAAACCAGAGCATCTGGGAAAGATATGATCATTAGCATTTTTATGAGCTTTTAGTTTCCATTTTTTCTGACACTGATAAGAGATCTGTCTTCTCTTAAACGTAATGATTTGTATATTTGCCCTCATTTGCAAGTTCAGAGTCTGAAGGAAGACAAATCCAAGTACTGTCTAATACTGAAATTTCCTTAGGCTGCTCTGACAAAAACAAAAAGGCATTCATCCTCAAATTAGTGACTTCATGCAAAAGGATAGAGCAGAAAAGTTGAACTATTTTTGGCTCAAGAATTCTTTCACCCTATAGTAAACCCTCTGCTGCTGTAATACATGTAGGCAGGAGGGGTAGTTGAGAGGGCGGCAAGGAGTACCCATGTTACAGATGTTGGTCCCTAAGAGGAAGACATTATGCACCTATGCATCACTATTTGCCTAAAATACATAATTTTTGTCCAAAGTGTTTCTAAATATTCTAAATATGGCAGAGTAAGGCATTTATTATTTGGCCACTATGAACATTTTGCCTGTCATCACATGAATTAGGTCTCAAGAACTCTACAAGTTTCCTATGTTTCACTTTTTCTGTAATTGGGAGGTAGCATAAGGGGGTGCTTAACAACATGGATTCTGGACTCAGATTCTCCCATCTTTTGAATCCTAGCTCCACTCCCTAGCAGCTTGGACAACTTGATCATTCTATGCCTCAATTTCTTCATCTAGAAAATAGGGTTAAAATCATGGGGCTTTGGGAGGATTAAATGAGAAAATATATGCAAAGCATTTAGAAGAGTGCCTGGCATGTAGTTGGCATTGTATTAGTGATTTCATTTATGATTATTGCTTTGTCTCAGGAAAATACTATTTTACAGTTTTAATGTAGAAAAACTGCAAAAAAATTAAAATTAGAGGTAGGAAATTTAATAAAATAAAGAAAAAACCATATCAATATTTGATGATTTGCCTTTAGATTCCCAATTGCTTCATGTCCATTGACCTCTCTTGCATTTGAGGAGTGAAAGCGATTTAGGGAGCCCTACTGAGTGCCTGTTGACATGTGTGCATTCACATTCTGATAATAAAGAAGAGTCCGGTTTTGAAACATGAAACAAGTCATTATGAGACATTGTGTTTCAAGAACTCAGAGGTTAAACTACTGAGGCCCTGACCCTAAGATTCAAGAGACTGTCCCTAAACTACCCCTTACAGAAAGTTGCCTCCAACTAGATACCTTTAACAAGTCCACAGTTTTGACTGGAAATAGTTAAAATCAGCAGCACATGGTATTTCCTAAGTGATCTTGACCCCAATGTCCCTTTAGTTCTCTCTGAAAAAGTAAAACTAAATTTCTATGGTTCTTTGATCAATGCAAGGTTATAAAACAGATCAAAGCTAAATGTCTGCAACAGATATCATTTTGTCTGTTTCTTGCTTGATGTTCAAGAGGGTTGCCAAGAGATTTGCTGCAAAGAAAGCATTGAGGAATGAATTTAAGGGGAAAATATTTCCTTATTGCTATGTTTATAAATTCTCATTTCTTTTTCCATATCCTCACAATCTGAGATGTTCTAATCGAGGACTTTAAAGAAACATAGTGACGGATGTGTTCCTCTTTCCCAGACTAAGAGCCAATGCATGTTGATGCATAATATTTGGATATCGTTGTGATTTCACTGAACACTTCCAAAGGACGCCCACGTACAGATGTTGATTTACTTTCACACACACCCTTTCTCTTCACGAATTTATTTTTCTTGTTTTGAGAGGGTTAGGATGAGGAGAAGAGAGAGACATGAGGTGAAGTCTTTTTCCCTTATCTGTTTGTTGTTCCCTGAGCATTCACTAGGGATGAGTTGACATGCAACAGTCCCTGAGGACAAGGCTCCCACATCATCTCCAATTTGGTCACCCCTTGGGGGCTGTCCTCTGGGGGATAATGGTCATGAGAAATAATGGAGGAGGATTGTAGTAGACAGAGAAATAACAATTCTCAGAGGACTGTAAGAGTCAGGAGTCTCTTGTCAAATTCTGGGTGTTGCCTGAATCCAAAATGGCATGTATTTACCTATCTTTGTTTTCAGCTGTAAGCTTGAGAAGCCACTTCCCAGAAAACAAGAACATTTCTTTACCTCACCACATTAAAGTAATTTAAAAAGTGTTAATAATAGCATCACAGCCAACCTCCAGGTTGAGCTACAGCGATCTCTGTATCCTGGTATTCACATTTATGCAGACCCCTCCCATGCCAGATAAGGCTGACTTGTGTAACCAAAAGGAGAGTGCAGAAATGATGGAGCGGGACTTTGAAGGCCAGGTCATAAAAGACATTGTGGCTTCCATCTCTGTACCCTTTGATTACTCTGGGGGAAGTCGCTGACATGCTACGAGGACACTTGAGCAGCACTGCAGAAAGATACACGTCGG
The DNA here is from genome assembly GCF_002837175.3 of Physeter macrocephalus. Taxonomy (NCBI): domain Eukaryota; kingdom Metazoa; phylum Chordata; class Mammalia; order Artiodactyla; family Physeteridae; genus Physeter; species Physeter macrocephalus. The sequence continues at coordinate 112,125,614 of NC_041217.1, forward strand.
GAGGAACTGAGCCTCCCACCAATAGCCAGTGAGGAACTGAGGCTTCCTGCCAAAGCTCTGTCAGTGGGCCGTCTTTGAAGCAGATCCTCCAGTCTCAGCAAATTTGTCAAGTGACTACAGTGTTCTCCAACGTCTTGACTGCAACCTCATGAGAGACCGCCAAGCCAGAATCACAGAGATAAATAAAAGATTCCTGACCCACAGAGATTTTGAGAAAACAAATTTGTACTGTTTAAAGTTACTAGTTTTGAGGTGATTCGTTATGCAGCAATAGATAACTGAACAAGGAGGGAAATGTATATGTTAGAACACAAACTGAAAAAAGTATGAAACAAAATAACACCTTCAGTGTAATTTCACCACCATAAACTACTTGCACATACAAAAAAAGAGAGAAAAATAACACCAAAATGTTAATACTTATCATTTGCTGTTGGGACTATTGGGTAAATCATAATCCTTTTTATATTTATAATGTACAAAGTATCAGTTTTATTGAAAATAACTTTTAAAATATTTTAAAAGTATTTATCTTATTATGGAAAAGATTGAACCTACTCTCATTAGCTTGATAATATGTTGAGGTAATAATATTCTGGTAACAATTTTAAAATCTGAAATATGGAACTCTGTTTCTGGCATCAGGTCAATGTATACCAAGTTATTTTTCATGTACCTTTTTGCCTCTAACTAGATCTATTTGCAATGTTCATCTAGCTTCAATGATGAGCTTAATTATAGAAGAAAATGCCTTGCATTCTGATGCTGTGTGTGAGGCTTAGGCTGCAGTAACTCTGAGCAATCCTGCCTAGATACCATGATATTATATATCTTATCAGAAAGATGATAATTAAAGTGATGTGAGTGCAAATGTAAATTAAAATTCTTGGCCACTTTTTAAACTATCTGCTGTATTACATTATAGAGGCAGTGAATTACATGATCATTAAAAGATCAAGTCTGTTTCCGACATTTACTACCTGCATAACCTTGGATAAGTTTCTTGCTTATTTTGCACTTCTTTAACCTCATACCAGTCGCAAAGGATTACTATTGCTATTACTATAACCTGGCCTGGTCTTTAGGAAGTGTGATCTATTTTCCTTTGCTTAAAGTTTTTGATGTTCAAAGTCAGAAAGCAGGATCTACAAGACAAATGTTTGAGACACCATAAGATATCACACAATAAATAGGGGGTGAGAAATAAAGGACTGTATAAATATTTTGTTTAGGCTTTGCAGTCTCATAGTCCAGCACTCAAATTCCCACTGTACTGATTATTAATTGTGTGGCATTGGAGAGTGCCATAGGTCTCTGAGTCTTATTTGTTTCATCAGTAATAAGAATATATGGACTACCTCATAGGGCTGTTTTAAGAATTGAATAAGATAACAAAGGTGAAAGGAGCATAGTTCCCTGTATATAACAAGTACAAAACACATGCTAGTTTCCCCCTTTTCTCCCACTTTTCTTTATTCTCTGTGTATTGGATGGGAGTCAGGGGGAAAAGAGAAAATTAGCAGGAATGAAAATGAGAAGATGAGTTAATGTGAAAAAAATTGTCAATACATCACTGAGTTATTATTCCATTTTGTTAACCCAAAAAGGAACATAATAATAATAACAAACTTATTAGACCTTACCTCATTAATCTCACCATGGCATATTAAACTGCCTGGTAGAAATGTCACACCTACTATTCACAAAAGCAATTATTACGGCATATAATTTGGATGTATTCTGAAAATTCCCTGCTAGAAATTCCTTGTTAGAAAAAGTTCACAACTCTGTAACACTCACAAAGCAGATAATGGTTAAGTCATAAGATGTCAAATCTATCCCTGTCATGAAAAAACAGGAATATCTTTATAAGGTTAATTTAAGGTCTCTATAACTCTGTCAAAATAGTGGCATGTGGACATTTCGCATCCTTAGGACCTCAAGAATTGCTGAATAGCACAGAAATCCAACATTATTGCATAGGCTTCCATGACATAGTTTTAGGTGACCAGTATTGAATTTTAAGCAAGCTGAGAATTTCTGATCTTGATCTTGATGCACAAGAGAGTTTGTCTACCAAGTATAGTGATTTCCTGAAAGCTTAATGTTTCCTTTTCATTTTACTAATGTTACTGTTGATTGTTTAGAATATTTAATTAATGATTTTTAAAAAGCTGCTTATGCCCTAGGGCTTTAAAAACAAAAGAAATAGTTTTCAAAAATCCAAACAAAAAATTAATTAACTAAAATAGTTGTTGCAAGTCATTATCCTAACTATCAACTGGGAATATTTTAACACGCAAAGAAGTCAGCAATAAAACAGTTTCCTGAATTGTACTAGGGTCTATGAAACTTCTCAAAGTCCCTTTGTCCCTTGCCTAAGGCATGCTTTCATAACATGACTTGCTGCATGGTTTTAATGAAAATTATAGCAATCACTCTTTTTGGAAGAAAAACAAAAAGGAAGGAAAGGACAGAAAGAAAAGAGAGAGGAAGGGAAGAATGAAATAGGACACAGAGAAAAAACTAGTTATAGTCTTACAGACCAAATCTAGGTTTTACTTTGCCAATTTCGACTTTTTAAAATTTGTGTAATTTCAAGAACATAAACAAAGAAAGAAAACTCACAGATAAGGAAAGAACATAGTCATAGATGTGAGCTATCCCTTTTTTTTCCTACCCACCTTCTCTTTAATCCAGCATCCTTCTTTTTAGTGTGTAGTTATCTTAGTTGAAGGAGAAGAATAATAATACTTATTTAAGGACATATTAAGTACTTATTTTTTTCTCAAATCCTTTCACTCAATATATACAAGAAGACTGAACATTGGGTTTTATTACCCTATGTTACAGCTGAAGAAGCTGGAGGAAATGAACCTGGGGCTTGCACAATATTGCTTAGGACTTGAAGCCATCTTGTCTAATTTTAATTCTTGGTCTTTTCACTGTGTATGCTAGTCAACCAGCTGCTTGGACCTCAGTCATTTAGTCTACTCCTTTTCAACATTGTTATTTAGGGGTCAGCTTTAGTGTTCTATGTTTTGTTTTACAGGTTTCCCTCTCTACCCCTGTGCTGATGTCACACTGCCTTATTTGCTATAAGGCTTACAAGTTTCAGATAAATTTGTTTTATTTTTTGAAGTTAAATTTTAAATGAATGATTTAATTTATTTAATGGGTACAAGTCCACTAAGGTTTTCTATATTTTCTTGATTCAGTGTAGTAATTTATAATGTTATAGAAATTTTCATTTCACCTGACTCATCAAATGAGTTGCCAAAAGCTGTGCACAGTATTTCTCCCTTTTTGAAATTGTTTCCTTTGTCTTGGTTGGTCCACTTTTCATTTCTAATATTGCTTACTTTTGCTCTCTATCTCTTTTTAATCAGTCTTGCAAAGATTTGTACATTTTTTTAGTTGTTCAAAGAACCACATATTGGAGTCTGTATAATGTAACTTTTTTCTATTTCATTATTTCCTTCCTTCTACATTCTTTTAACTTCTTGCTTTTTCTTTTTTGAGTTTTTTAAGTTGAATGCTTAGCTCACTATTGTTAGCCTATATTTATAAGCATTTTAGACTGCAAATTTCCAACAAATTACTGCATTAGCTTTACACAGCATGCTTAACTAATATATTTCTTATTGTCATCTATGTCTATTTCTTATAAATAGAATCTAAATGATTTCTTCTCTTTTCTCCAATCATATATTATCTACCTCCAATTGAGTATTTATTCCTTTTATTTTTATTGTATTGTAATAATTGACATCTTGTGTTTAAATCTACTACCTTGGGTTTTTTTCCCTTGTTGTTCCATTTATTCTTTATTCATCCATCCCTGCTTTCTTTGGAATTAATTGGGAATTTTTTAGGATTTCATTTTATTTCCTCTATTGTTTTTGGTTTTTTTTCTGGTTAAAATTCTTTGCAGTTTTAATAGCTACTTATGATTAAAATGTTCATTCTTATTTTAGCATAGTCTACCTTAAATAAGACATACTACTTCGTGAGCAAGATAAGAATCTTACATAATTCCATTTCTATAGAGATACATCTACCTCATCAAAATGTTAGCAACTTAAAACAAGAATGACATTGATTTTCCACATCCTCTTCGTCAGTAATTTGGAGTACTCAACTGGGCAGTTCCTCTACTCATTGTGATATTGGTTTGGCCACTCAAATGGCTGAATTCAGCAGTGACTGCCTCTCATTCCTCAGGGTATGTCTCAACATAACCTCTAATCATTCAGTAGTCTAATCAGATGTCATTATAATATTGAGCAGGACTCCATGAAGATGCATTCTAAGAGGACAAGCCCCTATGCACCAGCTCCGATAAAGCTTCTGCTTATGTCATGCTTGTACATTGGTCAGAGAAAGTCACATGGTTATGCCAAGAGTGAATGTGAGAGGGGACTGCATAAGGGCATTCATTTGGGAAGATGGTAAATTGGGGGCCATTAGTATACAAAACACAAGGATAACTAAATTGGGGGGTCACTGATGTATATGAATACAGACCTACTAAAAAGGGCTTTAATATTACCCAAATATTCACTCTTTCTGATATTCTTTATTTCTCATCGTAGATTCAAGATTTTGTATGGTAATGTTTTCCTTCCACCTGAAGAATTGTCTTTAATATTTCTTAAAGTGCAGGTCACTAGAAACAATTTATCTCTCTTTTTTTCTGATTGAAATTATCTTTATTTTGCCTTAACATTTGAAGGACATTTTCACTGGATATATATTTGCAGTTGAATGTTTTGCTGTGTGCTTGTTTCAGTTTTCTATAGCACTTTAAAAAAAAGTTATTCCATTGTTTTCTAGCCAATATTGTTTCTTTGTACGTATCCTTTGTAGAGTTTAGTGATCTTCCTGAGTTTGTGAGCTGAAGTTTTGATCAGGTTTAGTAAGTTCTTGTCTGTTTCTTCAAATATTTATTCTGCCCCATTCTCTTTTTCTCTGCTTTTCACTCCTATTGACAACTTTTTGGGTAAGTGAATATTTTTTCCCTCCAGTCCTGCCCCAAGCTTTCTGCCAGTTTGGAGATATCTCTGCCCTACTGCCCTATCTCTGGTTTAGGAGGCAGTTGTCATATATTTTGAAACCCAAAATGCACAGGTAATATTTCCTGTAGATTTCTTGCCCTGCCCCAGCTTTACGTAGATAAAAATCCAGAAGATCACAGAGGGGTTTCTCTCAGTTCTCCTGCTCACCCCATCATTTTGTAAGTGAAAGCAGATATGGCCTCAGATGGATTTCTCCCAGCCCTCCAGCTGTGTATCCTGCCTTCTGCAGGTAAAAATCAATAGTGCCTTTTATAGATGTCTCTGTCCTGTACCATGTCTTCAAAGGATGGCTGCTTCATACCTGGGCAGCCTCAAGACTCATCCCTCTCAGTTTTCCTTTCCTGCTCTCAGCTTTTACCACAATGCCCTCATGTGTTTAGGAAAGGCCCATGGAAAAGGGTTGCCGAGTGGGCATAGAGTTGATAAAAGATCATTTTAAGTTCAGCTGACACCTGGAGCCCAGATCTTGGTTTTTAAATACTAATACCTGCGAAAAGGAAGTTGAACTCCTTGGAAAAATTCTAATTTCATGGCTGGGGCTAGGATATTTAAGATAAACCTGGAATACCTCGGTGTGCCCAAAAGTAACCAATTGCTCAAGGAATGACAGGGCTATATCAGAAGGATAACAGGAGTCAGCTTGAAGGGCTTCCCAATAACCAGATGTGGGTCGTTGTAAGCATCAAAATAAATAATGGTTGTAATGTATTGTAACTCACAGAAAAAAATAGACTCTATAAGATCAAGCTGATATAGATAATTAAAGAGGAGAAAGCAAGGGCAGTTCTCGCTTAGAGTAAAATCCCATGTAACAAAATAAGCAGAAATGTTGGAATTAAAAAATGACTAATTGGCAACCATGATAGTAATAAAAGTTTGAAGCAAAAAGATCATAAATGGATGCGAAAATTAGTGGGTGAAAGTTTGATGAATAATGGGAAAGTTATATAAACCCAAAATATCTCTCCACAAGATACAAATTAATTAAAGGAAAAAGTAGTAACTTAATAGTGCAGAAAACCTGGTAGACACCATTTTAACCAAGTGACCAAAGTTAATATCACTGATAATGAGATAACTAGGTGTCATATGCCTTCTGATATAATGCCCAGAGAAGTGCACACTATTTCCATTGTATTTCTGCCAAAATGCATATCCTGAATCTAATCATGAGGAAACACTAGACAAAGTCAAACTGAGCATCATTCTACAAAATAAATGATCTGTACACTTCAAAAATGTCAAGATCATGAACAAAAACACAGTGATGAAGTGACCCAGATGAAAGAGACATGACAATTAAATGCAACATGTGACCTTGGATTTGATAATGAATTTTTTTTTAAATCATTTTTTTTCTTTAAAGGACCTCATTGGTACTATTCACAAAATTTGAGTTAAAACTTTAGATAATATATTAGTACTTTATTAATGTTAATTTCCTGATTTTGACAATTGAATTTCACTACAGTACAATGCCCTTGCTTTTAGAAAATGCAGTGAAGGATTTAGGGGTAAAATAGTAGTATGATGGCAACATACATTAAACAGTTAAGATAACTACTGTCACAAAAACCAAACAACTCAATCAAAAATTCAACAGAAGACCTAAATACGCATTTCTCCAAAGAAGACATACAGATGGCCAACAGGCACATGAAAAGATGCTCAACATTGCTAATTATTAAAGAAATGTAGATCAAAACTAAAATGAGGTATCACCTCATACCAGTCAGAATGGCCATCATCAAAAAGTCTACAAATAATAAATGATGGAGAGGGTGTGGAGAAAAGGGAACCCTCTTACACGGTTGGTAGGAATGTAAATTGGTACAGCCACTATGGAGAACAGTATGGAGGTTCTTTTAAAAACTAAAAATGGAGTTATCTTATGATCCAGCAATTCCACTCCTGGAAATATATCTGGAAAAGATGAAAACTCTAATCTGAAAAGATACAGTCACCCCAATGTTCATTGCAGCACTATTTACAATAGCCACAACATGGAAGCAAACTAAGTGTCCATCAACGAATGAACAAAGATGTGGTATATATATATATATATATATATATATATATATATATATATATATATATATATATGTATATACCCACAATGGACTATTACTAGGCCATAAGGAAAAATGAAATAATACCATTTGCAGCAACATGGATGGATCTAGAGATTTTCTTACTAAGTGAAGTAAATCAGAAAGAGAAAGACAAATATTGTATGATATCATTTATGTGTAGAATCTAAAAGAAATGATAGAAATGAGCTTATTTACAAAAGAGAAATATACTCACAGACATAGAAAACAAATTTATGGTTACCAAAGGGAATGGGGGGGATAAATTAGGAGTTTTATATATATATATACATATATATATACATATATATATAAAACTGAATCACTTTGATGTACACCTGAAACTAACATAACATTGTAAATCAACTATACATCAATGAAATTTTTTAAAAAGATGGCCAATTGCCATGGAAAGACTAACTTAAAGGCTGATATTTAGGTTATTTCCTCTGAGAACTAACAAATTGAAAGTTTCAGGCCTAACTCTTAAAACACTTAAGACCTACAGTTAAAACCAAATATACAAAACATGTTAATGTCCTAAGACTAAAGTAGACCTTTGTAATTGCATGAATCCAGTTCCCATGTTTTTTTAGCTACAAGAGGCAAGATACAAAGAGTTTACCTTCCATATTCTCACCTGGCAGCTACTATCATTTTTCATCTCCTGAATTTCACTTATAACATGAGGAGTTTACTAGAAAGCTATACACCTTGAATGATTTGTGACTTCCGAATGACCTCAGGGGGAATGTTATCATAAATGATCCTGTCATTCAAAATGACAGTATTTTTTTTTAATTTTAGATCTTAGCGAATGCCTAAGAAATGGTCTCTTTTTCATACCTAATGGTCTTGCTTATAAATTCTGTCGTGAGTCTTTTGAAATGCACACCTGGTTTCTCAATCACAAAATGTGAACTGTTTCACCTACCAGTAAGTAATATTTTTAAAGATTTGTATTAAACTCTTACATTCTCTTATCTGTATAACCTGTAGTATAATTGGATTATATGCTGTATTCCTGAGGGTGATGTGTGAAAGAAATCTGATAAAACTCGAGGTCAATTGCAAATTAGCATAAGTAATTAAAATGCAGATTCCATTCTTGGTTAATCCAGTGATCTGTTTGCCACTCATAATGTATCTTTCAGTTGGATCACTATGGCCAAAAGTAACTTTTTCTTAGAGCGAGTGCAACAATGTGTAGGGACAATACACACAGACACACAGTCGCAAACCCCTTCTAGGATCCCTCAAATATGCCAGTTGAAGGTAGGAAGCCTTCAATTGGTACCTGTGCCAGAGAGAATGATTGAGGGGGAAGAGAGATGCCTAGCATAGAAATTCTTCAGTGAGTAGAGGGAAGTAATGAAAGTGGGAACCTCAACATTTTTTAAGTCTTTAATCAACAAGAGAGAAGAAAGTAACACATCTTCCAAGTAAAGTCACCCACACCATCTGTGGCCATCACTATAGCCACAGTTAGAGGTAAAGTTATAAATACAGTTTTCAGAAGTTGCAACAAAAAGTTTCATACATAAGTGTTTGGCAAACTTCACAGAAATGTTTTATTTATCCAATGTCTATTCAATAAAGCTCAAAAACCTTAAAATAAAACCATGGGTATTGCAACTAATATAGGTATTTAGAAATCATGTGAACAATTTATTTAAACAGTTTAAGTCTCTGAGATTTTCATTCTTTTTTTAAATTGAAAAATAGTTGATTTACAATGTTGTGTTAGTTTCTGGTGTATAGCAAAATGATTCAGTTTCATATATATATGAAACTTTTCCATTATGGCTTATTGCAGGATATTGAACACAGTTCCCTTTGCTCTACAGTAAGATGTTGTTGTTTATCTCTGAGATTTTCTAATGATTAAAAAAATTCATATTGCACTTAGCACAATGTTTTCTTAATTTACAAAATTTTGCTAAAGTCTAATATTTCTATCTTTGGAGAGGTAATGTTTTAGAGCAATATTTTGGATAAGGTAGAAAATCATATATGAAAATGCCTGCATGTTTTTCATACTTGCTCTTCATCATTCATGAGGAAGGCTTATTTCTCTCCATCACACTGCATTACAGCAGTGTTGACTCATTTTTTTTCTCACCCTCTATATTGTGAGTTCTTAAGGACAAAACAAATGAATATCTATGCTTGGCATAAAATAAGTGCTCAATAAATATTGAATAAAGAATTGAATGAGCGTATTGACACCTCTGACATACCTCAACATAATTTGCTCTTTAATTTGTTTTAACCTAGAGTTAAATTTGCAATAATGTGTCTACTCATATCAAGTATGGCTTGTTACCAATAGGAAACATTTTTTTCCTTTGGCTTATCTATATCTTTAATGATATTTACTTAGTCTATTGATTTAGAATTTTACAGAGCATTTAGATGAAGTAAGTCTGAGATGACAGCTCATGAATTAGTTGTTCACTCTGGTTTCCATGAACCTAAATAGCTTTTTTTTATGTTTGATTTTGTTGATTGGATAGTTTGTTCATTTGTTTATTGTGTAAATCAACTTTATTGGTTTAATTTATACTAAAAAGTACCCATTTTTAATATAGAGTTTGCTGAATTTTGACTAATGGATACACAACTGTAAACACTGCCCCATTAAGATATATAACATTTTCATCATTCTAAAAAAAGTTTTCTGTTTATTACAGGTAAACCATGCACACACACACAAAGATGCATGTACACATCCTGGCTGGCTAGCAATAGGCAGCCAGTAATCTGATTTCTGTCACTGTAATTTCATTTTGCCTGTTTTAAACTTCATATAAATGGAATCATAAACTACAAATTTTTTATATCTGGCTTCTTTTGTTCAGCATAATATTTTACCCCTCTCTACCCCTGCTTCCAACCCGTTTCCTTTATCATTAATATCTAGTATTAGTGTGGTATATTTGTTTCAATGGATGAACCAATATTGATACATTGTTATTAACTAAAGTCCATGGTTTATATTAAGGTTCACTCTTTATGATGTACATTCCATAGGTTTTGACAAATGTATAATGACGTGTATCCACAATTACTGTATCATATGAAATAGTTTCACTGCCCTTAAACTCCCCTGCACTGCATCAATCTCTCTCTCCCTACCTCCCTGCATATACCTGGCAACCACTGATCTTTACTGTCTTCATAGTTTTGCCTTTTCCAGAATGTGATATTTTTGGAATCAAACAGTATGTACCCTATTTAGACTGCCTTGTTTCACTTAGCAATATGCATTTAAAGTTCCTTCTTGTCTTTGTAGCTTGATAGCTCCCTTCTCATTGATGACTGATTTCTCATTGTATGGATGTGCCACTCTTTGTTTATCGATTCACCTACCAAAAGCAGTTCATGTGTTTTTAATGATGAATGCTATTTCATTGCATGAATTAATATGTCTACATATTCACCTATTAGTAGATATTTGGATTGATTTTAATTTGGGGTTATGATGATAAAGCTGCTAGGAAGTATTTATGGTCATATGTTGTCATTTTTCTTGCATACTTACCTCAGAGTGAAATTGCTGTCACATTTAATTTTAGCCATTTTAGCAGGTATATAATAATTTAACATTGTAGAATTAATTTGAATTTCTTTAATGACTAATGATGTTTGAGTATGTTTAATATGCTTATTGACTATTCATATTTCTGCTTTTTTATGTGTGTGTTTAAGCCTTTTGCCTGTTTTTAATTGGGTTGACTTTTTCTTAGTATTGAGCTGTATAGTATATAGAGTGAACATTTTTTCCCAGTCTGTGGCTTCATCTTTCATTTTTTTGAAAAGCGAAGTTTTTAATTTTTGTGAAATCCAGTTTATTTTTTTTTCATGTTTAGTGCCCTCCATGTTCTAAGAAATATCTGCCAATTTCAACATTGCAAAGATTTTCTTATATGTTTTCTTCTAGAGGATTGTTAGCTTTGGCATTTACACTGAAGTCTATTCATTTTGAATTAAATTTTTATTTAGTATGAAGTAAAGGTTGAGGTTGATTTTTTTTTCCATATTGATTTCCAATTTTCTAGTACTCATTGTTGCAAAGATCTTTTTTAATTCTCAAATTGAATTACCTTAGAACACCTGCTGGAAAGAAATTGATCATATATGTATTGGCCCATTTCTGAACTATTTCTTCTGTTTCATTGATCTGTATGTCGTATGCCAATACTAGTTGTCATGATGACTGTCCTTTATATGTAGTATAATTCAAAAACTTTGTTCCTTTTTAAAAGCAAGTTTGCTTCTTCTAAGTCCATTATATTTCCATATAAATTCTATAATTAGCTTATCAAAATTCTACAGTGTAGCTTGCTGGGATTTTGTTTTGGATGGAGTTGAATGTATCAATCAATTTGGGGAGAATCGATATTTTAATGACACAGTCCTTTATTTCATGGATAGTTAGATCTTTAATTTCTCTTTGCAGTTTTTAGTGTTTAGGTTGTGCACATATTTCATTAAATATATTATTACTAAAGTATCTCAGAGTTTTGATGTTATGGAAACATTGTTTTCTATTTATTTTGCAATTGTCTGCTGAAAGTATACATAGAAATGCAGTTGATGTATGTAAGTTGACTATGCATCCTGGAAAGTTTTTAAATTAACTTATAGTTTTTTGTAAATATTCCGTAGGATTTCTATACACAGTGATGTTCTCTGTGAAAATATATAGTTTCCTGTTCTGTTATATCTGGTTACTTTTATTTTTTCCCCTGCCTTATTGTACAAGTCAAGACTTCCAGTACAGTGTTGAATAGAAATGGTAAAAGCTGACATCATTGGTTTGTTCCTGATCTTAGGGACAAATTATTGTCTCTCCCCATTAAGCATTTTAGGGAGCAAGGATACCCAGGTACCAAACCTAAGTGAGGACTCCCAACATGTAAACAATGGCAAAAAGTATAACAGTGCTAAACACCAGGAGTAGGAGCCCATGTACTCGATCTGCTGCATCTTCTATAGTTTCAGAGTTGCCAAGGAGTACTCAACACACAGCAGTGGTAGGAACAATGCTTTACTAACTGAAAGGAGAGAATAGACACAACAAGATCAGCATCTGCAGTGTTTACCAGTCTCCCATGGTCAGTGGGCTCCTCCAGATAGATGATGTAGGGCAATGGACTGCACACACCACTTTTGTGTTGCAGGCAAGACCCTGTTTCCTTCCTGTGGAGGACAGATATACTGGTGGAGATGGCCAGGTATCATATAATGTACATACTTAAGCAATACAAGGAAGTTCACTACATATCCAGAACGAGGGGAAAGTTTCTTCTACTAAGGAAAAAGAAACTGGGTTAAGTGACAACTTGGTACCCAGTTTCCGTACAAGGGATTGTTCCCGGCCCAGTGCACTGATTAGGCAATTCCTGAAAGGGGCGGCAGGTCACAGGATGACTGCTTCTCCTACATATTTCTTAAGTTTCCTTAATAAAAGGTTATCTATAGGTTTATTTGTAAATATCTTTCATCAAGTTAAAAATGTTTACTTCTACGCCTAGTTTGCTAAGAGTTTTATTGGGAATGAGTATTGAATTTTGTCAAATGCATTCTTGCTTCTTTTGAGATAATCATATGGATTTTCTTACTAATTATGTCATACTGAATTACACTGATTGATTTTTGAATGTTGAACCAGCCTTGTGTTTCCAGGATAAATCTCATTTGATTTTGATTTATTTTCTTTTTTGTATATTGCTGAATTTAATTTGATGAAATTCATTAAGATGTTTTTTATCTTGGTTCTGGAACGATATGAGATTGTTCTCTTTTCTTTTCTTTTCTTCCTCCTCCTGCCCAGTTCTTCTTTTGAAATGCCTCTTTCTGATTTTGGTGTTAGGGTAATGCTAGCCTCATAAAATGAGTTGTGCAGTGTTTCTTCTCTATTTTATGAAAAATTCTGTTGAAGATTGTCATTATTTTGTCTTTAAGTGATTGATAGATTTTACCAGTGACACAACTGGGCCTGGGTTTTTCTTATGTGAAAGTTTCTTATTACAAACACAGTATTTTTAACAGATAGAAAATTATTCTGATTTTCTATTTCTTATATTTGTTTCAATAATTTAAGTTTTTCAAAAAAAATCACTTATTTCTTCTAAGTCATAGAATTTGTTAGCATAAGTTTGTTCATAATATTCCCTTTTACATGTAATATTTCTAGTGATGGCTCCTCATTTGTTTAGATACATGTTCTGTCTCTTCCTCTCTCTCTCTCTCTCTCTGGCTTAGTCAACTAGAGTTTATCCACCTTATTAATCTTTTTAATGACCCAGTTTGTTGTTTCATCGATTTTCTCTGTTATTTGTCCATTTTAAATTTTATTAATTTCTGCTTTTGTCTTTATTATTCTCTTCCTTCTGTTGATACTTACTTTGCATATAATTTACTCTTCACTTTCACCTTCTTAAGTGGAAGCTGAAAAACTGATTTTAAACTTTCTATTTTTTCTTATGTAAGTATTAGAAGTTTTAAATTTCCCTTTAAACACTATTTTAGTTGTGTCTCACAAACTTTGACATAGTGTGTTTTCATTTCATTCCATTTAGAATGTTTTCTAATTTTTTTTCCAGATTTTTTTCTTTGCCTATGGGTTAAATAAATGTGGGTTAATTTCCAAATCTGTTATCTCACTGCTAGTAAATTTTAATTTCACCCAGTTAGGATCAGAAAGCATACTCTATATTGCATCAAAACTTTTATATTTATTGAGGCTTGTTTTATGTCCTAAGGTATGGTCTTTCTTGGTTAATGTTCTATGTATACTTTAAAATTTTGAGTATTCTGTGCATTTCGTTATACTGCTATATAACTTTGAATTTAGTCAACACTGTTCAAGGCAACTATATTCCTGCTGGTTTTCAATCTACTTGTTCTGTAAGTTACTGAAAGATATTGTTGTAATCTTCTACTATATTTGTATCTATTTCATTTTTAGTTCCATAAGGTTTTGCTTTATTTAATTCTTTTTAAATTCTGTTATTCATTTCATACACATTTAAGATGTTTTTTTCTTCTTGATGAATTGACCACTTTATTATTATGAAAAGAACATTTTTGAGTCTTTCTAATATATATTCTTTGTAATATTTTTGTATTGAAATCTGTTTTGTCTGATTTTAGAATAGTCACTCCAACTTTTTTATGATTAATGTTTATATGGTATACAATTTTTCCTTCCTTTACTTTTATCTATATGCATATTTAGAGTAGTTTCTTGTAAAAGCATATAGTTGCGTATTTTTTTTTTACCAAATTTGAAAATTGCTAACTTTTTATTCATATGTTTAGATCATTTACACTCCATGAAATTATCAAGGAACTTGAGATTAAATCGTCCTTTTAATACTTATTTTAATTTGTCTTATCTCTTATTATTTTTTCTTTTTGTTACTCCATTCTTGACTTCTTTTGGTTTAATTGAGCATATTTTAGTTTTCTATTAGATCTCCTTATTAACTGTTTTTTTAAAATGTATTGATTGTTCTACAGTTTACAATATGAACTTTTACCTGTTACAACCTTCCCTCAGAATATATTAGATGACTTCACATATATGTAAGAACCTCACAATCATATACTTCTGTTTTTATACTCCTATTCTTTGTTCTTTCTCTGTTACACATTTTTTCTACATTTTTATAAACATGTCAATATACAAATATTTTTGCTTTAAAAGTCAATTATCCCTTAAAATAAGAAAAAAAGAAAATAGTCTTCTATTTTTCAAAATATTTATAACTCCTATCAATCTTTTTTCCATAAATCTATCCATTTTTCCTAGCTATTTACAGAAGGATAGCAGATGTGGTACCAGTTACTCAAGTGTTCCTAGAAAAAGAAATTCACAGATGTTTTCATTTTAATTTGAAAGTTTTAAATTTTTAAATTTTAAATAAATATCTTGGAGGAAATACAAATCACTTCATATTCTCAGGTCTACTAAAATCTGTAGAAGACAACTGAGGAAAGAGCCTCCAAATACCATAGCATTTATTTGTTTATGTATTTATTTATTTTTAACATCTTTATTGGAGTATAATTGCTTTACAATGGTGTGTTACTTTCTGCTTTATAACAAAGTGAATCAGTTATACATACACATATATCTCCATATCTCTTCCCTCTTGTGTCTCCCTCCCTCCCACCCTCCCTATCCCACCCACCTAGATGGTCACAAAGCACCTAGCTGATCTCCCTGTGCTATGCTGCTACTTCCTACTAGCTATCAATTTTACATTTAGTAGTGTATATATGTCCATGCCACTTTCTCACTTTGTGCCAGCTTATCCTTCCCCCTCCCCATGTTCTCAAGCCCATTCTCTAGTAGTTCTGTGTCTTTATTCCCGTCCTGCCCCTAGGTTCTTCATGACCTTTTTTTTTCTTTTCTTTTTTTTTTAGATTCCATATATATGTGTTGGCATACAGTATTTGTTTTTGTCTTTCTGACTTACTTCACTCTGTATGACAGACTCTAGGTCCATCCACCTCAATACAAATAACTCAATTTCGTTACTTTTTATGGCTGAGTAATATTCCATTTTATATATGTGCCACATCTTTATCCATTCATCTGTCAGTGGACACTTAGTTTGCTTCCGTGTCCTGGCTATTGTAAATAGAGCTGCAATGAACATTGTGGTACATGACTCTTTTTGAATTATGGTTTTCTCAGGGTATATGCCCAGTAGTGGGATTGCCCGGTCATATGGTCATTCTATGTTTAGTTTTTTAAGGAACCTCCATACTGTTGTCCATAGTGACTATATCGATTTACATTCCCACCAATAGTGCAAGAGGGTTCCCTTTTCTCACACCCTCTCCAGCATTTATTGTTTGTAGATTTTTTGATGATTGCCATTCTGACAGGTGTGAGGTGATATTTCATTGTAGTTTTGATTTGCGTTTCTCTAATGATAAGTGATGTCATGCATCCTTTCATGTGTTTGTTGGCAATCTGTAGAACTTCTTTGGAGAAATGTCTTCTGCCCATTTTTTGGACTGGATTGTTTGCTTTTCAAATTGATATTTGATATTGAGCTGCATGAGCTGCTTGTAAATTTTGAAGATTAATGTTTTGTCAGTTGCTTCATTTGCAAATATTTTCTCCCATTCTGAGGGTTGTCTTTTCATCTTGTTTATGGTTTCCTTTGCTGTGCAAAAGCTTTTAAGTTTCATTAGGTCCCATTTGTTTATTTTTGTTTTTATTTCCATTTCTCTAGAAGGTGGGTCAAAAAGGATATTGCTGTGATTTATGTCTTAGAGTGTTCTGCTTATGTTTTCCTCTAAGAGTTTATAGTGTCTGGCCTTATATTTAGGCCTTTAAAGACATTTAGTCTTTAATCCATTTCATGTGGGTTTATCTCAGGCTTTCTGTCCTGTTCCATTGATCTATATTTCTGTTTTTGTGCCAGTACCAAACTGTCTTGATTATTGTAGCTTTGTAGTATAGTCTGAAGTCCGGGAGCTTAATTCCTCCAGCTCCATTTTTCTTTCTCAAGATTGCTTTGGCTATTTGGGGTCTTTCCTGTTTCCACAAAAATTGTGAATTTTTTTGTTCTAATTCTATGAAAAAATGCCAGTGGTAGTTTGATTGGGATTGCATTGAATCTGTAGATTGCTTTGGGTATTATAGTCATTTTCACTATGTTGATTCTTCCAATCCAAGAACATGGTATATCTCTCCACCTGTTTTTATTATCTTTAATTTCTTTCATCAGTGTCTATAATTTTCTGCATACAGGTCTTTTGGCTCCTTAGGTAGCTTTATTCCTAGGTATTTTATGGTTTTGTTGCAATGGTAAATGATAGTGTTTCCTTTTCTCTTTCAAATTTTTCATCATTAGTGTATAGGAATGCAAGAGATTTCTGCGTATGAATTTTGTATCCTGCTACGTTACCAAATTCACTGATTAGCTCTAGTAGTTTTCTGGTAGCATCTTTAGGATTCTCTATGCATAGTATCATGTCATCTGCAAATAGTGACAGCTTTACTTCTTTTCAGATTTAGATTCCTTTTATTTCTTTTTTTCCTCTGACTGCTGTGGCTAACACTTTCAAAATAATGTTGAATAATAGTGGTGAGAGTGGGTAAGCTTGTCTTGTTCCTGATCTTACTGGAAATGCTTTCAGTTTTTCACCATTATGGATGATGTTGGCTGTGGGTTTGTCATATATGGCCTTTATTATGTTGAGAAAAGTTCCCTCTATGCCTACTTTCTGGAAGGTTTTTATCATAAATGGGTGTTGAAATTTGTCAAAACTTTTTTTCTGCATTTATTGAGATGATCATATGGTTTTTATTCTTCAGTTTGTTAATATGGTGTATCACATTGATTGATTTGCATATATTAAAGAATACTTGCATTCTTGGAATAAAGCCCACTTGATCATGGTGTATGATCCTTTTAATGTGCTGTTGGATTCTGTTTGCTAGTATTTTGTTGAGGATTTTTGCATTTATTTTCATCAGTGATATTGGCCTGTAGTTTTCTTTTTTTGTGTGGTTTTGGTATCAGGGTGATGGTGGCCTCGTAGAATGAGTTTGGGAGTGTTCCTCCCTCTGCTATATTTTGGAAGAGTTTGAGAAGGATAGATGGTAGCTCTTCTCTAAATGCTTGATAGAATTCGCCATGAAGTCTTCTGGTCCTGGACTTTTGTGTGTTTGAGGATTTTTAATCACCATTTCAATTACAGTGCTTATGATTGGTCTGTTTATATTTTCTATTTTTTAATGGTTCAGACTCAGAAGGCTGTGCTTTTCTAAGAATTTGTCCATCTCTTCCAGGTTGTCCGTTTTATTGGCATATAGTTGCTTGTAGTAATTTCTCATGATCCTTTGTATTTCTACAGTGTCAGTTGTTACTTCTCCTTTTTTATTTCTAATTCTATCAATTTGAGTGTTCTCCCTTTATTTCTTGATGAATATGGCTAATGGTTTATCAATTTTGTTTATCTTCTCAGAGAACCAGATTTTAGTTTTATTGACCTTTGCTATTTCTCATTCATTTCTTTTTCATTTATTTCTGATCTAATCTTTATGATTTATTTCCTTCTGCTAACTTTGGAATGTTTTTGTTCTTCTTTCCCTAATTGTTTAGGTGTAAGGTTAGGTTGTTTAGTTGAGGTGTTTCTTATTTCTTAATGTAGGATTTTATTGCTATAAACCTCCCTCTCAGAACTGCTTTTGTTGCATCCCATAGGTTTTGGGTCATTGTGTTTTCAGTGCCATTTGTTTCTAGGTATTTTTTGACTTCCTCTTTGATTTCTTCAGTGATAACTTGGTTATTAAGTAGTTTATTGTTTAGCCTCCATGTATTTGTATTTTTTACAGTTTTTTTCCTGTAATTGATATCTAGTCTCATAGCACTGTGGTCAGAAAAGATACTTGATAGAATTTCAATTTTCTTAAATTTCTCAGAGCTTAATTTGTGACCCAAGATATGATTTATGCTTGAGAATGTTCTATGAGCACTTGAGAAGAAAGTGTATTCTGTTGTTTTTGGATGGAATGTCCTATCAATATCAAGTAAGTCAATCTTGTTTAATGTATCATTTAAAGCTTGTGTTTCCTTATTTATTTTCATTTTGGATGATCTGTCCTTTGGTGAAACTGGGGTGTTAAAGTCCCCTACTAGGATTGTGTTACTGTCGATTTCCCCTTTTATGGCTGTTAACATTTGTCTTATGTATTGACGTGCTCCAATGTTAAGTGCGTAAATATTTACAATTGTTATATCTTCTTCTTGGATTGATCCCTTGATCATTATTTAGTGTCCTTCTTTGCCTCTTTTAATAGTCTTTATTTCAAAGTCCATTTTGTCTGATATGAGAATTGCTACCCCAGCTTTCTTTTGTTTTCCATTTGCATGGAATAACTTTTTCCATCTCCTCACTTTCATTCTCTCTGTGTCCCTAGGTCTGAAGTGGGTCTCTTGTAGACAACATATGTACGGGTCTTGTTTTTGTATCCATTCAGCCTGTCTATGTCTTTGGTTGGAGCATTTAATCCATTTATATTTAAGGTAATTATCGATATGTATGTTCCTATTACCGTTTTCTTAATTGTTTTGGGTTTGTTATTGTAGGTGTTTTCCTTCTGTTGTTTCCTGCCTAGAGAAGTTCCTTTAGCATTTATTGTAAAGCTGGTTTGGTGTTGTTGAATTCTCTTAGCTTTTGCTTGCCTGTAAAGGTTTTAATTTCTCCATCGAATCTGAATGAGATCCTTGCTGGGTAGAGGAATCTTGGTTGTAGTCTTTTCCCTTTCATCACTTTATATATGTCCTGCCACTCCCTTCTGGCTTGCAGAGTTTCTGCTGAAAGATCAACTGTTACCCTTATGGGGATGCCCTTGTATCTTATTTGTTGTTTTTTCCCAAGCTGCTTTTAAAATATTTTCTTTGTCCTTAATATTTGAAGTTTGATTAATATGTGTTTTGGCCTGTTTCTCCTTGGATTTATCCAGTATGGGACTCTCTGTGTTTCCTATACTTGATTGACTATTTCCTTTCCCATAATAGGGAAGTTTTCATGTATAATCTCTTCAAATATTTTCTCCATCCATTTCTTTTTCTCTTCTTCCTCTGGGACCCCTATAATTCGAATGTTGTGACTGCCTATTTCCTCTTCATTTGTTTGGTTTGGTGGGTTTTTACCTTGCACCTTCATCTGCTGTATGTTTCTCTCTCTTCTCATTTTGCTTAACTTACTGTGTTTCTGGTCTCCTTTTCACAGGCTGCAGGTTCGTAGTTCCCATTGTTTTTGGTGTCTGCCCCCAGTGTTAAGTTTCATTCAGTGGGTTGTGTAGGCTTCCTGTTGGAGGGACTAGTACCTGTGTTCTGGTGGATGAGACTGGATCTTGTCTTTCTGGTGGGCAGGTCCACGTCCTGTGGTGTGTTTTGGGGTGTCTGTGACCCTATTATGATTTTACACAACCTTTCTGCTAGTGTGTTGAGTTGTGTTCCTGTCTTGCTAGTTGTCATAGGGTGTCCAGCACTGTAGCTTGCTGGTCATTGAGTAGAGCTGGGTCTTGGCATTGAGATGGAGATCTCTGGGAGATTTTTGCCCTTTGATATTATGTGGAGCTGGGAGGTCTCTTGTGAACCAATGTCTGTACTCAGCTGTCTCACTTCACAGGCACAGGCCAGACACCTTGCCAGAGCACCAAGATCTTGGCATCCACATGGCTCAGATAAAAGGGAGAAGAAAAAAAGAAAAAATTAATAATAATAAAATAAAGATATTAAAATAAAAAATAATTATTAAATTTTTAAAAAATGAAAATGTAATTTAAAAAAGAAATAAAGAAAGAAGAGAGCAACCAAACTCAAAAACAAATCCACCAATGATAAGAAGTACTAAAAACTATACAAAAAAAAAACAAAAAAATAAACAATGAGACAGTACCTTAGGACAAATAGTAAAAGCAAAGCTACTTTGGGAGTTACCTTTGCTCCCAAGGTCCACTTGCTCAATTTGGGAAGATTCATTGTCTATTCAGGTATTCCAGAGATGCAGCGTATATTAAGTTGATTGTGGAGATTTAATCCACTGCTCCTGAGGCTGCTGGGAGAGGTTTCCCTTTCTCTTCTTTGTTCGCACAGCTACTGTGTTTCAGCTTTGGATTTGGTCCCATCTCTGCGTGTAGGTCACCTGAGGGTGTCTGTTCCTGCTCATACAGGAAGGGGTTAAAGGACCAGCTAATTGGGGGGCTTTGGCTCACTCAGGCAAGAGGGAGGGAGTGGTATGGAATGTGGGGCAAGCCTGCAGTGGCAGAGGCCAGCCTGACATTGCACCAGCCTGAGGCACCGTGTGTTATCACAGGGAAGTTGTCCCTGGATCACAGGACCCTGGTAGTGGTGGGCTGCACGGGCTCCTGGAAGGGGAAGTGTGGATAGTGACCTGTAATTTCACACAGGCTTCTTGGTGGCTGCAGCAGCAGCCTTAGCATCTCATGCCCATCTCTGATGTCCACGCTGATAGCCGCGGCTCACACCCTTCTCTGGAGCTTGTTTAGGCAGTTCTCTGTATCCCCTCTCCTCATGCACCCCAAAACAATGGTCTCTTGCCTCTTAGGCAGGTCCAGACTCTTTCCCAGCCTCCCTACTGTCTAGCTGTGACACACTAACCCCCTTCAGGCTGTGTTCACTCAGCCAACCCCAGTCCTCTCCCTTGGATCTGATCTCCAAAGACCGATCCTCAGCTCCCAGTCCCCACCTGCCCCCGCGGAGGAGCAGACAAGCCTCTCAGGCTGGTGAGTGCTGGTCGGCACTGGTCCTCTGTGTGGTAATCTCTCTGTTTTGCCCTCTGCACCCCTATTGCTGCGTTCTCCTCCGTGGCTCTGAAGCTTCCTCTCCCGCCACCCCCCATCTCTGCCTGTGAAGGGGCTTCCTAGTGTGTTGAAACTTTTAGTCCTTCCCAGCTCCCTCCCAGAGGGCCAGGTCCCATCCCTATTCTTTTGTCTCTGTTTTTTCTTTTGCCTTACCCAGGTACGTGGGGAGTTTCTTGCCTTTTGGAAGGTCTGAGGTCTTCTGCCAGCGTTCAGTAGGTGTTCTCTAGGAGTTGTTCCACATGTAGATGTATCTCTGATGTATTTGTGGGGAGGAAGGTGATCTCCAAGTCTTACTGTTCTGCCATCTTGGAGGCCCCCTGCAAAAAAACTATAGCATTTAAATTCCAAGTCTTAGTGTGAAACTATAGGTAGTTGTAATAAAATGTTACAAGCTGGTTAGAACCTCATAGTCCAGGAAATATCTTACAGACCAGAAGTTTAACAGGTCCAAACAATTTACAGTCAATAATCTTTTACTTTGACTACTATTACTATAATTTCCATGGTACATAAATGTTACGAAGTAATAATATTGCCAGCATTTTAGATTTACTTAGTATTTTTCCTTGGAGATTTTCAACTCTCTACATTATATACCATCCTCTCAGAGAATATATTTGAAGAAAGATTAGTGCGTTTTGAACCCCATACAAAGTTTTAGTTGCAGAAATCATGATAATAAACACAGAGAAAAGAGCATGGTTTTAGAGTCAAACTACATTTTGGACCTAAATTCTTAGTAGCTCTTTGACCTTAAGCTTGGTTCTTAACTTCTAGAAATATTACCTTCTAAATCTATAAATTGAGAATAATCACACATAACTCTTGGATCATTGTGTAGATTACATAGGACAATGTATGAAGAGCTCCTGATATTGTGTCCAGAAAAAGAGGTTCTCATTAAATTTTATTTTCTCTTTCCAAAAGTTTCTCACTTTACAAATAACATAACAAGAACATAAAGGTTAAATGACTTTCTCAATGTCAAACTGTTAGTAGTGTCAGAACTAAATCTCAAAATTCCTTCTAGTTCTAAAGCTTTTTTTTTTTTTTTTAAACTACAACACAGCTACCTCAGAAGTAGCAGCAGGAGCTTTTTATAACAGTTTCACCATTGTTCTATAGCATAAAAACTAAAAAAAGCCAACCCTTGTCTGGGTTCATTGATATGAAAATTATGTTGGACAGGTACTGTCTCATCACTGAACTTCAGTGTGAATGTTCTAAATTTGGGTTTTCACTGTCTCATCATTGTTATAAGTAGTAGCTGTTACTACAAAACCAGCCACTGAAAATAGCTGATTGCCCCAAGACAACTTAAAAAAAAAGAAGAGCTTTACTTTTCATTTACTGTTTTGTTCTTGTTGTTACTGTTCTATTTAATTAATGAGATCTATTTCATAAATTAGAGGACTTAAAGTAAAACAAAAAAAAACACACTTTCTCGAGTCTGTCAACTTTCCATCATTTCTATGAAACTGAATTGACTTGTTAAAAGGATGAAGATATGTCTCATTAATAAACTCTGTTTTATTTCACTTTTTGTTTGCAGGGTCTCATGTAGGAATCTTTTTCAAAGTTGAGTTGTTATAGGAATTTCTAAAACTACAAGATGTTGCCTTTCACATTAAATGGCACCTGGTATTTTATTTCTACACTCTGAACATAGATGCTGTAGACAAAATATAGAGAATTACAGATAATTTTGATTTCTGATTTTTTGGTATCTATGCCCTCTATAATTTGAATTATAAAGGCATAGACAACATCTTGAATACATTATCTCTTTGGATATAGATTATTCCAACATCTAGGCTCAAATCTATGTACTGCCCTTATTTATAAATGATAATCAGCAGATTTATAATTAACATGGCAGGAGACAAGATATGGATGATATTAGGCAAAAAATTAAGTAATCAGGGATATTGATTATTGTTAGAAAAAACAGAATTTTAGATAGAAAAGTGATTTGATGAACACTATAATTGATCAATTTTTCACCTTTAAGAAATTATACCTTCATTGTAATGGTCCATGAACCTTTTATAATAATTGTCCATAGACTAGGCAAGAAGGAAAATTTTACAAAGTGAAAAGGTGCAGATTATATTTTATAACTGCCATTCAATGAAAGGAGAAGTAAGAACATATATGTAAATAAATAAAATGAGGTTAAAAACTTTTCTAGTAGCATTTAGATTAAAAAATTAAAATATAATTACAAACTATATAGAAAATAATAAGAATAAACTACCTTGATAATTAAAGGCATGGGATGCTCTCAAATCTGTATTCAGAGGCAAAACACTCTGTTTAATATCTTACTTCTTAAACAATGCAATTAAAATCGATATTTAGAATTCAATTAAGACATAAGAAACAACAATAGCAACAACAAAATTGCAGGAAAAAACAAGAGAGAATAAATAATAAAGATGAAAACAAACTAATTAACTTGAAAAGATAAAACACAAGCCAGTAAATTATGAATAAGAAAATAGAGCAACATAAATGAAGCTATTTTTATATCGTATATTTTAGTTTTGAAAATGTATGTTAAAAATTTGAATATTTCAATAAGCTGTTTAATGTTCTAGAAAAAAAAAAGTTTATTCCAGAAAAGCAAATTGCTATTATCAATTTCTTTGATAATGTGTTCAGCTTCTTTATCAGAGAAATATCTACAAAAGGATTCCTGGCTCGGACAGTTTCAGTGTTTTAAGAAATATGTATTTCCAATATACTAATATCTATTCCAGGACATCAAATAAGATGAAAAACTACAAGATCATTTCAGAAGCAAGAAAAACTCTATTGCTGATCCTTGCCCAAGTAAATTTTAACAAAAATAAGAAAAATCTTAGCAATCAAGATAAGAATACTTTAGTTGCCAAAATCTTTAAAAAATTTTGGATTCTAAATTAAACAATAAATACCCTAAACATGTCAGAACAATACCAAGAAAGAAAAGCTCATTTCGTTTTTAGGAAATACATTAACATAATACATTATATAAATAGATTAAATAGAATATCAGCATTTTAATAGTTTCTCATGGCAGGTCATGGCCAGATTTACAGCACTGAAAAACAAAGTAAGAGCACTGACGCATTAAGAAATAGAATTTAGAAGTATATAAAGGTAGAGCCAAGAGAAATTTTTTATATGGTTATAGTATGAACTTCTGAGTGTTTACACACCTCCTTTCTCCCTCCCACGTTTACTTCACCCCCATCTTGGTAGGCCCTAGTTGTACTCCCACAGACCACTAACATACTACAGTAATTCTATTAAAATCAACAATAAGACCAAAGGCAATTTTGTTTCATACATCATTATTGGAGTATAATTGCTTTACAATGGTGTGATAGTTTCTGCTGTTCAACAAAGTGAATCAGCTATACATATACATATATCCTCATATCCACTCCCTCTTGCATCTCCCTCCCACCCTCCCTACCCACCATTCTAGGTGGTCACAAAGAACAGAGCTGATCTCCCAGTGCTTTGCTGCTGCTTCCCACTAGCTATCAATTTTACATTTGGTAGTGTATACATGTACATGCCACTCTCTCACTTTGTCCCAGCTTACACTTCCCTCTACCCATGTCCTCAAGTCCATTCTCTACATCTACGTCTTTATTCCTGTCCAGACCCTAGGTTATTCAGAACCTTTTTTTTTTTTAAGATTACATATATATATGTGTTAGCATATGATATTTGTTTTTCTCTTTCTCACTTACTTTACTGTGTATGACAGACTCTAAGTCCATCCACCTCACTACAAATAACTTAATTTTGTTTCTTTTTATGGCTGAGTAATAGTCCATTGTATATATGTGCCACATCTTCTTTATCCATTCATCTCGTTATGGACAATTAGGTTGCTTCCATGTCCTGCATTTGGTAGTGTATACATGTACATGCCACTCTCTCACTTTGTCCCAGCTTACACTTCCCTCTACCCATGTCCTCAAGTCCATTCTCTACATCTACGTCTTTATTCCTGTCCAGACCCTAGGTTATTCAGAACCTTTTTTTTTTTAAGATTACATATATATATGTGTTAGCATATGATATTTGTTTTTCTCTTTCTCACTTACTTTACTGTGTATGACAGACTCTAAGTCCATCCACCTCACTACAAATAACTTAATTTTGTTTCTTTTTATGGCTGAGTAATAGTCCATTGTATATATGTGCCACATCTTCTTTATCCATTCATCTCGTTATGGACAATTAGGTTGCTTCCATGTCCTGCTATTGTAAATAGCACTGCAATGAACATTGTGGTACATGACTCTTTTTGAATTATGGTTTTCTCTGGGTATATGCCCAATAGTGGGATTGCTGAGTCAAATGGTAGTTCTATTTTTAGTTTATTAAGGAACTTCCATACAGTTCTCTCAACTGGCTGTATCAATTTACATTCCCACCAACAGTGCAGGAGGCTTCCTTTTCTCCACACCCTCTCCAGCATTTATTATTTGTAGACTATTTGATGATAGCCATTCTGACCAGTGTGAGGTGATACCTCATTGTAGATTTGATATGCATTTCTGTAATGGTTAGTGTTGTTGGGCATCCTTTCATGTGTTTGTTGGCAATCTGTATATCTTCTTTGCAGAAATGTCTATTTTGGTCTTCTGTCCATTTTTTGGATTCAGTTGTTTGTTTTTTTGATATTGAGCTGCATGTGTTGCTTGTATATTTTGGAGCTTAATGCTTTGTCAGTTGTTTTGTTTGCAAATATTTTCTCCCATTCTGAGGGTTGTCCTTTCGTTTTGTTTAAGGTTTCCTTTGCTGTGCAAAGCTTTTAAGTTTCATTAGGTTTCATTTGTTTATTTTTGGTTTTATTTCCATTTCTCTAGGAGGTGGGTCAAAAAGGATCTTGCTTTATTTATGTCATAGAGTGTTCTGCCTATGTTTTCCTGTAAGAGTTTTATAGTGTTTGGCCTTACATTTAGGTCTTTAATCCATTTTGAGTTTATTTGTGTGTATGGTGTTAGGGAGTGTTCTAATTTCATTCTTTGCATGTAGCGGTCCAGTTTTCCCAGCAACACTTATTGAAGAGGCTGCCTTTTCTCCATTTTAAATTCTTGCTTCCTTTGTCAAAAATAAGTTGACCATAGGTGTGTGGGTTCACCTCTGGGCTTTCCATCCTGTTCCATTAATCTATATTTCTGTTTTTGTGCCAGTACCATAATGCCTTGATTACTGTACCTTTGTAGTATGGTCTGAAGTCAGAAATCCTGATTCCTCCAGCTCCATTTTGCTTTCTCAATATTGCTTTTGCTATTCGGGGTCTTTTGTGTTTCCATACAAATTGTGAAATGTTTTGTTCTACTTCTGTGAAAAATGCCATTGGTAGTTTTATAGGGATTGCATTGAATCTGTATATTGCCTTGGGTATTATAGTCATTTTCAAAATAGTGATTCTTCTAATCCAAGAACATGGTATATCTCTCCATCTCTTTGTATCATCTTTAATTTCTTTCATCAGTGCCTTATAGTTTTCTGCATACAGGTCTTTTGCCACCTTAGGTAGCGTTATTCCTAGGTATTTTATTCTTTTCGTTGAAATGGTAAATGGGAGTTTTTCGTTAATTTCTCTTTCAGATTTTACATCATTAGTATATAGGAATGCAAGAGATTTCTGTGCATTAATTTTGTATCCTGCTACGTTACCAAGTTCATTGATTTGTTCTAGTAGTTTTCTGGTAGCATCTTTAGGATTCTCT